>NW_024722158.1:7023161-7064008 GCF_018991925.1 Homarus americanus
TGTAAATGGAATCATTCTCTCAAACGTTTCTACCGAGGAGGAGGAGGAGGAGAAGGAAGAGGAGGAGAAGGAAGAGGAGGAGAAGGAGGAGGACGAGAAGGAAAAGGAGGAGGAGGAGGAGGAGGAGGAAGAGGAGAAGGAGGAAGAGGGAAGAAGAAATTTAACGTAAGATCTTTTGAGAATCCATCTTTGTTTTGTAAGTTAAGTTGGTTAGTTAGATACGTTTTTAAGTCTTCAGTTATGGTGGGAAAACCTAACCTAACCTAACCTAACCTAACCTAACCTAACCTAACCTAACCTAACCTAACCTAACCTCTATTAACCTGAACTTAAGTGTAAACAAAGATAATCGTATTTATAGGAGGGGGTCATGAACCTCGTGACGTCATATCCTTCGTGACGTTGTATATTCCGTGATGTCATATAGCTCTTGATTGGTGTGTGTTTTGTGACGTCATTAATATGAAAATGCCATGTGAAACTAACTCGTGACGTCATGTAGGAGTGGATGTGTTTTATGACGTCATTAATTTGGAGACGCTATTTAACTATTCCGTGACGTGTGGATCGTGATGTCATGTATCTGGTGACGTCATGGTGTACTCCAGGGCGTCCCGTTATGACCCCGGGCAAAGAGATGAGCTTTCTCAGACTCACACAGTCACACCAACTCTCACACCACGTTAACTCTTGCAACAGGTTAGGTTAGGTTAGCGTTAGGTTAGATTAGGTTACATTAGGATAGGTTAGGTTAGCTTTAGGGTGTTTTATCAACAGGAGCGGCGACTGTGGTTTAAGAGGACCACTTTATGAAGACTTTGTGTCGTGTGTGTGAGTTAAGGAAAGTTTTGTTGTTCCTATACTTCAGATACTCTTTTCCCACAGCATAGTTTAATAACTTTACTGGCAAGACTGATGTACAATTTGGGTTAATTTTGAGTAATTCAGTCACCCTTCTCGGACTGTGTGTGTGTGTGTGTGTGTGTGTGTGTGTGTGTGTGTGTGTGTGTGTGTGTGTGTGTGTGTGTCTGTCTGGCTGTGTGTGTGTAAATCATCATTAATTATCCTCACTATAAGCTAAACATAGATGCACACACACACACACACACACACACACACACACACACACACACACACACACACACACACACACACACACACACATACACACACACACACACACACACACACACACACACATGCCAAACAGTGACACAGTTTTATGAATGAACGATGGTGGGGCCGCCTCTCTCTGTCTCTTTAAATAATGTAAACAAACTCTCTCTCGTCTGGTACTCGTTAGTGTAATTAAGGTTAATCCCATGGTCTGGTTAATCCCTTGGTCTGGTTAATTCCTTGGTCTGGTTAATCCCTTGGTCTGGTTAATCCCTTGGTCTTAACCCTTCTTGTTTACACCATCCCCACAAGGCCCTAACCACTCACATCCCACTCATACCCCTCCCACTCCACTTACCCCACTCCATCTCCCTACCCACACCTTCTATATCCCAATTCCCCACCTCTCCACCCACACCCCCATCTCCCCGCCCACCCCGCCCACACCCCATTACTCAGAAGGGCTAAACATGGGTTAATTTAGGACAGCTGCCAGTTAAGTGAGACAACTGTACTGAGAAGGAACCATTACTGTTATCTGTGGCAGTCCCCTCCCCACCTCCCTCCCTCCCTCCCCCTCCCTCCCCCTCTCGGGTATGTCAGCTTCTGTAGCATTCTTTAGATAGATAGATCGATAGATAGTTAGATAGAATAGAAAAAAAGTGTCACATCAAAAAAAAAATAAATCACCATTCCAAATTTATTTTTTTATGCCCGACACGAATGACAAATATTTTACCGTAAACAAATAAATAAATAAATAAATAAATAAAAGGAAAAAAATACTCTCAGCATCGCCCCCCCAAAAAATTCACCAGATATTTTTAGTTTTTATTTTGACTCGAATGAAAGTAAAAAAAAATAATAGTTGTATTTTCCTTCCAATCCCAAGCTGTGACTTTCCTTCCACCCTCACCTGCATCATTACTGAACCTCCATCACTAAGACGCCAAGAGGGGGAATATTCAGTGGAACCTCTCGACTCTTCTCGGAATATTCACCCTTATTCAGATCCCAAGTCAACAAATTGGTATTGAATTCAGTGGATCCCTTTACTACTCCTCTTGGAAATATTCAGTTCTATTCAGTTCCAGGGAGAGGAATATTCAGTGGATCTTCTTATCTTTCGTATGGATATTCAGTGGAATAAGTCACCTCCACCTACGAATATTCAGAGGAACAAGTCACCTCCTCCTACGTATATTCAGTGGAACAAGTCACCTCCACCTACGAATATTCAGTGGAATAAGTCACCTCCACCTACGAATATTCAGTGGAACAAGTCACCTCCACCTACGAATATTCAGTGGAACAAGTCACCTCCACCTACGAATATTCAGTGGAACAAGTCACCTCCTCCTACGTATATTCAGTGGAACAAGTCACCTCCTCCTACGTATATTCACATCCATCCAGATCCAACGTACACAAATTGCTTCAGCATCTTAAACGGAGACTTTTATAATGGTGAATAAATGTTTGTCTGAGAAACTTGTGTATCCTGATGTATCCTGATGTATCCTGGCGTATTCTGACGTATCCTGACGAAGGTTTTTGTCGACGAGTAGGACAAGACACGCCTTTGAGCCTCCCAGATGAGAGACGAGATGAATGGAATTATTGTAAAAGGAAGAAAGGATGGCTGTATACCTTGCCTTGTTGACGAGTCTATTAAATTGCACTTGGATGAGTTTTAAAGGTGATGTGTGGTGGTGTGGTGGTGGTGTGGTGGTGGTGTGGTGGTGGTGATGTGTGGTGGTGTGGTGGTGGAGTGGTGGTGGTGTGTGGTGGATGATAGTGGATGATAATGGATGGTGATGATAGGGTTATTGGTGATAGTGGTGATAGTGGTAGTGGTGGTGGTGGTGATAATGATGATGATAGTAATGGAGAATAAATATACAGAAAATAAATAAATAAATGTAAGGAAAATGAGTATAAGTACAAATAAATGGATAGAAACATAAATAGACGAACGGATGAAAAAAATAAAGAAAAAAAAACGATAAAAACATAGAAACTAAAACACGGTCAAAAAAACACGAAGCCAAATTAGGGAAAAATGTGATAAAATATAACCTCGTTTGGTTCCCTGAGGCGGAAAAGAGGCCCTTATCTAGTACAGGCCAGGTAGGGTCCAGTAGAGGGCCAGGTAGGGGAAAGTAGGGGCGGGTAGGGTCCAGATAGGGGGTAGGTAGGGTCCAGGTAAGGGGTAGGTAGGGGCCAGGTAGGGTCCAGGTAGGGGGACCAGGTAGGGGGTCCAGTTAGGAGGTCCAGGTAGGGGGAACAGGTAGGGTCCAGTAGAGGCCAGGTAGGGGGAAAGTAGGGGGGCGGGTAGGGTCCAGATAGGGGGTCCAGGTAGGGTCCAGGGGTAGGGGTAGGTAGGGGCCAGGTAGGGGGTCCAGGTAGGGGGACCAGGTAGGGGGTCCAGTTAGGAGGTCCAGGTAGGGGGAACAGGTAGGGTGCAGGTAGGGGGGCAGATAAGGGGCAGGTAGGGGGAAAGGTAGGGAGACCAGGTAGGGGGACCAGGTAAAGGGGGTTATCCTTACCTCAACAACATGACTAAGTTAATAACATTTCGTCTCTGGGCCCTGAGGCAGTTATGGGGGCAGACGACCCTAATTAACCCTAACTTAACTATCTTAACACTGTCTCTGGGTAGTTAGGTTAGGTTAAGTTAAGTTAGGTTAGGTTAGGTGAGAACATCGTTTGGCTAAGAGAGATAAAAATATAGATGATAGAACTGTCCACATATCATAGATCCCTGAAGTATATGGCGTTGGGGCTGTCTGTGCTCAAAGATTCGTTCGTCATTTTTTTAAATCGAATCACCTAAATAGACACCCTAGCTTATCTAACCTGAAGATTAAACACCCTTACACTAACCTAACCTAATTTAACCTAACCCCAGGTAGCGTTAGGATGATTAATAATCAGATGAAAATAAGTTAGGGCATCTATTCCTCAGGTTATTCCAATATAAAACAAATGACGTACGAATCTTTGAACACACACACACACAGCCTCAGCGCCGTATACTTCAGGGATCTATGATATGTGGACAGTTCTATCATCTATATTTTTACCGCTCTTGGCCCAGCAGTGTCCGGCGCCTCTATCATATACCTTAGTGCTTTATGGCGGCTTTGTCACAGGACCATCAGTACATTATGGCTGTGTGTCCTTACAATGGCACTGTACCATAATATACATCAGTTTTCTATGGTATAGCTGTTTTCACATGGTGCCATTAGTGCCAGTGTATTTATATTGGCACTGTGCCTTAGTGTACTTCATTATACGTTTATTTTTATTTACAAGGGGAAAAATTGTCGTAGTATCCTATGAGAATTTATACAGTCTTGCCTTAAGAGAGCAAGTTAGTTACGTTCTCAGGAGGAGGAGGAGGAGAGGGGAAGGAGGAGGAGGAGGAAGAGAGGGAGGAGGGGGAGAGAGAAAGAATGAGGAGGAGTAGGAAGAGGAGAAGGAGAGGGGAAGAAGAAGAATGAGGAAGAGGGGAAGAAGGAGGAGAGGAAGAAGGAGGAGAGGAGAATAAGAATGTGAAGAAGAAGGAGGAGGAGGGGAAGAAGAAGTAGGAGGAGGAGGAGGAGGAGTTAAGACCTTTTGAGAATCTATCTTAGTATCATAACTTAAACCAGATGTGTCCTCAAGTCTCCCAGTTAAGATAAAAGTTAAGGATCTAAGAACTTTACCGTGTATATAGTTTACAACACGACCCGGAAAAACCCCACCACCACCACCTTGATATAACACCTCTGCTTGACCTGGATTTAGTTGGGGGTGGGAGGGAGGTGGGCTGTGACGGGAAGGGAACGGGAAGGGAACGGGAAGGAGAGAGGGAAGGTCCATACGGTAAATAAGTCTTCGCAAACCTAGAATAAGCCATGATACTCTTCTGTGTTGCTGAGGAAGTTTGTAAAGAAGAGAAACTAGACATGCTAACACTGTCGTTTCAAAGGTCTCTCGTGTTAATTACTCTTCTACCTGGTAATGTGGGTGAGATTCTAACCTGGGTCACTTAAATCGTACAAAAGGTACATTGTTAGATGATCCTATGTTGAGATTTTTAACTCCTAGCTGATGTATGAACTGGTTTTGTTCCTTAACTAGTGTTGTGAGGGCATATCTGACTCATATAACCAACGGTATAAAGATGGATTCCAAATGTACTGTGTGTGTGTGTGTGTGTGTGTGTGTGTGTGTGTGTGTGTGTGTGTGTGTGTGTGTGTGTGTGTGTGTGTGTGTGTGTGTGTGTGTGTGATGATCTGTGGTACATAAACAGAGAGAGAGAGAGAGAGAGAGAGAGAGAGAGAGAGAGAGAGAGAGAGAGAGAGAGAGGGTGGTCTTTCTTCCTCCATTACGTTTTCACTTTTATCACTGTGTCTGTTACATTTATGTCTGGAGGAGGAGAAGAGAAAGAGAGTAGGAGGAAGAGAGGGAAAGAGGAGTAGGGAGGGAAAGAGGGGAGGAGGGGGAGGAGGGAAAAGAGGGGGAGGGGCAGAGGAGGAGGAGGGGGAAGAAGAAGAGAAGGAGTAGGAGGAAGAAGAGAAAAAATACAACAAACGGAAGAAAAGAGAGAGATAGAAAGATAAAGGTGTAATAATTCAGGGTGACATAAACTGCTGGGTACAATCACCTACGTCGTGTGTGTGTGTGTGTGTGTGTGTGTGTGTGTGTGTGTGTGTGTGAGAGAGAGAGAGAGAGAGAGGGGGGGGGGTTACTCTCGTATATGTCCCTCTCTGCAGCCCCTTCCTCTCTCCCCGTTCCCCTTTCCTCTCCCCTCCCATCCCATCCCTTCTCCTCTCCCCCTCCCAACATAACGACAGAAGCTAAACGTTTTAACTCACTCAGAACCATAAGCTAATATCACCTCAGCTAACACGTCCTCCGGTAACAGAATTTGCCAAGTAATTCTTAAGACATCACTATAAAGACTGACAAGCTCAGATCTCAAGAGTCTTATAACGAGATTCTCAAGAGGCTCTTAATGTGAAAAATTTATTCTCCCTAAGAATATAAATATATGGTAGAGTCTCTGGGTATTTGGTACGCCATATTGGTACCCCTTGGAGATGGTTTACAATATGAATCATGGTGGATTTTTTCGTGTTGAATTCTTAAAGGATCGTAAGTTTTATTTATTTGTATCTTAAGTTAAAGTTAGAGATGGTTTATAGTTAGAGTGTAGTCATAGAGTAATTTGGACGCCATTGTGACTGTGTGATCTACGTGTTATATTGTTGGGAAGGGGAAGGGGGGAAGGGAGGGGGGGAGGGAAAAGTAGGAGGGAAAGGAAAAGCGAGGGGAAAGAGGAAGGGGGAAGAGGGGAGAGGAGGGAGGAGGAAGAGGAGGGAGAGGGGGGTGTTGTCTCATGTGTTCCTGAAGTGAGATTAGTTGGACAGTATCTCGCCTGAGAGACTTGTGAGAGACGAGTTGGTGGTGAGGTGCCGCCGTGTTGGAGGTAACTGTTTCTATCTCTCTCTCTCTCTCTCTATCTCTCTGTTTATCTGTCTGTCTTTCTCCTTCTCTCTTTGTCTGTCTCTGTCTCTTTGTCTGTCTCTCTCTTTCATTTCCTGTTGCTGACTGTCTATCTCTCTCTCTCTGTCTCTGTCTCTCTGTCTCTCTCTCTCTCTCTCTTATTCACAAATACACGGCGACTTAATCACATTATTAACATAGTTACCTCGTGCAGAGAGAGAGAGAGAGAGAGAGAGACAGAGAGAGAGAGAGAGAGAGAGAGAGAGAGAGAGAGAGAGAGAGAGACCAACCAGGTATAATTAGGGTAATGTTTCACCTACCTAACTGTATAATGGTCCACACACTTACCTGGGCTGACCTCATTCCCTATCGTTCCTGCACCTAAATTTACGCGTAATTGAAAATGCGAGAATTCATCCACCTGTCTCACCCACCTGTCTCACCCACCTGTCTCACCCACCTGTCTCACTTAAGTTACGACAAAAATGTTGATTCTCTTAAGTTCCCACGTTACAATTTTCTTCTAACTGGTGATGTGAGAACGTATTTGAATCTTTGATAATCCATCTTTTTTGTCGTAACTTAAGTGAGGCAGTTAAATACGTTCTTACATAATCAGTTAGGAGGAAATTTTAACGTAGGATCATTGTACAGACCAAGTATTATGTATCCCCTACTTCTCCCTCCACCCCTTCCCCTCTCTCTCCTCCTCCTGCGGTATTATTAGTATCCGATCTCGTTAGCTGAGGTCGTGGTGATGATCAAAGCTGACTGTGGTGTGTGTGTGTGTGTGTGTGTGTGTGTGTGTGTGTGTGTGTGTGCATATCCAACTATGTCCAAACGTGTCTAAATTGTGTCCAGACGTACCCAAACTCATTCATATATATCCAACCATGTCCAAATGTGTCCAAACATGTCCAGGAGCACCAAAAAACATAAACCCAAACATTCCTAAACGTTTTCAGACGTTCCTAAACATTTCCAACGGGTCTATACACGTCCAGACATGTCCAAACCTGTCCAGCTATGTCCACGCTCGTCTAGACGTATTCAGACGTACCCGACCGTGTCCAGAGAAGCTCTTCAATAGAACCTTTATCACCCCCCCCACCCACCCACTTCCTCCACCCCTTACCCCCTGACACACACCCTTCACACCTCTTCCAACTCCTTCCCTCCATCCTCCTATCCTTCCCCTCCAACCCCATCACGCCACAACCCCTCCACCCCTTCGTCCCCACCCCTCACCTCTGCCCTTCATTACACCCCCCCTCCCTCCACTGCCCCTTGGTCCCCACCCCTCACCTCCTTCGTCCCCACCCCTCCCTCCACCCTTCGTCCCCAACCCTCACCTCCCACCCCTTCGTCCCCCACCCCCCTCACCTCCACCCCCTCACCCCCCACACACCCTTCACACCTCTTTCATCTCCTTCCCTCTCGTCTCCTACCCCCCTCCCACCCCCATCTCCCCTCTCCCTACCCCCTCCCCCTCTCCCCTAATGAGCGGTCACCCGGTCTATGGTCCTCCAGTATTAATAAAGACCTAGCAGTCTGGCTTAACACAGCCTGACTTAACCCAACGTGACCTGGCCTGACCTAATCATCAAAATTGGGCTGGACCCTTAATGAAGTCAGTCCTAAGGGATATACTGCCCCCGCCCCCCCCCTCCTCTCTCTCTCTCTCCTAAAAACTGGACAACGAGGGGCCTTGCTTTAAGATTTCTAATTCATCTTTACCTCCCTCCTCCATGAGATTGCTAAACTTAGATCTCTCTCTCTCTCTCTCTCTCTCTCTCTCTCCCTCTATCTTCTCTATTTGTCTGTATAGCTTTCTATCTCTTCCAATTCCCTCCTTCCCTTCCTCTTTTCCCCCTCTCTGTGTCTCTCTTTCTCTCCCCATCTGTGACTCTCTCTTTTCTCCCCCTCTTTCTCTCAAAAACCTGGACGAAGATAGCATTGTGCTGAGGAGTTTCTTGTTTTAACTTTTAACTCTCTTTGTCTCCTTCCCTCCTTGCTGCTCCCTATCTCCTCCTTGCTGCTCCCTATCTCCCTCCTTGCTGCCCCCTTTATCTCCTTGCTGCTCCCTATCTCCCTCCCATTTATCTCTCCCCCGGCCCCCTATCTCCCGTTTCTCTCCCCTCCCGCCCCCTCCTCTATATACCCCTCTCTCCCTCTCCACCTCCCTTTTATCTCCCTCTCTACCCCCTATCTCCCTCCCCCTATACCCTCCCTTCCCTCCCCTTTTAAAAATGTCAGATGATGCATGAAAGATTCAAATCCCTGTTTTTTTTTTCTCAGTTTCCTGACTAGAGTAAAAATTCATGAGTCTCCCCTCCTTCCATTTTCTTTTTTCTTTTCCACTTTGTTTTTTCTCTCTTTTTTTCGATTTTCTCTCTCTCTTGTCTCTCACCACTCTTTTGTCTCATATTCTCTCTCACTCTCTCTTATTTGACTCTCATTTCTCTCTTTTTTTTGTCTCTCTCTCTCTTGCTCCACTAATTTGGGGGATATTCTCACTCACTTTCTCTCTCTCTCTCTTTCTCTTTCGTTCTCTGTACATCTCTGTCAATCTTTTCCTTTGTCTTTCCCTCTCTTCCCTTCTATCCCGTCATCCTCCAATAAGAACCATGAAGAGAAATGGAGGGAGGGGAGAGAAAGATCGAGAGATAGAGAGATAGTCAATGAAGGAAGGGAAAGGAGCCGAGGGGAATGGGGAATGGTGGAGAGAGAGAGAGAGAGAGAGAGAGAGAGAGAGAGAGAGAGAGAGAGAGAGAAAGAGGCGAAAAAGGAATAGAAAACGGCGGAATGGAGGGGGGAGGATGGAGAATGGTGGAAGAGAGTGGGAGGGTATGTGAGAGAGAGAGAATCGATCGTGTGGACATAATAGGTCTTAAGTGGTTACTCTTGAGCACTGTAAGCTGCCCAGTCTGATGGTCAAATGGGCCCTAGTCCTAACCTAACTTGACCTGACTTAACCTAACTTGACCTGACCTGACCTGATCTAACCTAACGTGACCTGACCTAACCTAACTTGACCTGTCCTAACCTAACTTGACCTGACCTGACCTAACCTAACGTGACCTGTCCTAACCTAACGTGACCTGACCTAACCTAACTTGACCTGTCCTAACCTAACTTGACCTGACCTAACCTAACTTGACCTGTCCTAACCTAACCTAACCTAACCTAACCTAACTTGACCTGAACCTAACCTAACTTGATCTAAACCTAATTTAAGTTAACCTGATCTGACCAAAGCCAAACCTAACCTAACAATCAATACTCGTCAAATTTTTACATTACTTACCTTAAAAAAAAATAATATCCACCTTCGACTCACAGCATCCAAATCCATTACTTTTGGATACATTAAGAGTAAAACTATATCCAAAGATCCTATGAGAATCCATCTTACGTCATTACATCTTTTATTTACAGGAAAAAAATTAATATTACGAACTTTATGTGAATCCAACTTTGTGTCGTAGCTTAAGGTAATAACTCGCTTGTGTTTACGTTGAGCTTAGAGGGTAAAAATGTGATGAGTGTTTGTGTGTAAGGCTGAAGCAACACACACACACACACACACACACACACACACACACACACACACACACACACACACACACACATACACACCAAGAAAAACGATGTGTTGATTATAATGTTGCTTTTGCTGTTGTTATTGTTGTTGATACTTATTATTATTGTTGTTGTTGTTGTTATTCCATTTAAACGAATAAACGGAAGAAAAATTGACGGAAACTATGTCAGAAATTTCTATATAACAGAATATGTCAGTATATATGTCAGTAATGTCAGAGGAATATACAGTATATATATAAATGGTATAATATAGAGGAATAATGTTAGGTATATATGAGAAGTGAATAACCCTGGGCGAATATACACGAGAGGAAACATTAATCAGACGAACCACCGAGGCTGTAGTGTGTGTGTGTGTGTGTGTGTGTGTGTGTTGTCTGTGTGTGTGTGTGTGTACCACACACACAGAGACAGACAGAAAGACAAACAGACAGACAGACAGCACCTGAATTAAACTGTGTTATTGATGAAATATTTTACCTGTGTTATTTATTGAGTTATTTAACCTATGAGTTAGGTTAGGTTAAGTTCAATTAGGCTAAATGTTATTTATACTGTAAATCACGCCATTCCCCTTAGTCTTTATCCCTTGTTATTGTGAAAGCTATTTATACCTTGTGATTTACAGTCATTTACACGGTGTTTACAGAGTGTAAATAAGGAGTCCTTCGAGGGGTGATGATGGGGGAGAGGAGGGGGGAGGGAAGGGGGGACGGGGTAGGAGAGGGAGTGGGAGAAGGAGAGTTGGGGTGTGTGGAAAAGAGGGAGAAGAGAGGAGGAGGAGAGACGGAGGAGAAGGAGAGGAGGGATAAGAAGAGGGAAGTGAAGGAGAGAGAGAAGGATAGGAGGAAGAGGAGGGGAGGAGGAGGAGGAGGAAGAGAAGAGGACGAGGAGGAGGAGATGGGGTGATAAAGAAAAATGAAATAGAAGAAGAAGAGATTTTCCAACAACAACAACAACAACAACAACAACAACAAACAACAACAACAGCTTAGAACACTCCAGAAGAGCTTCGTTTCCTCCTCCTCCTCCTCCTCCTCCTCCTCCTCTTCTTCCTCATTTTTCTCGTCTTCCTCCTCCTCTCCCTTTTCTTATCCTCCTCCCTCCTCCTCCTTATATCATCCTCCTCTTCCTCCTTCTCCTCCCCCTCTTTTCGGTTTCCTCCTCCTTCTCATCCTTTCCTATTTTCTCGTCTCCTTCCTCCTCTTCTCCCCCCTCTTCTTCCCCCTCTTCCTCCTTCCTCTTCCTCCCTCCTCAGGTACGTGTTTTCCAGCCCACTCCTTGACAACGTTCAATCAGTGGCTATACTCTCTCTATCTCTCTTTCTCCCACTTTCCCTCTCTCCTTAACCCTCTCTTTCTTTCCCTCTCTCTTTCCTTCTCCCCCTCTCTCTCTTTCCCTCTCTTTTTCCCACTCTCCCTCTCTCCCCTCTTTCTCTCTTTTCCCTCTCCTTCTCCCCCTCTCTCTGCCCTCTCTTTCCCCCTCTCCCTCTCTCCCCCTCTCTCTCTCTTTCCCTCTCTCTCTTTCCCCTCTTCTTCTCCCCCTCTCTCTCTTTCCCTCTCTTTCTCCCACTCTACCTCTCTCCTTCTCCCTCTCTCTTTATGCCCTTCGTTTATTACCCTCCATTTCCCTGTTATCTCCTTACTTCCTGCGTTTAGGACTCATACTGTCGTGAAAGTCTCTCCACTGTCTCTCACCATTGGTTACTATCTCTCCACTGTCTCTCACCATTGGTTACTATCTCTCCACTGTCTCTCACCATTGGTTACTATCTCTCCACTGTCTCTCACCATTGGTTACTATCTCTCCACTGTCTCTCACCAGTGGTTACTATCTCTCCACTGTCTCTCACCATTGATTACTTTAATATCTCTCACTAGTGTATATTCAGGCTACCATTGATTATTATCTCTCTAATATGTCTCACTATTATGAAACCCCGGAGAGAACGCAGCCGTGCATGTAATTACAGAGAGAGAGAGAGAGAGAGAGAGAGAGAGAGAGATAATGTCAACAACAGCATCACCAAGGAAACAGTAGCAGTAAGAACAGCAGCTGTGAAAACTCCAACAACATCACTAACATCACCACCATTAACATCACCACCAACATCATCACCACCACTAACATCACCACCACTAACATCACCACCAAGAACATCACCACCACTAACATCACCACCACTAACATCACCACCACTAACATCACCACCACTAACATCACCACCAAGAACATCACCAACATCACCACACAACAGAAAAGCGGACTAAGCAGGAATGTTGGGGAAGGGAAGGAGGAGGGAAGGAATGAAGGGAGGGGGGGGAGGGAGGGAGGAAGACATACCTAGAAGGGAAGGAAGAAGAGAAAGGTGATTGTAGGGAGAGGGAAGAAGGGAGAGGGGTAAGGGGAGAGGGAAGGGATTAAGAAGGGGTTAGAGTGGGAGGGGAGATGATAGGGGAGATGGGAGAGAGGGGAGAGGGAAGGGGGTGAAAGAGGAGGGGGGAGTGGAGAAGGGAGTGAGAAAAGAGTAGAGGGGACATGAGAGAGGGGGAGATTGGGGAGGGAAGGAGTTAAGGAGGGGTTAGAGTGAGAGGGGGGAGAGGGGAGAGAGGGAGGAGAGAGGGAAGGTGGTGTCATAAGTCGACGAGGAAACTGTCCTGAGTCGGCCAATCAATATCATGGTCGGGCGTCAGGGAGTCTGGCGCCATGCCCTCTCCCTCACTCTCCCTGGCCTTCTCCCTCACTGGTCCTCTCCCTCATTCACCTTCACTGACCCTCTCCCTCACTCTCCCTGGCCTTCTCCCACACTGGTCCTCTCCATCATTCACCTTCACTGACCCTCTCCCTTGTTGGTGCTCTCCCTCACTGACTCTATCTCTCCCTTACTTTCCCTGGTTTTTTCTCTCACTGTAACCCTCCCTCACTCTCCCTTGCTGGTGCTCTCCCTCACTCTCCCTCACTGTAACCCTCCCTCACTGTCTCTCTCCCCTACTGCCCCTCGTGGCGATGATGATGGCGGTGAAATTATTATTATTATTATTATTATTATTATTATTATTATTATTATTATTATTATTATTATTATCATCATCATTATCATGCACCTGTGGGAGGGTGTTAGGTGCACTGCGGCAGGACACAGACACACACACACTCTGCAGCCTCAGAAAGCACAGAAAATCGATGGCTGATATCACCAAGTGGCCGTGGAGGTCAGTGCCAACGTCGACCAGGGGGTGCCTACGTCGACTAGTGGGTGCCAGTGTCGACCAGAGGGTGCCAGAGTCGACCAAAGGATGCCAGCGTCGACTACATGGCGCCAGCGGTGACCAGGGGATGCCAGATTCGACCAGGAGTTATCAAGTGATAATCAAGAGTGCAAACAGCGACTAAGAGGTGCCAGCCTCAACCAGGAGGTGCCATCATTACGTAAGGGGTGCCAATAACAAGCAGGGGGTACCAGTATCAAGCAGATGGTTCCAGCATCGACCAGAGGGTGCCAGCATCAACAGAGACGTTACTTTTCGCCTGGCCTAGTTTTCATTAAGGTGTCATTGCCAGGCGCTGTTGTATGCTTGGCCTGGCGTACGTTTTTGTATGGCTTGGTTTGAATACGTTTGTGATCCCGGGGCCGAGGTGAACGTCTGGCGCTAGTGATTGCTCGTACTGGCGGAGTTCAAAGGCCCGGGTCCGGTCCTCCTCTGAGTCTACGTGAGAGGGATTGATGACCAAATGGATCGCAGGGGAGCTGATGGCATCATAATGGACTCCACTGGGTAGTAAATGGTGCACATCATCACCCCTGATGGTTGGAGGGGAGTAAAGGGGTGTCATGGGGAGTAAGGGGGTTGTCATGGGGTGGGTCATGGTGTGGGTCATGGGGTGGGTCATGGGGGTATTATGAGAATCCCTACCCCCCATTTTCTTTACCTTTTCCCTCTTCTTTCTTTTACTGTTTAATTCTCCCTTTCTCCCCCTTTATATCTCGTTCTTCTCCCTTTCACACTATCTATTTTCGTTTCCTCCATTATCTCCCTTTCTAGTTTATTCTCCGCTTCTTCACCATTTTCTCCTCCCTGTCTTCTCTACCTCTTTCGCTCCCTTCCCCTTTTTCTCTCCCATTCCTCTCTCTATCTCACATTCTCTCTCTCTCTCTCTCTCTCTCTCTCTCTCTCTCTCGACTTAGGAAGGTGAGACACAGAGGAGAGGCCGTGGGAAAGTAAATAACTCGGCCAATTCTCTCTCATCACTTGCTCCCTCTCCTTCCTAGTGAGAGTGAAAGAGAGGTGAACGCCCTCTCCCTCCCCACCTCTCCTCCCCCCATCTTTCTCTCCCCACCTCTCCTCCCCACCTCCCCTCCCCACCTCCCTCTCTCTCCACTTAACTCACTGTATAAATTTATTCACACTTTACCTTCAAGTAAGTTTATGACGCGGTATAGATGGTTGTTGTTCAGCGATAGTGGTAGTGGTGGTAGTTGTGGTAGTGGTGGTGGTGATAGTGGTGGTGATGGAGGTAGTTGTGGTGGTAGTGGTGGTGATAGTGGTGGTGATGGTGGTAGTTGTGGTAGTGGTGGTGATAGTGGTGGTGATGGTGGTAGTTGTGGTAGTGGTGGTGATTGTGGTGGTAGTGACATAAAGCGAATGAAGGATAAAAGGAAATAAGAAAGAAGAAGACAGACAGACAGACGGATAAACAGACAGATCGACAGACAGGCACATGTACACTGTAACGCCCTAGTAATCACGTTCACCCCAAGACAGACAGACAGACAGACAGACAGACAGACAGACACACCAAGTCGAGCGTGGGTTCGAAGACAGAACTGAGATACGAACTGGTGACTCACAACCACCTCACAACAACCTCACAACCACCTCACAACAACCCCACAACAACCCCACAACCACCTCACTTCTCCCCAACAATAATAAAAAAAAATCCCTCACTTCTCTCACCTCTCACTTCTCTCACTTCTCTCATTTCTCTCATTTCTCTCACCTCACTCTCTCATTCTCTCACTCTCCTCACTCTCTATTCTCTCACTTCTCTCACTTCTCCACTTCTCCACTTCTCTCACCTCTCTCACCTCTCTCTCACTCTCTCGCTTCTCTCACTCTCACTTCTCTCACTTCTCTCACTTCTCACTTCTCTCACTTCTCACTTCTCACTCTCTCACTTCTCTCACTTCTCACTTCTCTCACTTCTCTCACTTCTCTCACCTCTCAAAGGCTTTCAATTACAATTAAATAATAAAAAATTACCCTTTGTTTTGTATAGAATAAGTGAGTCAATTTAGAGATAGGTTCTGTCTATGTCTCTCTGTCTTTCTCTGTCTCTCCTCTTTTCTGTCTGTTTGTGGATATATCATTCTCTCTTTCTCTTTCTAATCTCTCTCTATCTGTCTCTTTCTCTCTTTATGGATAACTTATTCTCTCTCTTCTGTGTCTCTGTGTCTGTATTTCTATGTGTGTGTGTGTGTGTGTGTGTGTGTGTGTGTGTGTGTGTGTGTGTATCTCTCTTTCTGTCTTCTTTATCGATATTTCTGAAAATATTTTTGAAATATTGCTTCTAAGGACGATTTGTTAACACATACAGCTTCAGGGTCCAACTACTGGAATATTGCCTATAGAACCAAAATATTACTGAAACATTACTCGCAGAACCAAAATGTTACTGGATATTGCTCGGAGAATCAAATTATTACCAGAATATTGCTCACTGGGCCAAAATATCACTGGAATATTACTCACAGGGTTAAAGTATTACTGAAATACTACTCATAGACCCAAAATATTACCAGAATATTGCTTGTTTTAGGTTAAGTATTACTGAAATACTACTCATAGACCCAAAATATTACCAGAATATTGCTTACTGGGCCAAAATATCACTGGAATATTACTCACACGGTTAAAGTATTACTGAAATACTACTCATAGACCCAAAATATTACCAGAATATTGCTTACTGGGCCAATATATCACTGGAATATTGCTCGTGGGGTTAAAAATATCACTGGAATATTGCTTCAAACCGAAATATTAATGATATATGACTTCGTTAGGCAAATATCGCTGAAAAATTATATAACCCGGAAAAATGATATCCCCAATATTTATTTTTCTTATAGTCTCTCAAAATTTCTAAAAATTTTTATCTACAAACACATTCGAATATAATTTCTCATAATTTCTCATTTAATTTCACATTTTCTCACAATTCTTTCATTATTCCTCACATTTCCTAATAATTTCTCATAAATTTACATCTTTTCGCCTATTTTATTGGTGTTTCTCAAAATTCCTCACATTTTCTCATAATTTCTCAGACTATCTCGCTTTCTCTCATTTCTCGTGTTTCCCGTGAGAGCGTGGCAGTGTTTGGCTGGCTGGTTTGGTGCTGCGATCAGAGTGCTGTCTGGTCACGGTATTACTTCTTTCTGTCTCTCTTTCCTTTCTTCCTCTCCCTTTTGTCTCTTTTTCCTTTCTTTTCTCTTTTCCTGATTATCACTCTCTCTCCTTTTCCGTCTCTGTTTATCTTTATTTCTCGCTCTCTCTTTTATTGACCATTCTCTATCTCCACTCCTTCCTTCCTCTTTCCTCTTCTCTTCTCTTCTTTCTTCCATTCCTGTATTTATTCATCCTTACGTCTTGTCCTCAAACTCCTCATATTTTTAATTACATTACTCATCCTTGACTGACTGACCGACTGACTGACTGACCGACTGACTGACTGACCGACTGACTGACTGACCGACTGACTGACTGACCGATTGACCGACTGATATTAGGTCGTGATTTATTTATTTCTACCTATCTATCTACCTATTCATTCACTCCATTCACCTCCCCACTCCAACCCCCCACCTACCCTCTTCCCACCTATCCCACCCACCTCCCCACCTCCCCTCCTCCTCCCCCACCTATCTCCCACCTATCTCCTCACCTACCCTCCCCCACCTACCCCCCTCCCACCTATCTCCTCACCTACCCTCTCCCCACTCTACCCCCTCCCCACCTACCAAATAAGGCACCTATCAGGGGTAATGCACTTCAGCACCCACAATACCTGTCAGGCGCCCTCACCTGCCGGAGCATGGAGACAACTGGAGCATGGCAGGTGGCGGAGCGTGGGAACAACGGCGTACTGGCTAGGAGAGAGAGAGAGAGAGAGAGAGAGAGAGAGAGAGAGAGAGAGAGAGAGAGAGAGAGAGAGATGACGTAGTGTGAACAATAATTAATTAGTCCGGTAAGTGACTGCAGGGGAGATTACCTCACACCCTGGAGGTCCATGAAGAGGTCGTGACCTTTAGCTTGCTAGAATATGAGAGGCCAGGAGGGAGTGAGAGGTCAAAAGAAGTCATGAAAAGAATAGAAGCTACAGTTGACCCATCTTAAAATTCGTAAACTATAACAAGGGATGAGACAAAGGGGCCAATGACCTTTAGAATAGAAGAAAAGAGGTCAGGTCAGGTAAGGTCACGAGGTTGGGAATAACACACACGGAGCCACTAAGGTAATTATCACCCGGAATAAGTTAAGGAGTCAATGACCTGAGGAGGAGCAGAAAATAACCCGGCAGGGAGGTCAGAGACGAGTAGGATTCATCTAAATCCTAGGATGAGTCATAAGGAATAGGTAAGGATACTTCTCATCTCTCGAGGAGTGAAGGATGACTGAGACACATCCTACAGGAGCCACAGACCCAGAGTATAATCATCTAGGATACCTGGGACTCATCCTAGACAGACGAAGGATTGGTTTCCCACATAGAAAACATCCTAGGACCTCATCCTTCCTCCTTCAGCCGGTAAATCGAATTAGATTGAAAATTTCACCGAATGAAAGTTTATAGAAAGTGAAGGTGTAAAGAAATGGAAGAAAGTGAAAAAGAAGAAACTACGATAACGAAAAGAGGAATAAGAGACAGAAGATAAAGAAGACACAATAACGGAAGAAAAATACGTGAAAGAAGAATAAGATACGAAGACGGAATAAGAATAAATGATAAAAGGGGAGGAATAAGTGAAAGAAGAAGGATAAAGAAAGAATAATAAGAGAAAGAAGAAAATGTGAAATGGGAAGAAAAATAAATAATAACAGGGAAGAAATAAGTGAAATAAGAAGGATAAAAGAAGTAGAATAAATCAAAGATGCGAAAATGGAAGAGGAATAAGTGCAAGAAGGTGAAGATACGAAAAGGGAAGAAGGTTAAGTGATAAAAGAAGAGTTATAAGAGGGTCGTGACAGCTGGAGGAAGAGAGATAAAAGAATGACAAAAAATACACGATTTGGGAAGAGTAAGAGAGAGAATAGGTGATGAATTAGGGGTCTAGCGCACCTGGAGGAAGATTTACGAGGAGGAGGAAGAGGAGGAGGAGGTGGTCAGACGAGCGATTTTCGAAAGTGGAATAAGTGAAAAGATGATGAATGGGGTGTCTGAGGGAGAGCCGGAACAAAGACAGATATTGGGACGACTGGTTAGAAAGATGGGGAGGAGAAGATTGAGGGAGGAGATCGTTGGAGGAGAATGGAGGAGGTGGGTGTTGGAGGAGAATGGGGAAGGACAATGGTAGGCGGAGAGGCTGGTGGCGGCCATAACTCACACGGATTTAATGGACTCGAGAAACAGATTTCCAGATTTCAGATTTGCTCTTCGTCGCAGCTCAGAGGCTAGTTTATTGAGCACCCACTTACATCCTATACGTGAAGTGAAGCGGGGTTTGCTGATCCGTGAAGTGTGGGATTTTGATCTCACACACACACACACACACACACACACACACACACACACACACACACACACACACACACACACACACACACACACTGACCTCCCTTTGGTTAAGCACCCTCCCACCCTATTTTCTCCCCTTCTCCCCACTTTTTCCTCCCCTCCTCTCTCCTCCCCATCTCTCCCTCCTCAACACAGACCAAAGACTCACGCTTAAAACACTACAGTAGAAAGTGTCAGAGGAAGAAATGAACCAAGAGAAAGTGTGTGTGAGGGGGGGAGGGAGGGAGGAGTAAGAGGAGAAGGAAGAAGGAAGGGGGAGATGGGAAGAATGATGAGAAGGAAGGGATGGAGGGAGAAGGGAAGGGAAGGAAAGGAAGAGGGGAATGCGTAGGAAGAAGAGAGGAGGGGGGGGGGAGAAGGAGAGAGAGATAGAGGAAGGGAGTGAGGTGGACGACTACTGTATGTGGGCCAACCTGAGACACACACGGTCAACACAGTGGTCGTGTGGTAACAAACACTACTTTTCTTTCTATCTCTCTTTCTTCCTCACTTTCTCCCGACACAACTTCCTGCCTAAAGTTTCTGACTTAAATTAAGAGACAGAGCTGGCAGAAGTCGAGCTAACGTCCGCCTGGCACAAGTTTCATACGAATAATAATAATAATAATAATAATAATAATAATAATAATAATAATAATAATAATAATAATAATAATAATAAAAACCCTTAATGTAGTGACTTCATGTTTTTTTACCCACGCACACGGTCATATATAAACAGTGACGTCATGAAGTCATTGTATGTAAATTTCGTCAAGGGAGGAAACTAATGTGACTAGACAAGGAGAGAGAGAGAGAGAGAGAGAGAGAGAGAGAGAGAGAGAGAGAGAGAGAGAGAGAGAGAGAGAGAGAGAGAGAGAGAGACTTACCTGCCAAACTTTTCCCAACAGTTTTTCCTTGAGTGGACAGGTAAGAGGTAACACAGGTGACAGGTACAGTAATTAGGCAGTGTCGTCATCAGCCTCGCCGCCACACAGGTAAACTCCGAACATCTATTATGAGGTATGGCGACGACGGTGACATACAGGTATTGGTCAGGTATAATTAGTGAAGTTACTGAAGAAGACAATGTTAACTGCTGACGGACACTAACGAATCGCTGCCTCAAAAGAATCAACCTTAGGAAAATAAGTTCGACCTAACCTAACCATATCTATAACCTAACCTAACCTAACCTAACCTAACCTAACCTAACCTAACCATATCTATAACCTAACCTAACCTAACCTAACCTAACCGAACCATATCTATAACCTAACCTAACCTAACCTAACCTAACCTAACCTAACCTAACCTAACCATATCTATAACCTAACCTAACCAGACCAAATCATATACTTAACCTAATCTAACCTAACGTAAGTAAAATTAATTAGTTCATAAAGTCCCTAAGGCTAAATTTTTCATTGGTGAGGTGAAATGACTGACCACACAGCTTAAATGAGACATAATTTACCACTGTCTCTACCGCAGTAACATTATCTTTTATTACTCCCCGTCACCACAGTCAGGCCGAGTCACCCACCCGCGCTGCTGTCAGTCTCACAGTGAACAGAAACTTCGTGTCGGTTGTTTATTAACATCTCAGCTGATTGCCGCATCCTTTAACCACGTGTGTTTGTTTATCAACAAAGCTGAATTTCGATCACGTGGTGTTTGTTTACTAACACAGCTGACTCACACTACGTGCTATTTGTTATAAAATCAGCTGACCTACGATCTGGTGGACCTTGTTTACCAACACTGCTGACCACTGCTGCTGCCCTCTAGCGGTGATCACGTCGTTAATAATCCCCTCAACCAATGGATTATTTCTCCTTCGGTCGTGTAAGCGATTGTAATCCTCCATCAACTTATCCTTAATGGGATTAATGGGATTAAGGATTATTACAATAAAGGGGGAGAGAGAATAACAGACGATGAGAGGGAAAAGTGGCGTCACTCCCGAAGAGAGAAGGCGTTATACTGGAGAGGGGACGCCACGGTAACTGCTCTACTAATACTTAAAGGATAATACATACATACATACATACATACATACATACATACATACATACATACATTGTTAGCAAATCGTACTAGTGATCAGGACTGTATATTTAATGAGTCTCAAAACCTCAGACGTAGATACGATCCATCAGCACCAGTTTACGAGGGAAAAAAAATCGTAGTGAACCTTTGAGAATTAAGACCTAGGTTAGTTAAGAGAGAGAGAGAGAGATACTCGTTACTAAGACAACTTAATCTAGTTTTCTCCGTCAGTAATTTAGTCAGTTAGTGATGTCAGCTCACTTTCCTAGAGTCAGCGATAAAGACGCGTATAGGGCTGCTGACTCAGGTGAAATTAGTTAAGTTTAATTAAATTAAATTAACTTAAGACCAAAGGAGGTTCGAAATGCGTGGGTTTGGGGGAGGCTCCGTCAGTGAGTAAGTGGGTGAGTGAGTAAGTGAGTAAGTGGGTGAGTGAGTGAGTGGGGGAGTGAGTGAATGGGGGAGTGAATGAGTGAGTGAATGAGGGGGTAACTGATGGGGGTGAATGAATAACAGAGAAAAGAATATGGTAGCCATTTGTAGGAGAGAGAGAGAGAGAGAGGTTCTGATTTCCTAAATTGAGATAAATTTGGCCAGTGATGACTGAGGGGAGGGAGAGAATGTGTGTGTGGGAGTGAGAGATTAGATAGGTGCTCTGAGTGTGTATGCGTGTGTGTGTGCGTGTGAGGTGCAGAGATGTGAGGTCGAGGTAGGTGTGTGGGGAGTGAGGGGAATGTGTGTGTGCCTTAGTATTGGGGTGAGGGGGTGTGAGGAGGTAGAGTGAGGAGGGGTGAGAGGGGCCTCCCCTCAGCCTGGATAAATACAGATACTGAGAGGGACACCCACCACACCAGCGGGTAGTCCTGTTGGCGGGCTTCCCCAGGCCTGGAGGATTATGTTGATGGGAGGGGGGGAGAGAGAGGGAGTGGGGGGAGGGTGTGGGGAAAGTGGGGGGAGGGGGTGAGGGGGTGGAGAAGGTGGTGGAGGTGAGGGAGGAGGTGGGTGAGGGGGTGGGAGAGGTGAGTGGGGGGTGGTGGGAGGGGTGGGGGAGGGAGGGAGTGGGTGAGGGGGTGGGAGGTGGTGGGAGAGGTGGTGGGGTGGGGGAGGTGGGTGAGGTGGAGAGGTGGGTGGGGGTGGGGGATGGGGAGGTGGTGGGGAGAGGTGGTGGGAGGGTGAGGGGTGGGGGAGGTGGTGGAGGGTGGTGGGGGGTGGTGGGGAGGTGGGTGGGAGGGATGAGGAGTGGGTGAGGTGGGGGGAGGAGGTCAGTGGGGAGGGTGAGGTGGGTGAGGTGGGGAGGGATGAGGGAGTGGGAAGAGTGGGAATAGGTGAGAGAAGTGTTAGGATGGTGGGAGAGAGGAGGAGGAGCGTGGGAAGAGAAGTGGGAATGGAGGAAGAGAGAGAGAGAGAGAGCAAATACCGACAATGTTACAGCAAATACCGTGCAATATCACCACTCTCTCTCTCTCGCTCTCTCTCTCTCTCCCTAGCAACATGAGGTCATTCACGGGGTCTATGCAATTTACCTGTACGAGCCGACCAGACATACAAACACAGGTTGAGTGTATTGTTCATTAAGTCAAATATTACCTGGTTCAACAGACTGATTTTTTCTTGTAGTCTTCCCCAGCAGTGAGTGTCAGGCCCTGGGGTTAGCGACCTAAGTTCTGGATTAGCAGTGGACCTTACGATAAATATTCTGTCGTAAGTGAAAATAATATATTCTGTCTTAAGTGAAAATATTATATTCTGTCGTAAGTGAAAATATTATATTCTGTCGTAAGTGGAAATATTATATTCTGTCGTAAGTGAAAATATTATATTCTGTCGTAAGTGGAAATATTATATTCTGTCGTAAGTGGAAATATTAATAATAACTTCTCACTGATTGACTTAAGGTTAAAATTAAATAAAATAATAAAAAATATTAAAAAGTCGTATTATTTACACTAAGATTCGACCTAAATTACATACATTCACTTAACTTGATTTAGTGGACGAAATTAACAGGTGAAATATCTTATTATAAATGCTTCTTTACCTTAACCTTGACCTCTAATTAGTGTCAAGTTAATGGGTCGAGTTAAGGTAGAGTCTCAGTGTTATTTGGAGGCCATTTTATGATGTTTATGTAATTTATCTTTAGTTAGTGAGTTCGGATAATTATTAATATATTTTCAGCTACGAGATTGTGTGTGTGTGTGTGTGTGTGTGTGTGTGTGTGTGTGACAGGTATAGGGGCTAGGATACAACATGCCTTTGTTTATATATAATCCCTCTCACCTCACCCTCTCACTTCCCCTCTCCATTCTCCTTCCTCCCTCCCACTCCCTCTTTTCTGTCTCTAACCTTCTCCCCTTTCTTCCTACCTCCCATCACCCATTTTCCTCCTTCTTATCCTCCTCTCCTCTCTCCCCATATTCTCTCCCTTTCCCTCCCCATCCTACCTCCCCTCTTCCCTACCTCCCCTTCCTTCTCCCCATTAGCCTATAGATTATCGCACTACCACTTACCATCAACCATTGACCCACCCACCCACCACCACCACCCACCTACCACCACCACCACTACCACCCACCACCACCACCCACTACCACCACCACCCACCACCACCCACCTACCACCACCCACCTACCACCACCCACCTACCACCACCACCACTACCACCCACTACACACCCACCTACCACCTTTGCACCACCCACCTACCACCACTACCACCACAACCACCACTAACGTAAGATGAATCTTCATTGATTCAACCTGACAGATTCTTTCAGGTCAATCCATCATCTCTCTCTCTCTCTCTCTCTCTCTCTCTCTCTCTCTCTCAGAATAGTCACACAGGACCATACTGAGAGAAAATTGTAATTAATTATCGAATCATGTGCAAAGGAGTTAGAGAGAGAGAGAGAGAGAGAGAGAGAGAGAGAGAGAGAGAGAGAGAGAGAGAGAGAGAGAGAGAGAAACACTATCGAGGTAAAACACCATGAATTGTTAAACAGAGATAACGTCGAAAGCTAATTGGCTACAGGCTTCGTGTAGCTGGCCAATCACGATACGCACACACTCAGCGATTAAAGAAAGCTATATCTTTTTCAAAGTTATAGCGTACTAAGCAAAGCTATCAGGTAATTGATCTGCCGTGGTACTACACCTAAACCTAAAAGAATTAACACCGACAGCTAATTTTCTAGAGCTAACACCGACAGCTAATTTTCTCGAGCTAACACCGACAGCTAATTGCAGAACTAACACCGACAGCTAATTTCAGAGGTAACACCAACAGCTAATTTCAGAGCTAACACCGACAGCTAATTTCGTGGGAGCTAACACCGACAGCTAATTTCGTAGAGCCAACACCGACAACTAATTTCATAGAACTAACACCGACAGCTAATTTCGAGTTAACACCAACAGCTAATTTCATAGAGCTAACACCGACAGCTAATTTCTCAGAACTAACACCGACAGCTAATTTCGTCGAGTTAACACCGACAGTGCTTGGGATCGTCGTATGTCTTCCTCCAATCTGGTTATCAACATACATATGGATCACGCGCACCTACAGTGAGTTATTTACAACATACATATATATAATTTTAACCATATATGATATAATAAAACACGGTGATATAAACTAATATAGCGAAAATATTATACTCACGAGATTATGATAACAACTATAGGAAAAATATATATTACAGATATATATTAACATGTGAAAATAACCTAACCTAACCTAACCTAACCAAACCTAACCTAACCTAACCCAACCAACGTCATCTCGCTAACTCCACTTCTCGTCCTTCCCTCCCATCGATCCTGAAAGTTAGCCCATGTGTTGCTAGGGTGGGGGGTGAGGGGGGGATGGGGAGGAAAATGGGGGGGGGGGAGAAATCATCGACTGCCCTTTTCCCCCCTTCTTCCCCAACCCCACGAGACTGGTGATAAGTGGTGCTATAGTTGAGGTAACAGGGAATACGAGGAGGGGAGGGGTTGAAGGGAGGGGGAAGTGGGGTGTTAGGAGAGGAAGAGAGGGGTAAGGGAAGAGCATTATGGGAAGAGGGTAGGGGAGAGGAAGGCAGAGTATGGGAAGGGGGAGGGAAAAGCAAGGAATAGGAGAGGAGGGGAGGGAGGGAGGGAGGAGGGGAGGAGGGGAGGGGAAGAGTAATTAGAGAGAGAAGAAGGGAGGGAGAGAGATTAGGCTGGGGTGGCTGTGGAGGGGGGGAGCAGGAGGAGTGGGCAGGAGAGGGGAGGGAGGAAGGAGGGAGAGGGGAGATAAAGAAACACATTGTCACCCCACAAGCTAGGTGTTAACTGTTAAGTGCTGCTGTGATCGAGGTGACGGCGTGAGGAGGGTGGGGAGTTTATGGTGACGGTGGGGGAGATAGGGTGTAGAGGGGAGGAGGGAGCTGTGGAGCAATTTCTTTGTCGCCTCATAGTGTAGGGTGATAAGAAAGGAAAAAGGTGGGGAGGTATGGTCTGGCAGCAGTAGGAGTTGAAGGAGAAGTAAGGGAGTTAAAGAAGGAGGAGGGGAGGAGATATGGCTCATTGTCACCTCACTACCCTAGTGTTAAGTGCTGCCGTGATTAGGGGTTTGAGGAGAGGGGTGGGGGGGTGGGAGGTTAAAGAAGAGGGGTGAGAATGAGTGGGGGGGTTGATGGGGTGGGGGGTTGAGAGGGGGAGGTTAAAGAAGAGGGGTGGGGAGGTTAAAGAAGAGGGTGGGAGGTTAAATGAGATGGGAGAGGGGTGGGGAGTTAAAGAAGAGGGGAGAGGTGAGTGGTGAAAGAAGGGGTTGAGAGGTTGAGGGAGAGAGAGAAGAGGGTGGAAAGGTTAAAGGAAACGAGAGAGATAGGTGGGGAGAGAGGGGGTCAGAGGCTAAAAAGAGGGAGAAAGTAACGGCGGGGAGGTTAATGAAGAGGGAAGAAAAGGAGGAAACTAGATGCTAGCAGTAGAGGTTGAGACACCTGGGCATTACTCTACCTGTGTCTGTACCGTTCGTACCTGTGTCTGTACCTGTGTCTGTACCTGTACCGTACCTGTGTCTGTACCTGTGTCTGTACCTGGTCTGTACCTGTGTCTGTACCTGTGTCTGCACCTGTGTCTGTACCTGTGTCTGTACCTGTGTCTGTACCTGTGTCTGTACCTGTGTCTGTATGCGTCTGTACCTGTGTCTGTACCTGTGTCTGTACCTGTGTGTACCTGTGTCTGTACCTGTGTCTGTACCTGTGTCTGTACCTGTGTGTCTGTCCAGGTAATTGTTCAGTTATCATTCCCATTGTTGGATGTGTCCTCCTATTGCACTGTGGGAAGGGTCAGGAGATGGTGGTGGTGGAGAGGTGTGGTAGTGGAGACCTGTGGTGGTGGAGACTTGTGGTGGTGGAGAGGTGGTGGTGGTGGAGAGGGTGGTGGTGGTGAAGAGGTGTGGTAGTGGAGACTTGTGGTGGTGGGGAGCTTGTGGTGGTGGAGAGGGTGTGGTGGTGGTGGAGAGGTGGTGGTGGTGGAGAGGTGTGGTGGTGGAATAGTGATGGTAGAGTAGGTAGGTAGTGGAAGGGAGGGATGGAGGGTAGTTGCATTGGAAGGGGTGGTGGTGGTGGAAGGGCAGTGGTGGTGGAAGGGACCGATGGCAGAGGAGGGGGGAGAGGGAAGAGGGCAGGGGGCAAAGACGGGTTACAGAAGGCAGAGGGGCAATGTTAGGGGACAAAGGGGCAGGGGTATGGGGCAGGGGTCAGGATTATGGGGACAGGTGTCAGGGTTAATGGGACAAGGGGCAGCGTTAGTGATGACAGGGGACAGGGGAGTGGGGAAAAGGTGGACAGGATTAGAAGGACAGGGGTCAGGGTTAATGGAACAATGGGTCAGGGTTAGAGGGCAGGGGCAGGTTAATGGAACAATGGGTCAGGGTTACAGGGACAGAGATCAGGGTTAATGGACAATGGGTCAGGTTAGGGGCAGGTCAGGGTTAATGGAACAATGGGTCAGGGTTAGAGGGACAGGGGTCAGGGTTAATGGAACAATGGGTCAGGGTTAGAGGGGCAGGGGGCAGGGAAGGATCATAAACCGCTCCAGAGATCCAATCTGGGCTAACAAGCTTAGGGCTGGCGTGACTGTCTGTGGAGGAGCAGTCAACCATCCTAGTCTTATTTAACCCACCTCAGTAATCCTTCAGCTCACTACTCACAGAAACAAACTTCAGACATAATCTACTGAGTCAGTCTTAAAACTTAACTGAGTGACTGATGTAATTAATGCCCTCTACTGACCATCAACAACATAAACAAACTTAATTTTATTCACTAGTTCTCACTCATCAAAAAAAAAACGGCAGTAAATAAGGGAAGACATAAAAGAAAACGGTAGTAAATAAGGGGAAGACATAAGATAAAACGGTAACAAATAAGGGAAGATACCAAAGAAAACGGCTACAGGCAAGGGACAAACTTCAACATTATTCTCCATAGTTGTGTCATGTCCACTGTAACATATCCAGAATATTTACACCAATTGTCTAGTTTAGCGCATCAGTTGCCGTGGTTTTTATCGTGACGCAGATAATAAAAGTCATTAATGATCCTGTATAACTCAGGCTCCGGGGCTAGTTATAATGATTAATGTGTTAATTATGTAATGAAAGTAGAGTTGTGACGCCAGGTGTGTGTGTGTGTGTGTGTGTGTGTGTGTGTGTGTGTGTGTGTGTGGTGCGTTTAACTACAGGATGTGTCATGTGAGGTGGTAGTTCCTCCCTCACTCACCAGATGTCATCACCACCACAACGACCACCAACACACCACCACCACCACCACCACCACCACCACCACAATCACCACAATCACCACACTACAACCAGCACACCACTATCACCAATACGACTACAACTAGCAACACCAACCACAACAAACACCATCAACCATACGACCACCACTACCACCACTACTAGAACCATTAGCCACACCACTACCACCACCACTAGAACCATTAGCCACACCACTACCACCACCACTAGAACCATTACCCACACCACTACCACCACCACTAGAACCATTAGCCACACCACTACCAACCCTGCTCATCACTGACGTATATGGTAGCCTCAAGCACCATTAGGCACCACCATTATAACTATTTCATGGTGGCGATAGAGGACTCATTGAGCCTCTATGGTAGTCATTATGGAGCGTAACTTAGAGGATTACTAAGAATTAATGATAAATGTTGTTACCTTTCACGTCACTCTTGAAGAAACATTAATGACGTCATATATTGTGTTGAATGACGTCATATATTGTGTTGAATGACGTCATATATTGTTGAATGACGTCATATATTGTTGAATGACGTCATATATTGTTGAATGACGTCATATATTGTTGAATGACGTCATATATTGTTGAATGACGTCATATATTGTTGAATGACGTCATATATTGTGTTGAATGACGTCATATATTGCGTCGACAGTTTCTCATTCGGATTTTCAAAAAGTACCGGAAGTTGATTTTTTTTTGTCGTAAGTGATGATGCGATAATTGTATCAATATGTCTAACTTAAAATTAGTAAGGCTGGATAGGATTTTTTGTCTTTTGTCTTAGTTTAGGTATAAAACCCCTTATCCACCCTTAAGGTAAGTACAAAATCCTTTATCCAACCTAAAATCCCCAAAGGTAAGATTAAAACCCCTTATCCAACCCTAAAACCCCTTAACCAGCCTTAAAATCCCCTTAGGGTAAGATCAAAACCCCTTATCCAACCCTAAAACACACCTAAGTTATGACATAAAATAAGCAGCCAATATGTCGTCAATTTCACAGAGACTCTACCTGAAGTCAGTCAAAATTATCTTATGAATTTTGAAGATTCTGGGCCGCGTCTTTTAAATCATATGCAAATTACCTACCAAAATAAGTTACACTCTATCGTCTAATATTTTACTATGAAAACCTAATAAACTACAATAAGATAATTACATTTCACCTTAAATAATTAGAAAAAATTAATTACAATTAAGTCTCGGTTCAATTGTGCCGCCATCTTTATATCGTAGTTAAAAAAAATCAAAAAATAAACCCACGTAGACACAACAGGTATTTAAAAATGGCCGATTGTTTGTTTACAAAGCTCAGCTGACGGACACCCAAGCTCACATGTTGAAACACTTCTCCAAACGTACCCTGGCACTTCCTCTCACCAGTTACATATTGTCCTCCATAATTTCTGGCGTTTTAATTGGCTGTGTCTTGTTCACACTTGAGATACGACAGGAACTGGGAAGGGCTGGGACTTTATCTAGCACTTAACATGGTAATGAAGTGACGGGATGGGGCTGGCCTGCTTGTTCATTCTATGTCATAATAACGAGTGGTCTATCTATCTATCTATCCTACCTGTTACTGTTAACGAGGGAGTCAGTTAAAGGTGTCGGTGAACTGCACTTGATTGTATGTACACCTAAACTGCACTTGAGGGAGGTGCCAACTCATGTCAGGTAGTGCCACTATTGAACATAATAACCTTTGACTTTTTCGCCTTAAACTCCTCGCTGGTTTAGTTGTCATGGTAAATCTGACCTCGTTTGACCTATACTGACCTGTGGGTGGAGGTTAGCACGGTAATAGAGAGCGGGTGAGACCCACAGAGACGGCAGATTGGGTGTTATGAATCGTAAAAAAATTAGACAATATATGCGTGTCCTACCTACGGTCTAACACACACACACACACACACACACACACACACACACACACACACACACATACAAACGCACACACATTCTCTCTCTCTCTCAGACACACACACACACACCTGCCCCACCTCTACAAGAAAGTTCTCACTTGTACCAAAACCCCAGTCCTCTCTCTCTCTCTCTCTCTCTCTCACCGTCTGTTACCTCACCTGTTAACACATATGGGAGTAGACCAAGACACAGGTTAATTAATGGATAGTTTTTATATGATAGTTAATTCTCTGTTTCTCTGACCATCTGTTGCTTCAATTACCTACTTTCATGACAGTAGATAGGTAGATAGGTAAGTAGGTAAGTAGGTAAGTAGCTATAGGGGATAAGGTAATTTGCATGTGTGGTTGTTAGGTTTTGTCTCTCGTGCCATATGCTGCATCAGATGTTATGGTCAGAGAGTAAAGGGAGAAATGATGCGTGTGGTTGGTGGTGGTTGTTGTTGACAGAGAGAGAGAGAGAGAGAGAGAGAGAGAGAGAGAGAGAGAGAGAGAGAGAGAGAGAGAGAGAGACACACACACACACACACACACACACACACACACACACACACACACACACACACACACACACACACACACACACACACACTGTCTGTTTCGTGTTTCTCTGGCCATCTGCCCCTTGAGGAGTATACAGTTGAAGGAGTTAAAGAAAATATTAAAGTTTATTGTTGAAGGTATGTTTCTCTCGCTCTGTCTGGTGGTGGTGTGGTAGTGGTGATGGTGGTAGTTGGTTAGTGGTGATGGTGGTTGTAGTGGTGGGTGTTGGTTGGTTAGTGGTGGTAGTTGGTGGTAGTGATGGTTGGTAATGGTGGTTGGTGGTGGTGGTGGGTGATGGTGGTAGTGATGGTACTGGTGGTAATGATAGTGGTGATATAAACAAGGTTATCATCATAGTGAACACCTGATTTACCGGACCAATAGACACAGGTGATGCATCTAATAGGGCCTCTCTCTCTCTGTGTTATACATGTAAACCTGAGATTAAATAAGGAAAACACCTGTCTGTCTGTCTGTCTGTCTGTCTGTCTGTGTATGTGTGCCTCAGTTACACAGGTAAACAGTAATAAACTAAGGTGTGTGTACAAGGGAGGGCTATAATGAAGGTGTGATGATCAAGGACAGGTGTTGACTTAGAGGGTGTGATGGTGTTTGTGTACCTGTGGTGGTGGTGGTGGTGGTGGGGGGTGGTCGTGGAGGTGATGGTGGTGGTAATAGTGGTTGTGGGGATGATGATCTATGGTGCTAACATATATAGTGAGTGACAATGATGATACGTATATATATATATGGTGATAGTGATGATAAATGACACTCAATAACAGTGGTGGATAGTGTGTTTATAGTAAAGGGTGATGGTGTATAATAGTATCTTATAGTGACTGGTAATGATGGTGTAGCTCGTTCACTATACTTCCAAAAGGTTAATATTTGAAGATCATTATCGTGACGTCTCCTGTTAGCGCACAACCAGACCGACAACATATCAGTGCGTCAAGTGCGTCAGGCTATATCACCGAGCGAGTAGGAAACGAATTGACGCAGGGAATAACGCATGTGACGCATTATACGTCCTGATGACACTTGACCCTACGTCCTTGGCAGGTTAACAACGCCTTAATTAATGTCCCGGATGAAGGGGGGGTGGGTGAGGGGGGGTGAGGGGTGGTGAGGGGGGTGAGTCTCTTTGTCTTTCTGTGTGTTTGTTTATTAGTCTCTCTCTCTCTCTCTCTCTCTCTCTCTCTCTCTCTCTCTCTGTCAAAGCTTCGTAGGTCAAATTTTACCATTAAATTCGGGTTACAAGAAGAAATTCCGATAAGTCACAACGTAAAACTGACGCCATATTGGGGCTACCTTTAACACAACTCACGTAGAGGCGACCTGACATTTATAATTAAGAGGAAAATTTACTGTATAGACCTAAGAGAATAAATCATTGTGTCGAAGCTTAAAGGAAAAAATAAGGTGTTTTAAGAATATCTGTTCGTGAAAGGTTCCAAATTCTAAAAAAATAATCGTAAATTTCCCCATAACTAAATCTGTCAGAAACTAACCAAATCTCTGAGAACGTATCTAACCTAACATAACCTAACCAAATCTCGGAGAACGTATCTAACCTAACATAACCTAACCTAACCTTAACATAACCTAAATGACCCATTCAAACTAGGATAGACAGATGCCCTCCTACATGACGTCATAACTATAAGACATTACTGTAACAAGCTGGTTTGTCTCATACTGTGTGGAAGAAAATGAGAACACGGGAGCCTTTTTTTATAGTGACCCTGGTGTGTATGTGGCGTATGTATGTATGTATGTATTTATGTATATATGTAACAAGAAACGATAGGACGGTACACATAAGCCCCCGACCGCGCCACCACCAAAACAACAAAACACAACTGCACTCTCACTTAACCTAACCTAACCTAACCTAACCAAGTCCGAAGCAGTGAGAACATTGGCTTCAAATTATAGCTCCTGACGAGACTATCATGGCCAATGGCGGGATCCCACACAGACCATTGGCCATCCTCCTGTCATGGCCAACTCTCTATACGATGGCCAGTCGGTAAATTTGGTAAGATATATATGAACACACACACACACACACACACACACACACACATGTCAGTGAAGTTGTCAATCCTCCAGTTTCTGTCTCCACCTCCTCCGCCGACTCAAGTCCCTCGGAGTTCCTGCCCCTGAGCTCCTCAGTGTTTACTCAACATTCATACTTCCCAAGCTCACCTATGCCTCCCTACCTGGTCTTCTCCCTAACTGCCACACAACGTAAACACCCAGAAAAAGTGCAAAAGAGGGCATGCAAGATTATTCTCTCCCTTCCTACTCCATATCAAGAAGGCTCAACACACTGACCCTCGCACTGACCATCACCACGACCTCATCTGCAAATTTGGAGAAGCTTGTGCACCATCCTCAACACCAGCTACTACTTCCACCTGAGATACCTCGCCCGAGAATTGCTGTTTGACACCACAACCACATCCAGCCCATACGAGCACGAACTGATCGCTATAGGAACAGCCCAGTCCCAACCATTGTAAAAATTATCAATAACTCGTAATAAACCAGTGTATTCACTCCCCAGTCAATCTTACCTTTATGCACTGTTGCTATGTTGAAGTGCCCTGTAGTGTGGCCTTCTCCCCACCTAGTTATTATATATCATATTTGTATCACTTATGTTACTTGTATATTATCTGTAAATCAAGAGACCCATTCCCCAATTACGTAACTGTATATTTTCAGCCTGGCTGCTATGATCTTTCAATAAACTGTTAATTATCATTATTACACACACACACACACACACACACACACACACAGACACACACACACACACACACACACACACACACAAACAACCTTACCTGTTACTCCGGGCATCACCTGTCATTAATTATTTTCAGGTGTACGCTGGACATCCTCCCTCAAACATACCTGAAAATAAAAGGAAACTTGATATTATAAAATGAAATATAAAGTGAAAATACATGACATTATATGATTAGAATTATGTATGAATAGATGTATAGATGTGCACTGTATACTTTTAACACAGGTGAGCAGGTGTTGTTGACGCCACAACAATCAAGATAATAAGTCACACGTATGTATGTATGTATGTATGTATGTATGTATGTATGTATGTTTACAAGGAGAGAGAAGACTGGATGAATGGAATCAGTGAGGATATATATATATATATATATATATATATATATATATATATATATATATATATATATATATATATATATATATATATATATATATAGATATAGAGAGAGAGAGAGAGAGAGAGAGAGAGAGAGAGATTTCATACACACACACACACAGTTACTATTGGTCGGACAGTTACTTGTTAGTCAACTAACAGTTCAGCTGATCACGTCTAGTTAAGGCAGTTTATATTTGACATTACAGAACCTAACCTAACCTAACCGAACCTAACAAACACTTATACACAGCCACATACACCCACAAACAACTGTATACACACTCACATACAGTCACACACATATACACATACACACATATACTGTAGCCCTGTACACCCCTGTTCCTGTTCATAAGTAACACCTGTCTTCTCTACACCTAAGTACACTTTACACTTAACCAGATACACTTTACACTACACCCCCAGAGTAACTAGAAGATAGATTCATAAGTGCAACGTTGAGTAAATTGTGTGTGTGTGTGTGTGTGTGTGTGTGTGTGTGTGTGTGTGTGTGTGTGTGTGTGTGTGTGTGTGTGTGTGTGTGTGTGTGTGTGTAACAACCAGATAATCGAGTTAAATAAAACACCTTTACAATAGTTGACACCCGCATCTTCCACTCCCCCACACCACCAAGAGTGATGGTGTTTGATGGTGACGTGAGGGGAGATGACAAAACACAATGGTGAAGGAAAGCGGAATCCATATCACCATTCATCCTGGTGCCAAGGAGGATAAATAAATCCACTTTTTTATCTTGGTGATAGAACCTGATGATGCTGGTGATTATTCGTGATGGATGGTGAGGATGGTGAGGATAGTGAGGATAGTGAGGATAGTGAATAACGAGACAGGTTCAGTCACCATTCTCTCTATTGTAAAGGGACAAAAATCACTATTCGTCTTGGTGATTTCTCCTCCTTATCCACAAAATTAAGACGTTCACGGTGTCTAATGGTGAAAAGATGGTGAGGCTGTATGGTGAAATAACGTGAGCTAGAATCGTTCTCTTGGTCACGGGATCACCATTGCCTCCTACTCCTATCACTCAATTATATTATGGTGTTAATATCCCTCTTAATGGTGACTGTGTGGTGATACTCTTACATCAGCGAGCGTCCTTACTGGTGATCGGTAACGCCAACACGAGCATTCAACATCGCCTGACCCACTACGCCAGGGGTCAGCCAGACTGGATCCCTCAAACGATAACTCTGGTAAACTTGGTACGAAATTATGTTGAGAATTTAATTAAAGAAAATTAATTTGATCGTCCCTTAAGGATTTCATTAAAGCGTTTTGTGGTATTTAATACTCTTATGTGCTTCCCGGTAAAGACGTCTGGAGTCTCTAAGGCTCTTGGATAATTTTTTAATCTTACTTTGAGATGTGAGAATGAATCTAAGTGATTTACGTAAGAAAATAGATGGATTCTCAAAGGTTCTTACGTTAAAATTTCCTTTTATAGCGTTTTCTATTAAGCAACAGCAAAAAGATGGATTCTCAAACGTTCCTACGTTATTTTTTGTTGTGGTTTTTTTTGGTGTTTTTGTGGGCAGCGTTTTCACTTAATCTACGACACAAAGTTGGATTCTCAAAGGTTCATACATTAAAATCACTTGTAAATTAAGATGCATGACTGTTTCTGACTAATTCACTTAAGCAGCTACACAAAGATGAATTCTCAAAGATTCCAACGTTCAATTTTCTACTTAAGACATACAAACACATTTATCACGTCCAATTAAAAAAAATGGTGACCAAAATAACACCACCATTACACCGAGACTCTACCTAGTTACTGTGAAGGAAAAAAAGAATAACATTACATATCTTCAAGAATTTGGGGTAACAGTGGATCCAAGTCATTAACGAGACTACTACAAGAGGTCATAAGGTCGTTTGTGAGGCTGTTACGGTGAGAGGAGGAGGAGGAAGGTAAGAATGGAGGAGGACGAAGGTGTAACATCTTAATGATTCCAACTTCAATATTTATCTCCACCTGAAAATAAGAGACAGAATCTTAGTCCGGTAGAGTCTCAGTGAAATTTTGTTGCCATTAGAGGATGACGTCAGGATTCAAACTATGACGTCAAAATTCAAACGATGGCGTCAGGCAGGGCCGGATTCAGGAGTGGGCAAAGTGGGCAGCTGCCCAGGGGCCTCCACAATCTGGGGGCCTCCACATATTACAACATTTTATTTATTTGTTTATTCATTTGGATTATTTATTTCATTCTTTAAAATTCATGTTTATCTATTCCATCACGTAAAACTATGTTTAACAAGAAGCGTGATAAATTAGGCTAGCTACTCCTTGAAATTCATGAATACCTGGTTTCCTATAGACAGTATATTTTTTAATGAATGCTATTGTTTGTGTTGCTAATAATATATTTAGAATTCCACAAACATATATTGATTAAAATGAACTACATGGAATAACGTAATTGAGATTAAAAAACAAATAAAATATTTTTTTCATTATCACTTCCATTACGAATGCCATCAGGGCGCTGTGTTTGTTGACAGTCGGTCGGAGGGGGTTGGGTCTGCACATCGGTTGTCATGAGGGAGGCCTCCACAAAGAGGCTGCCCATGGGCCTCCACAGGTCTAAATCTGGCACTGGCGTCAGGATTTAAATTATGACATCAGGATTTAAACTTTGAAGCCAGAATTCACACTATTTCGTCAGGAATCAAACTGAAAGCCTGGATTCGAGTCATGACGTCAGAAGCGTTGACAACACAGTATCAAAAACGTCACACACACACTTCTCAGCCAATCACCGAATTTCCCGCCACACTCGGAGCTTACAGTAAATAGTTTCCACTTGAAATTTTATATTCAGGTGAAGCTTAGAAAGTACTCCTCTTCCCCCTTGTTTATTGTACAGTAAATATAGGAGAGAGAGAACAAGTTGAAACAGAAATGGAACTTTAGTGTGATTGGCCAGCGGGGGAGAGTTGCCTATTACCATTTTAAACTACTAGGGATATAGTAGTGTTGCCGTTTATGGTGCGTAGAATTTACACTAAGAATTAAATCCGGGTTGTGTGAGCCTTCTCTTGTCTTATAAATTTTCCTCTATTTTTTCCCCCCAGTAGTATTTTTTCCCATTTTGTCAGTTTTGTTTAATTAAATTTTTACAAACACAAGAAAAAAAATAATATAAGAAGAAAAACAGCATTATTGTTGGACTAAAAACTTTTAATCTTAAAAAAAAAAAAAAAATATATTGAATTAAAAAACATCAACAAATCTGAATAAATAAAAACAAAAATAGAAAAAAAAAAAAAATTGTATCAAACTATTTTTTCCATCTTAAAAATAAATTAATATTTCCTCCTGTTATTGCAATCAACCTGAGACTGAGACTTTAAATCACGGTTATATAAGTACAAACAAGCAATCCCCCAGCCTGAGAGAGAGAGAGAGCCACCAAACACTATAAGGACTGTTACCCTCCCCCTCATCTTCCTTCCTCTTCCTCTTCTTCACTCCCTCTTCTTCTCTTACTCCTTCCTTCCTCTCTCCTCCTTCCTCCTCTCGTCTTCTCTTACTCCTTCCCTTCTACCTCCTCCCACCTTTCTCCTCCTCTTCCTCCTCTCCCCGACTGGTCCCAGAACCATTAGCTGAGTCCTGTAATACATAAGTCAGTCAATTCAGTCAGTCAGTCAGTCAGTCAGTCAATATGTTAAGTCAATTAAATGTTTCAGTCAGCCAATCAGTCATTCTGTTAATCTGTCAGCCAGTCAGTCTGCCAATCACTCAATATGTCAGTTTGTTAATCTACCCGTCAGTCAGAGTGTCAGTCTGTAGATCTATCCTCTGATATGAGCAGGTACAGGTACAGGTACAGGTACAGGTACAGGTACAGGTACAGGTACAGGTACAGATACAGGTACAGGTACAGGTACAGGTACAGGTACAGGTACAGGTACAGATACAGGTACAGGTGTACAGATGGTGCAGGTACACAGATAGGTACATAGGTACAGATACAGGTACAGGTACAGGTACAGGTACAGATACAGGTAGAACTACAGGTACAGGGCTGGATTACAGGTACAGGTACAGGTATGAGTGCAGGTACGGATTGCAGGTACAGGTGCAGAGACACCAGAGTGCAGGTGCAGGTACAGATGCAGGTACGGGTACAGGTGCAGGTACAGGTGCAGGTACAGGTGCAGGTACAGGTCTGGGTGGGGTACAGATGCAGTGCAGTACAGGTCAGGTGCAGTGCAGATACAGGTACAGGTGCACAGGTACAGATACGGGTACAGGTACGGGTGCAGATTCTGGTGCAGGGGTGCAGGTACAGGTGCGAGCAGGTACAGGTGCAGATACAGGTTACGGGTGCAGATACGTGTAATGTTAGGTACAGAACAGGTACAGGTGCAGATACAGATAGATGCAGATGCAGATACAGGTACGGGTGCAGATGCAGGTGCAGATACAGTGAATGCAGGTGGGTCTGAATCTGGTGTAGGTGCAGGTGCAGATACAGGTGCAGGTGCAGGTGCAGATGGTGCAGATCGGTACAGGTACAGGTACGGGTGCAGGTACAGTTCTGAATACAGGTACAGATGCAGGTGCAGATTGAATGGGTACAGGTGGTGCAGGTACGGGTACAGGTGCAGATGCAGTGCGGGTGCAGATGCTGGTGCATTGGGTACAGGTGCAGATACGGTACGAGTGCGGTACATGTGCAGATGCAGATACGGAGTTAGGGAGTTGCAGATGCAGGTGCAGGTGTCAGGTACAGATCATGGGTAGGTGCAGATTGCAGGTACGGTGGATACAGATGGTGCTGGGTACCAGGTACAGGTGCAGATTGGGTGCAGGTGCAGGTGCAGATGCAGGTGCAGGTGCAGGTGCAGGTGGAGGTCTGGGTACAGGTACAGGTGCAGATGCAGGGTCTGGTCGTGCAGGTGTAGGTACGGAGATTGCAGATGGGTGCGGGTACGGGTGCAGGTGCAGATTCTGGTACAGGTACAGGTGGAGTGCAGGTGCAGGTGCAGGTGCAGGTGCAGGTGCAGGTGCAGGTGCAGGTGTGCAGGTGCAGATGGAATTTTGGTGCAGATGCAGATGCAGAGGTCGGGTGCAGGTGCAGTGGGTGCAGGTGCAGGTGCAGATACAGGTGCAGGTGGGATGCAGGTGCAGATTGCAGGTGCGGGTACAGATGCTACAGGTGGTGCTGGATGCAGTGGGGCTGGAATTACAGAGGGCACAGTGGTACAGGTGCAGGTACAGGTGCAGATGCAGGTGCAGGTGCAGGTGCAGGTTGCAGATACAGTGCAGGTGCAGGTGCAGATGCAGGTCTGGTGCAGGTACAGATGGTGCAGGTGCAGGTGCAGGTGCGGGTGCAGGTGCAGATGCAGGTACAGGTACAGATGCTGGTGCAGGTGCAGGTGCAGGTAGAGATACGGGGTGCAGATCTGGGTATGGATGCAGGTTACAGGTACAGGTGCAGGATGCTGGGGAGTACATGGGGATGCAGGTACAGGGTGCAGACGGGTCTGAATGTAAATTCTGGAGAATGTTGGGTACAGGTGCAGGTGCAGATACAGGTGCAGGTGGATGCAGGTACAGGTGCAGGTACAGGTGCAATGCTGGGTACAGATTGCAGGTACAGGTGCAGGTGCAGATGCAGGTGCAGATTTGGTGCAGATACTGGGTGCAAGTGCAGGTACAGATGCAGGAGTGCAGGTGCAGTGCAGGTGCAGGTACAGAATCAGTAAGATACAGTGGTGCAGATACTGGATTGCGGGTGCAGATGCCGGATTTGGTACAGATACAGGTACAGGTACAGGTGCAGTTTGCAGATACGGGTGGGTGCAGATGGGTGGGTAAGATGCAGGGGTGCAGATGCGGTCTGGTGCAGGTGCAGGTACAGAGTGCAGATGCAGTTATGGTACCAGGTGCCAGATGCAGGTACAGGTGCAGGTGCAGATCCTGGGTACAGATGCAGATACAGGTGGGTGCAGGTGCAGATACAGGGTTGGGTACAGATGCAGTTTTGGATGCGGTGCAGAATGCAGTTGCGGGTGCAGGTGCAGATCTGGAGTGCAGGTACAGGTACAGGTACAGATACAGGTACAGATTACAGGTACAGGTACAGATGTCTGGTACTGGGTACAGATACAGGTACTGGAGTACAGGTACTGGTGCAGATGCAGGGTACAGTACAGATGAATGCAGGTGCAGGTGCAGATACAGGTACAGGTGCAGGTACAGATGCAGGTGGGTCAGGTGCAGATACAGGGGTACAGGTACAGGTGCAGGTACAGGTACAGGTCACATGCGGTGCAGATTACAGGTACAGGTGCAGGTGCAGGTGCAGATGCAGGTGCGAATTGCAGGTGCAGATACAGGTGCAGATCTGCAGGTACATGGGTGCAGGTACAGATGCAGATTGCGGAAGGGTGCAGGTCTGGGTACAGGTGCCAGATGCAGGTGCAGGTGCGGGTGCAGGTGCAGATGCGGATGCAGATACAGGTGCGGTACAGGTGCTGGGTTGCAGGTGCAGGGTACGGTCAGATGCAGGTACAGGTGCAGGTACGGATGCAGACTGGGTGCAGGTACAGGTGCAGATACGGGTACTGGGTGCAGGTACAGATGCAGGTGCAGGTACAGGTGATCCAGATACGGGTGCAGGTACAGGTACAGGTCAGGTACGGGTACAGGTGCAGATGTACAGTTACAGGTGCAGATGCAGTGGGTGCAGGTGCAGGTGCAGGTACAGGAGATGCGGATGCAGGTGCAGATACAGGTACAGGTGCAGTTGGGTACAGGTGCAGATTACAGATCGGGTACAGGTGCAGATGAATACTGGAGTGCAGGTGCAGGTGCAGGTCGGATACAGGTGGTACGGAGTACGATCAGGGTTGGGTACAGGTGCAGGTGCAGATGCAGATGGATCAGGTACAGGCAGGGTACAGGGGTACAGATTGCAGATCTGGTACAGGTCTGGGTGCAGGTACAGATTACGGGTACGGATATGGGTGCAGGTGCAGGTGCAGATGCACGGATACTGGGTCAGATACGGGTGCTGGTGCAGGTGCAGATGCGGTGCAGGTGCAGGTGCAGATCTGGGGTGCAGGTGCAGATGCAGGTACAGGTGCAGATGCAGGTACGGGTACAGGTGCAGATGCAGGTGCAGATACGGGTGCAGGTGCAGGTGCGGGTGATTCTGGAGACAGGTGCAGACCTGAGGTGGGTGCAGGTGCAGGTGCAGGTGCGGGTACGGGTACGGATGCATTGGTTACAGGTGCAGATGCAGGTGCAGATGCAGGTGCAGGTGCAGGTGCAGGT
>NW_024722158.1:7064108-7069108 GCF_018991925.1 Homarus americanus
CTGGGTACAGGTAGGTGCAGGTCTGGATGCAGGGCACCAGGTGCAGGTGCAGGTCTGGATGCAGGGTGTTGAATGCTGGGTGCAGATCTGGGTGCAGGTGCAGGTGCAGATGGAGTGCAGGTGCAGGTGCAGATGCAGGTGCAGTGCGGGTGCAGATGCAGTTGGTGGGTGCAGGTACGGGTACGGGTGCAGATGGGTACGGATGCAGGTGCAGATTGCGGGTACAGGTACGGATACAGGTACAGGTGCAGGTGCAGGTACGGGTACAGGTACGGGTACGGATGCAGATACAGGTACAGATTGGTGCAGGTACGGATGCGGGTGCAGGTGCAGGTGCAGATGCAGGTCTGGGTGCAGGTGCAGGTACGGGTACAGGTGCAGGTACAGATACAGGTTTGCAGATACAGGTACAGGTGCAGATGCAGGTACAGGTACAGGTGCAGGTGCAGGTGCAGGTACAGGTACAGGTGCACAGGTACAGGTGGTGCAGGTGCAGGTGCAGGTACAGATGCAGGTGCAGATGCAGATCGAGGTGCAGGTGCAGATTGCAGATGCAGGTGCAGGTGCAGGTACAGGTACAGATGCAGGGTACAGGTGCAGGTACAGGCTGGTGCAGATACAGATACTCTGGGTGCAGGGTAGTGCAGGTACACTAACCTCGACAGCAACAACAATACAACAACAACAATAACAAGACAGCAAGACCACAACAGTAACAACAATAACAAACAACAACAATAACAAACAACAACAACAACAACAACAAGACAATAACAATATAGACCCATCCACATTACTAACCTTCCTGACCCATGATTAGTTGTGTTCCCTCCCTCACTGATGTGTTTTCTCTCCCTCCCTCCCTCCTCCTGTCCTCCTCCTCCTCCTCCTCCCTCCCTCCTCACTCACTGTCCTCCCTCCCTCCCTCCTTCATCTCCCCTTGCTTACCTCCACCTTCCTCCCACCTAGCTGATGCCTTTTGCTTCTTTCCTTTCCTCCCTCTCCTTCCTTTTTCCTCCCTCGTTCACTCTCTCTCCTCCTTCCCTCATATCCTTCTTCTTCCCTCACCCTCCTTCATCCATCCTCCCCTACCTTCAAACACTCCCTTATCATCCCTTTCCCCTACCCTCTCTCATCCACCCTTCCCTCTCCTCATTCCTTCCCCCCCTCCCTCAATTCGTTGCTCTCACCACCATTAACAAACAACAATACGAACATCCTACCCTCCTTCTACCCCTCTAACCCCTCCCCTACCCTCCCCCTCCTACCTCTCCCCTACCCCTCCTCCCCCAACCCCCCCCTACCCTTCCCCTTCTACCCTCCCTCCTACCCCTCCCCCTCCTACCCCTCCCCTCCTCCCCTCCCCCCCTACCCATGCTCCCTTCCATACACTTCATTTACTCAGAGTTACCAGGTGTATGTTGTCTGTGTGAGGAGAAATCAGTTTGGGTTGGTTTTATAATCGGTTTTTACCCGATTTTTAGGGGATAGAGATCGGTAATGGGTCTGTATGTTAGGTAGGGATGATATTGGTTATGTGTTGGTTTAGTATGGGAGGTGTTAAGAATGCGTCGCCTGCGTTGGGAACAGTGTGTGTGTGTGTGTGTGTGTGTGTTTCACTCTCACCTGTGGTAATGGTGGACACAAATGTTGCTTCTCACGTTCACACACACTCTCTCTCTCTCTCTCTCTCTCTCTCTCTCTCTCTCTCTCACTTTTTGGATGTACTATTCTCTGTTTTATCTTTTCTTACGTCCATATTTGTTCTTTCTCTTTCCCCATTTATTCTCTCTCTCTCTCTCTCTCTCTCTCTCTCTCTCTCTCTCTCTCTCTCTCTCCCCTAATAGATCTAATGGTCACCTGAGACAACACCACACCCATCACCATTACCAGCCACCATTACCAACCACCATACCAACCACCATTACTACCCACTACTACTACTACTACCACCACCACAGGAGGGCGTTGGGGCGTAATGGTTCTTGTTTCTCTAGTGAAATATCGAAGTCATTACGTTACTGTTATTACCTGTACGATTATTGGACGGCGTGTGTGTGTGTGTGTGTGTGTGTGTGTGTGTGTGTGTGTGTGTGTGTGTGTGTGTTGTCTCTACTCATTCTCAACCCACGTATCTCAATCTTCATTTCCTCTCTTCTCCTTCTCCTCCTCATCTCCTACCGTTGATTGGGTCATTCCACACTATTATCCTCTTCCCCTCCCTCCTCCTCACCTCCCCCCACACCTGGCCTCTCTCCCAGACACCATAAATAACAAAGTTCTTTCAAGGGTTTATCTCAGTGGTAGTAAGTGAGGTGTGAGGCGTGTGAGGTGTGAGGTGTGAGGCGTGAGGCGTGATGGGGGTGTGAGGTGTGAGGTGTGAGGTGTGAGGCTGAGGGTGAGGTGTGAGGTGTGAGGTGTGAGGCGTGAGGTGTGAGGTGTGAGGCGTGAGGCGTGAGGCGTGAGGCGTGAGGTGTGAGGTGAGGCGTGAGGTGTGAGGTGTGAGGTGTGAGGTGTGAGGTGTGAGGTGTGAGGCGTGAGGCGTGAGGCGTGAGGTGTGAGGTGAGGCGTGAGGTGTGAGGTGTGGGAGCGTGAGGCGTGAGGTGTGAGGGGTATGAGGTGTGAGGCGTGAGGTGTGAGGTGTGGGGGTGGTGTGAGGGGGAGGTGGGAGGCGTGAGGCGTGAGGGTGTGAGGTGTGAGGCGTGAGGTGTGAGGTGTGAGGCGTGAGGCTGGTGAGGTGTGAGGTGGTGGTGTGAGGCGTGAGGCGTGAGGTGTGAGGTATGAGGTGTGAGGGTGTGAGGTGTGAGGTGGTGAGGTGTGAGGCGTGAGGTGTGAGGTGTGAGGTGTGAGGCGTGAGGTGTGAGTGAGGCGTGAGGCGTGGTGGAGGTGTGAGGTGTGAGGCGTGAGGTGTGAGGTGTGAGGTGTGAGGTGTGAGGTGTGAGGCGTGAGGCGTGAGGCGTGAGGTGGGAGGTGTGAGGTGTGAGGTGGAGGGCGTGAGGTATGAGGTGTGAGGCGTGAGGTGTGAGGTGTGAGGTGTGAGGCTGAGGTGTGGGGTGTGAGGCGTGAGGCGTGAGGCGTGAGGTGTGAGGTGTGAGGCGTGAGGTGTGAGGTGTGAGCGTGAGGCGTGGAGGTGTGAGGGTGTGAGGTATGAGGGTGTGAGGTGTGAGGCGTGAGGCGTGAGTGTGAGGCGTAGGTATGAGGTGTGAGGCGTGAGGTGTGAGGTGTGAGGCGTGAGGCGTGAGGTGTGAGGTGTGTGAGGAGGTTGAGGTGTGAGGTGTGAGGCGTGAGGCGTGAGGTGTGAGGCGTGAGGGTATGAGGTGTGAGGCGTGAGGTGTGGGAGCGTGGAGAGGCGTGAGGCGTGAGTGTGAGGTGTGAGGGCGTGAGGTGGGAGGTGTGAGCGTGGGGCGTGAGGTGTGAGTGTGAGTATGAGGCGTGAGGTGTGAGGTGTGAGGCGTGAGGCGTGAGGCGTGAGGTATGAGGTGTGAGGCGTGAGGTGTGAGGTGTGAGGTGTGAGGCGGTGAGGTGTGAGGGCGTGAGGCGTGAGGCGTGAGGTGTGAGGTGTGAGGCGTGAGGTGAGGTGTGAGGCGTGAGGCGTGAGGTGTGAGTGTGGTGAGGTGTGAGGTGTGAGGCGTGAGGCGTGAGGGTGTGAGGCGTGAGGCTGAGGCGTGGTGTGAGGCGTGAGGTGTGAGGTGGTAGTGGTGTTGACTTGTAAACTAGTGACTGAGGCATGCAGGCGCTTTAACCTTTTTGTTGTAGTGGGTTCACATCACCTTGGTCAACCGTAAAATTTCAATACGTAACCTAACAAACCAAACCAAACCAAACAAACTAAAACCAAACCAAGCCAAGGTGGCAGGTGAGGCCAGCAGGCTAAGGCCAGGCAGATGAATCCTGATGGAAGTGCCTGGCCTAATGAATAAATGAATGAATAATGGATGAACTCAATATGAATGAATAGATAGACTAGAATGGAGGCCAGATTAGACTGAAGGAGATGAATGAATGAATGAATAGAGGCTAGATAGACTAGATGGAGCTAATTCACAGATGAATGAATGAGATGAATGAATGAGTAGATGAAGAACGAAGATAGATGAATGAATGAATCAAGGGCCAGACCAATGAATAAAACTCTGAGCTAGACTAAATGAATGGAATGATGAATAAGATAAGATAGAATAGACCAGAATAAGATAGCCAAGCCAGACCAGGCCTAGCCAGACCCAACCTAACCTAAAAATCGTATGATTCAGATTTAAAAATAGAAAACTTTAAAATGTTAGGATTTGTAAATTTTCTTGGTAATATTTCGTCTGTGTGGCTGTCCGTCTTCCCCTCCCCCTCGTGTTTTATTGGCATCTGTCTCGTTTACTTGATGTTTTTTTATGCATGTAAATGTCTTGGAAGGGTGTATGGCATGTCACACACACACACACACACACACACACACACACACACACACACACACACACACTACCCAGAATTTAGAGTGGGAGAGTGTGAGCGTGTGTGTGTTAGGACGCTGTATTGAGCTGGTAGAAGTGGTCAAGCTTTTAGCCTTATTGTGTGTTCTATTTGCATTTTTACGCGGGAGTTGATGCTCACTTGTTTAATGTCAGAAGTCTTTCGTGTGCGTAGCTGACTGTTAGCGGCACTTTACGCTGTTGTCAGTGAGATTGGATAATAACAGAACGACGTGAAATTTGTGATAAAACCTCAAAGTTTCGGTTCAGATAAACTTATGAAAGTAATCAAACGAAGATAAAATAACACCCAGAGATTATTTTTTTGAGCCAATCACATTACGAGTTGGTAAGATTGTAGGGATAGTCTTCTAAATGAGTTCCAATACTGTTTTAAGTAATTTGTTCCCGGGTAAAAATAAATTCTCTATGACATTTGGTTTATATTTCAATTTGTCATAAAAAAATATATATTATACTATACATTATTTATTATTATTATTATTATTATTATTATTATTATATACAAGACAAACA
>NW_024722158.1:7074108-7134108 GCF_018991925.1 Homarus americanus
TATTATGGAGCATCTTCTTGTATCTATTTCCAACTGGAATAAAAATAGGTCGACAAATGAATTCTGGAGCGAAGGAGTGAGATGAAGGACCGTTTAAATAACACAACACAGGAGGCAGAACTGTTACCGTACAGCAACAAGAATGACGCATCACCATTCACCAGCATCAACTGTGAGGTGAATGTTTTTGGATCTTGTGTGTCATAAGGAAAGTGACCAACGATATCAAGAAACGCACAGGTCTCACATATAACTTTCGGTAATCTTGTGTTAATTGAAGACAAGGGAACAGTAACTTACGTCAATATGGGACACGACCCTTTAAAGATCTATCTTCTGGTCGTACCTTCTGAATTCAGTGACCTCGATAGATGCATCAACTGCGTATCAAGCTTTGGGGAAAATATTGACAAAAGAATCTTTGAGAATCCATCTTTATGTCGTAGTTTAAGTGAGTACTGTAATTTAAGCACGTCCTCACGTCTCAAGAGGAAAAATAACGTACGAACTTTTGAGTCCCGCTGCCCAGGGTATAAATATTCAAAGCATCTTATGTTAACTTTTCACTATACTGTCCTGTTCACATGAGAATAAATCTACCTTATTCACTTTAGCAAAGACAATAATATAGTTGCCTCTGTGGTATTGAAATTGTAATAAGAAGCTGTCGTAAGTACAGGCAATCGTATCGTCAATTAAAAAATAAATTTAACATAGGAACCTTTGAAAACCGGGCCTGTGGTGGAGACGTGACTGTGTGTATGGGTACTAGGCTTTGCTAATAAAAAAAACACGACAAGTACACAGTTTCTCTCATTCACACACACACACACAAATACATACACTGAATCTTCCTCCGTCCTTGTGGTTCGTATAGAAATTGTTTAAAGTTAAAAAATTGTTTCTCTGACTTTATTTTATTCTAGAGAGAACCAACAATTCATTCCTCGACTTTATAAAGGATTAGACTTCTGTATAATTCCCCCCGCCATTCAGTTATTGACTCAAATCCAACCACCCCATGTTGAAAAACCTTGTCACGAGGCTGGACGAGGTGACTGATGCGGCGATATTTGACAAACACTGTTACACTTTATCAACAAATATTAGACATCTTGAAAGACTCGGCTAAATTTACTCGTGTCTGGGATGATATAATACTCTTTTAAAACTTTCTTAACATAGAAAGACAGAGAGGAGAGGATAATGCTCAAGCAGCGGTGGGTTGTATTACGCTACGTAATGACTTTACGGGCGTATTTAACTACACAAAGAATGCTTCACTATGGTTTGTTCTGCCAGATATAAGAAAAACTTTAATTAACATGACAAAGTATCTCATGGTTACTGTGTTTCCTATCACCATCAACCACTTCTCTGGTAAATAACTAACACGGTAGACCTTGGATGTGAGGATCGTGTTGTGGTGAGTGTCGACCTAAAATCATTGTGTATAAACATTGCAATGAGCGAAACTGTACACGTCAGTAACAATAAACTATTTAAACACTTTCCAAGGTTTTAAAAGTAACCAGAGACGTAAGTTGTTATTATTATGATAAAGGTGAAGCAGACGGTGCAATTTCACTGAGTTTTATCATGGACACAGTCATAGTTTGGCAAATGTGTTAAAAATTGGTTATTTCTAAACTAAACCTAATCTAACCTTAGTTGATACGAAAAACAAGCGCCAGAAGCGTTGTTAGATGACCTCACCAACCTAACTTTCAAGCCGTGCCCCCACCCAGAGCCCCCACCATATTAAACAGAAAGAACTTACTATGATATGGTGTAATTTTACGTTTTTTAGTAGACGTGAACGCAGCCGTACACTGGCGTCGATCGGAGCGCGTCATTACGATTGGCGGTCACCGTCCGGAGATGCGCCTTCTCGGCCTAGGCGCCAAACGAACCATTTTCCAAAGAAATTATTTTATCATATCAGAACTCACTGACAAACATATAGTAAGAATATAAATATCAAAACAAATAAAGCGTAGGCTGGGTTAGTCATATTAGTCGAAAACTGATTTTTTATTAATTTCAGTGAGTCACTCACCAGTGGATGTTGCTGGCAGGGAACTAATAACATCCTGGTGAAGGTGCTCGGAAAGATGACTGAAATTCGAGATGCTTGAAGGAATGAAAGTCGTATTTTACTTCAAGTCCGTATAGGACGATATTTCTTAACTAATTATCCTCAAGGCGAGATAACTCGGTGGAAGACACGAGACATTAGTTAAAAGGCTCACAGTAGTCACGCCTCAGGATGGGGTGAACCATCGCGATTCGCGACTAAAGGTTTGTTAAGTAGATTTTAGATACATTGAATCATTACAACGTTCAGGTGAAAATGCATCTAAAATAGTTCATAATCATGGCGTATATGTTCGTCAGTCTTTGCATTTTGATATTTGTAAGAAAATATTCAACTCTGGCTAAATGAATAATTCGAACGTAATATTTCTCGCTATTTTAATGTCTACTAGTTAATAAATATTTGTATTGCAGAAGAATCTTACCATAAAAAACAAATTTAGAATTATAAAGATCACAGAAACTCAAGCCAAATTATGTAAATGTAATTACTTAATTGAGGCTGGTGACGTCACAGTTTAAACATCTGAACCTAAACTCACCCATTGTGACGTCACTGCGCTGACGTCACAATTGGTGAACGCGGCCGTTGGGTGAAGGATGTAATGTTATGTTAATACCACGAACAAAGCCTCCAAACCACCTATATTTCAGACGACATAACCCATTTAAACCCAACCAAATTACGACAAATACATCAGAATTAATGTATATATATTAAGCTCAAATAAAATTATTCTCGTATTCCACCAAATATAAATAAACAAATAATTTAAAGGTCATATTTAAAGGTCTACGTTTAGCGATCCAACATTAACCATCTTGTTATTGTTGTGGTGGACTGTACCAGCTGTTGACAGTGTGGTTACCTGGAGGCTTGGGATCACTTCAGGTGAATACGAGTTAATTAAATGTGACAGCTATGCTTTAAATGTAGATAAAGACAGGTAGATATTTACACTAACTGCTCAAAAAATTAACTGGGGATTACAATAGAGAGAGCCCTTTTAATGGCTTTCATAAGGTTGTAATGCTGAACGAGTGTGAATTTATGTTTAATGACCTGACTGATTAAACATGTAGTTAATCTTCTCCATCTATTTAATTTTCTCTTATATAATCAGTAAACTTTGCACATTATTGAAGAAACCAATGGAATCTGTTATATAAAGTGAATTTGATTTATCTGAGTAATATTGGTAAAGTCTTCATGCAAATACAATCTTTGAGTAGTTAGAGATGATAATATGAAATAATATGTTTAAGTTAACATGAACCAAATTAACTTGATCTGAAATATGCTCTAGGTTTGATATGTTAGTTAGACTAGGTCAGTTTATTTCAGTTCATCTTTCATAAATGGTTTACTGGCGGCCAAATAACCACAACCATTCATAGTTAATATATGTATGGAACCTTGACACATAATTCTAAGTTTATATTCATTTTCTCTAACATCTTCCACCTGTTCCCTAAAAATTCCATTATTTAGAGTTACAAGCTTTGACTAATAATGCCTTATACGTTCTCAGTCATATTTGTCCCTTCACAACTCTTTTAGTTATGGTATGGTAAATTATTTATATTGGATTTGCATGTATATTTTATTTCCCCACTGAGCAAGGAAATTATGTATTCGTATTTAAAGCGATGTCTGTTGCTGCCATGTAATGTACGTATCTTCTGAAAAGTGATAAGTAAGACATTTTGTTAAAGAAAATTAAGCGTATCACATTATAAAATTTACACTGGAATTTTTAATGAATCTCACTGTGTCTTATAAACAGTAACTGTAAAACTATTGCACAAAACTTTTTATGAAAATTATGTGAACCAAACTATTATTCATTAACCCAAATTAACTTGTTTAACATATTGGTCTTAGATTTGTAAGACTAAAGGTGTAGTTTAGTGCCACTTTCTTAATAATATGTCCTTCCATATTCACTCCTTGTGGTCATTAGTTGTTAGATCCTCTCTAACTCAGCCAGTCAGTTATCCTGTATTCTCAGTCTGTTTATACCCAGCATTATTCTTCCATGTCTCTCTTAGTCGTCCCCTGAGTCTTGCTCCTTGTGGTGTCCCGTCATGTGACATTCTTGGATGTTTGTCTTCTGCCGTTGATTTAGCTACTCATCCAAGCTGCCTCGGCTGTGTCTCTTATATTTTTGTAATCTGTGGTACATGGGGACAGTATAGTATCTAGTATTTTCTAGGTCTTTCGTTCCTAACTTTCTGGTCTTTTTTTTTTTTTTACAGTTCTTTTCTGCTGCCATTAGCCTACTTTTGTCCATTGATGTTAATGTGTCTTGATAATAACACATATAAAGGTACATATTTTATCCATGTACTGTACTATGTAGACTGACTTTTTTTTTTCCCTTTCAGGGTGTTGTACTGACTTATTGTGGTGATACACAGCCACATATTGAGAGACGGGGAGTCCAGACTGTAATGGAGATAGCACGCTCCCTCTTTGGGAACCGTGCCCCAGACGGTTACACAGATGGCACCACACACGTCCATATTGAGACCGCTGCTGATGATGATGACAATGATGATGTGTTCTTGCCAGACACTCCTGAGGGTCTGAGTACAGGTGGGTTGAGGCAGGTGTGCTGATGAGTTGTGAAGAAATTTGTCAGTACAGTAATAATACCGGTACATGTAAGATAGTATACTGTACTATACATAGATAATTGCAAAGATTTACACCTAAACATACAATTTTTTTTTACATAGTTTCATTGTTGTCTTCAAATTAGTTTCAAAGAGAGACAAATATTACGGGATTAGCCCACCAAGGCACAGGTCAATGACCCACATCGGGGCCTGGGGGTGAAAATATAATAATACTGTAGTAATAATAATAATAATAATAATAATAATAATAATAATAATAATAATAATAATAATATTATGGATAAAACTATAATTTTATTATACTTTCCCCTACCATTACCGTCTTATTTTGAAGTTAACATTTCCCTGATCATCCCTATTTAGCATACCTATGCAAGAGGAGATAAGATAAAAGACAGATAGAGTCAGAGTTTAGAGACACAGAGTGAAAGTACCCAACAGTAACCTCTCTCCCATCAACAGGTATAAGAATTGGGAGTTGTGTAACAGAACCATGCTCGGGAGGCCCCTTCTCCGCCATCACTCCGTCCATGTGGCCGCAGGACATCCTCACCAAGCTCTCTCAGCAAGACCACCACCATGACCCTAACCACCAGCCAGATTATAGGTCAGTTCAACTCAATGTTTGGCTCGTTTACCTTGAACACACATATTTCTACTTTGCCAATTGTAAATATTAAAAAAAGGAATTTGATTAAAAAAGTATACAATGAATCCTTGTTAATTTGATATGGTTTAAGGGATATGTTTGAAACTGTCCATCCATGTGCCTCTTAATGAAAATAAATAAATGCCTGTAAGATATTGTATTAATCCTACAACACAGCAGCATATATACACTCAATAAAGTGCCAAGACAATAAACAGTAACGGTACAGCCACACCCCATCAACTTGTGCCATTATCTGCTGTGTCTGTGTGTAAGCATCAAGGTGTTCAAGAGTTAGGATCATATTAAGTCCTCAGGCTCTTGTATTCATTATGTACTCTGGGTCTTGGCCGGGGACTCAAGATCAATAAACACTTTTTAAACGTTGAATTTATTGGTCAACAGGTTCGATGAGTTTGGGTTTCGTGTAGAGGAAGAAGACGGGCCAGAGCAGAACAGCAAGAAACTCCTGAGTCAACCTTTTGTAGAGGATCCTCAACACAGGTGAGACACAACACACCATTGTCTCCGTTCAACACAGGTGAGACACAACACACCATTATCTCTGCTTATTTTCTCTTCTCAACTCAAGGTGGCAGTACAATTAATGGATATTTTTAAGGATTTGTGCATGTTCCATTTCATATATTAAGGAGTGAAGGAAGGGTCTTAGGTGAGTTGTTATATATATACAGTAAAGGGGACACTTGTTAACTGGAAAATCCCATTACAGAACTGAAACTTTGAAACCCATGAACTGGCTGACTGAGCTTAGTTAACCAGTCAGTAAGCTGTGGTGGATGTTTATGAAAGCCAGCCAATCAGCTTACAGATTGAAGCAATGTACCATGGGAAATACCGTAATCGGAACATTTTTTTAGTAAACGGGATGGAGGCTCACTGTTGTCATGTTACAGTGTTAGGATGAAGTCATTCTCTTACTTAGAAACCTTGTAATGGTAGACTCTTTAACCGGATAGCTTACTGTAAATAAAAAAAATGGTATGTAGATATATAGAAAATGATGACTTACTTTATAATTTACCTGTAGATATATACACTGATATATATATATATTGAGTTCATAAGCTTATTGTATTGCATTATACAAAGAAGGTGACTAAAATTCTTAATATCCTCAAGAAAGAGAAGCTAAATCTGGTGTTATTTGCAGTGTAATGTCAGGTTTGTTTGTATTGGAACATATTTTATCCAAGATTATGTTCTTCAGATTACAGTGGATAGCATATCTGGAGTTCAGTCACAGTGATGAGGTTGGTGAGCTGACATGGGAACATGTGGATGTACGGTTACCTCGGACTGACAAGCTGCGTGGGATGGTCAGGGCAGGAGTCCCACACTCCCTCCGTCCACAACTGTGGATGAGGCTGTCCGGTCAGTCTTTTTTTTTTTCTTCAGTGGACAACACATAATTGGTCTGTTTGTAAATCAGTCTGTGTTTCATTGCACCACACCAGCCTACTGGATTTGTAGGTGATTAAATTTGATGTTGTTGTTGGGTTTGTGACATGTAGAGGGGTAAATAGTGCTCTGAAAGGGCTGAGTTACTTACACAAATATCATATAATTTTCTTCCATGTAAACCCTTTTCTACTATCAGTATAAGGTGACTGGCATCAAGAGCAACACAGACTGTCCCATCATTTGCTATCATTCATTGTTTCTGTCAGATGAGAAGTGTTCTGTTATTGTGTTCCTGTTGCACAACAGAGCCACAACATGGCCATCTCTGGTTTATCTCAGTGGCTTTTACCAGTTGGGTCACATGTATTCATTGTGGATTACTGCAATCACATAATTTTTTAAGTGTTTGGATTCACTTTTTATTCTGCATTTGCAAGTTTCGGATATGAAGAAGTATGTGAGGCGTATTTCTGCCTGTTGTTTTGGCTTTTCCCATTATTTTTAATTTTTTATATTTCTTCAATGCTTCTCCCCTGCTGTTTCCTCTATTTCTTGAGGTTTCTGTATCCTTGATCCATCTCGCAGACACATGAGACAGTAGTAAAGACCATGGATAAGTTGATAGATAATTTCCATTTATCCTCAGGTGCTCTTCAGAAGCAGCAGCAGTCAGATATCTCATACCGGGAGGTGGTCAAGGCCTCCAGTAATGATGCGCTCATGACAAGTAAACAGATAGAGAAGGATCTGCTACGTACTATGCCCACCAGTGCTTGCTTCTCTCAGTTCACCTCTACTGGCATCCCTCGCCTAAGACGGGTGTTACGTGCGTTGGCCTGGTTGTACCCAGACATTGGGTAAGTGGAAGCTGTCATCTGAATCAGATTGTCTGCTCATTTGTATATGAATGTTATGGTAATATTTTATCACATACATTTATCAGTAATGATACTTTACTGTATTCTCAAGTGTGAAGTAGGATAGCTCAGGTCGATTCCTCTTGGGATGTATTGGTCATCAACCATTATTTTGCCTTTCAATTGTATGAAGGCCACCGCCCACTTATAGTGGACAATAAAAATACTGTACGTGAAATAATAGGATTTGTTTCATTGAAAGTGGGACCTATAGCTATGCCTGATGACCTCTAAGGAACAATTTGGATGTAAAGTAGTATTGTGTATATACTGTACTAAGCCTTTGGTGGGTAAGCTAAAGTTTAACATAAAGATGATTTAGTAAAAGAGTTTTATACGATGGAAATATGTAATGAAGAAAGATTTCTGCACATAGCTAGCTAACACTACTGTACTGTATTTGAATAACAATGTTAGATTTAGTTTTGCATATAACACGAGTAAATCAAGCAATGGTCATACCTTATTTGTATTGGTTGGCATGTGGTTTTAGAATTTATAGCACTGTTAATAGTCTTCATTGTGAACTGTTTAGCTAATATACTAACTAACCTTAATGCTAAAAGATAAATAATTGCCTTGCATGATAAATGATTTGTATAACATGTTATTGGTGAAGTGGTTGGCTGGAAGATGGTACTAACACTATGCAAGAGCTGCTGATTGTTCTTATTAAAAATAGTTTGGGACTGAAGCCACTACTCAACTCCCAAAGCCCAAACTCTGGAACCTCTTGTGGAAACGATTTTTAAATATAGACGAATAAAACTAATGACCTTCCTTTTCTTACAAGTGGATTTTCTCTGAACAACCACTGTACTGTACTTTGAATCAGAAAACAGGAAACACAGAACAAGGATGATGATTTTGCCTCCAAGCTCACCTCCCAACTGAGTTTTTCTGTATTGTTCCTGCTTCATTTTAGTGTCACAGCAGATGAAACATTACCTCAGTGTGGCTTCTTGTTTTAATCGTTTGGTGGTAGATATGATTGAAAATGGATCAACTGGATTTACAGACTTAGTGGCACTTGGTGAATAATACCTGGACTTGGAGAGAGAGTATTGTACTTTGGCCATATAATCAGCTGCTAAACATGGAGACCAATGTAGTATATATTTCTCTGAGGATAAGACCTGTGCTGATGGTCAACTCTGTATGTAATACAACTGAATAACAGCTAACCAACCCTTCTTGACTTCAGGATTGAACCTTTATTTTTCTGCTTGGGAGTTTCTTGTTACCAACTGAAATGTGGCTCCATTTTGAATATAACTTGATTATTTCCATGAGGGATTTAGAAACTTGGTGATGATTTTGTAGAGTACCAGAAAAATTAGGTTTAAATCATTTTAGAAATAACTTGGTTATTTCCATAAGGGGTTGAGAGAGTTTGGTAGTGGCCTCCATACCTGACCTGTTCTGAATAATGAGAATCACAGGCTGTACTACTACGCATGTCAGGTACTGCCAGGGCACGGGGATGGTGGCTGCATCCCTCCTGCTGTTCTTAGAGGAGGAGGAGGCTTTCTGGGTCATGTGTACAATAGTAGAAGACCTCCTGCCTGCCTCCTACTACTCCTCCACACTTCTGGGTAAGAATGGCTTACTTCTTTCTTTGTTTCATCAGGGTAAAAAGAGTTTACTAAGTTTCCTCCACTCCTGCATATAAAAATGACTAATCTCTAACTCACCCTTCCACTCCCTTGTGTAAGAATGCCATACTTTTCCTCTTAACTTTTCCACTTTGGGAAAACATGCTTGTAAATTTATAATTCCTTGTCTTTGATTAATTTCTTCTTTCATTTGAGAAGGTGTTTGTAACTGACCTGCCAACTAAGTACTGTACTGCCTACTTTTAGCATCCTGAGCAACCATCACAATACGTAAAAGTTGATTGGTGAGTGAGTAGTGTCACTTCTCACTTAACAACCTCTCAGCTGCTACAGATAATGATGATTGATAAGGATGCTTAGCTGAGAGGTTAATTGTTTTGGAAGGTTTCTTTTTATTAAGTAAATACAACAGTGTGTAGGTGATAAACTGGTTGGTGGTAAGTACTGTACCCTTGAAGTCATGATTATGGTAGTTATATAGCATATATAAGACAGATATTATCAATTTCTGGTATTCTTTTTCTGTTTCATAGTGTACATATTGTTTAGCTGTGATAGTAAACTTTATGAATATCAATCCTAATTGGCTGATTAACTCACTGACTTGATGAGAAAGGTTTTTGCCTGGTATGGTGTGAGTCAGGGAACAGTTCACACAAGAGTAACCAAGAGTTGGTCATATGCTACATCAACAGTGGTTGGGCAACACTACCAGGCATGACAAAAAGTTCTCCTAGTGAGTTAGTCAAGGTTTACATTTATTGAATAAATTCATGCTTTTCACTACTGTGGCAGAATGACTGTGACGAAAATGACATGAGTATTTATAATAAAAGTTAAATTAAATTATGTTGCTCCTGTTTCCAGTTTTTGCTCAAGTTACCAAACTTGTGTGCTTAATTGTATACTGGTACTATAGTTGTTGTCTTAGGGCAGAGAAATATTGTTGCATAGTTGTAGTTGTGGGTGACTTGTGCCATGAACATCATAATATTTCATGAATGTTGATGCACTAAGCTGGTGAAGTAACAATAAGAATCCTTTTGGTGATAAGTGTCAGTGGATTTAACATTAGGTTGTATTTTTGTGAAACAGGTGTGCAAGCAGATCAGAGAGTCCTGGCTGCCTTGGTGTCCACCTATCTGCCGGGTGTTGAGTCAGTGGTGCGGGAACACGACATAGAACTGTCGCTGATAACGCTACACTGGTTTGTGACGGTGTTTGCGTCGGTGCTGCATATGAAGATCCTCCTCCGAGTGTGGGATCTCTTCTTCCTGGATGGATCAATTGTCCTCTTCCAGGTCACTCTTGCCATGCTCAAGATTAAAGGTAAGAAAAATCTTTACATATTTTATGACTATGGACCATCTGTGAGGGTCCAGTGAAGGCTGAGGCTACGGGGCCAAAATTAACTCAGGAGACACAAACTTCCAATGCACTGAGGCCATAATTGGAACTTCATACACATCTCCTCCATTCTTGCTGCTGCCTCAAACTGGCAACACATGTTCCTCATGCTTTTGGTTGGGTGTTTTCATCCAGCAGTACCTCCAGTTGGTTCACTTCTTTGACGTGATGACAAGTCAGGAGTAAAGTTGTCTCTCTGACCCTGTATTTCCTTTGCTGCCACACAACCATTTGTCCAAATGAATACTACTCATAGTTAACTTCATTATACTGTAATATCATTCATTAATCTCTTTGCTCAAGCTTTATTATACAGGACTGAGGCAGGAAAGACCCAAAGTTATCCAGTAGTTGTTCACTCAAAAGTTTCTTGATTCAGGAACCTCATGTAAATAAATTCACTCTATTAACATATTTAACCAGATTTTTTGATTGTGGAATTTGTTATTTTTAAACTAAAATTTTTCAGTATATATCCAGTGGCATGTGTGTAATTATCTTGTGTGGTAGCTTGTATGGGTATCTTGTTTCCAGCTTACCAAATATTAATTTAATGAAAGTTGGAATTTATCTGCCAAAGTTTACATTCCAATATTTTTTTCTCTTGCTACAGAAGCAGAACTTCGCAGCTTGGAAAATTCTGCACAGATATTCAACGCACTCTCGGATATTCCTGGTGACGTTGATGATGTAGAATGTTTGTTTAAGGCGAGTCACTTAAGAATTATACTTTTTTCTTTCTCAGTTTTGCATCTTCATTCTTGGTGTTCTTCATATTTTACATGTGAGGCTCCATGACCTAGGTGGTACAGGTATCAGTTATTTTCTCAACTTCCCACTTACTTTACCCTTACCCAACTTGACCTCATCCAACGTAAATTATCTTATCCTAACCACACCTACCCTAACGTCACACAGTCTACCCGACCCATATCATAACCTGCCCTTTCCAGATGAACTGGGGACAAGTGATGGGGAGCAAAGTCAGGAGTGTGTGAAAGAGTAAGTTTGAGAGAAGGTGTAATATTGCTGTTGAATTATGAATTGTAGAATTTGTTTGATAGAATAAAATGAAACTAATTCCAGAATATTATCAATGGTATTAAATTTACAAGTGATAGGTGGGTTATTGTGAGTACATGTGAGGAGCAAGGAGGAAAGAGAGTGTTTTTAGGGATATCTGAATGGCCGCTTTGAAGAATTTAGTGTGAGAGATTGATGGCTGAGAATTCACTATGTATATATGTAATGTATACAAGTTGAGGATACAATCAAATGTGTGTGAAGTGTGATTTTGTTGTTGTTTGAGCTTTTTAAATTGTCTTTAAACTCTTTACCCCATGAAAGGGATAGAGGAGTGAAGGTAACAGTGATAGATATTATAATTTGTTTATCTTGGTTCCATCATAGGTAATGGAGAATGTGTGTGGAAGCTTAACAGATGTAATGGTTGAGACCCACCGGCGACGACACCTTGCATACCTGATGGCTGATCACGGAGCCCTCATCAACCCAGACCATTCAACCAATCTTCCTAAACAGCATCTTAATAGGTATAAACAGTACCCCGGTTATTTAATTTCTCCCAACACTTTTAAAGACTTTCATGAGACAGAGGAGAAGATAATCATTTAGATCAGTATCATTGACCATCATGGCAGCTCCAGGTTTGGGCTTGGTTGGTTCATTTTGCCCATATTAGAAGAACTTTGTCTGATTTTCACCCCCCAAAAAATTTAATTAAAAAATTCCAAAGTTTAAGGCCAATATATGATACAGTTTGATAATTAGAACAATCTTTATACCATGATAGTTGTTGAGAAAATGGCACCTTATGGGTTAAAGTCAACTGTGATCCTGATATTCATAAGTACTAAGGTTAGTTCATTATATACTACAGGATATGTTTAATGTACGCCTATTTTACAGAAACAAAGAACAGTACAGTATATGTATTATTGAATGGTTTGGTTATATGTACATCTGTAAACTTGTCATTGTCTGACTCCTAAATTGTGTATACCGGTAGTTGTCACTAGCTTGATGAAACTTGACATAGAAATGCATCTTACATGGTGATGGCAGCATAACTTGAGAATGGAAAGAGCTACGGTGTTAATAATTGGCTTATACTAAACTGTATTCACCTCAAGGACTTTTAGAGCTCATCTGTGTTATAGGTGAAGGTTGTAGCTTAGAAGAATTGAAGTCTTCTTAGGTTGGATATTTTATCTCTTTATCAACATTGTCAGCAGACGTCTAAACACAACATTCCTTATATCATGAACTGTGACTCGTAGGAGAAGTATGTTTAAGTCTTATCGAATAAATAGTAAACCTTTGAAAGGATTTTAGTGACTTTATATTTGGTCTGTGTTGTGTACAGTATATGAGATAGTTGGTCCTAATTGACACTCTTTATTTCCTCAGACGACAAGTGAGCAAAAGTAAATCAATGTTGGAGATCATTTTATTTGGAGATGACAGAAACGCAGACGACCTTCGCAACAAAAACATCCGCCAGACAGAGCTGCTGGTGGATCTGAGAGAGGCTATACTACAAGTTGGCAGACACTTCCAAGTGAGTGTAGTGTTCTTATTGTTGGTTGTGTCAGCAAGCTCTATGACTACCAACCCTGATTAACTTTTTGACTCACTGAGAAAAGTTAAACCCCTAACACACGCTAACTAGCATATTTTGATGCAATTTTAAACCTGTTTTTTATTACTCTTTAAACAGTTGTTTCAGTAATGATGTTTAATATGATGTCATAAGGCTCTGAAAAATATCCTATACTCTATGAAGCAGTATTTATTTTTCTTTGAAATTGTGAGAAAAATTTTAATTTGGAGTTGCCATATACTGATCACCAGTGCAATGAAATACTGTAGATTTTATTTCCTAATATACCTGCAGGTGACCTTCATTGTTTTTGACAACATTTGTGTCAACAATGTTAATGAGATGCCTGGGGAAAATATTATTATAACTGTACAGTGATATCTCCATTAGCCGGAACAATTGGTGCAGAGCACTTGCAGGATTGAGAGATTTCCGGATAACGAGACGATTCTTTCAAAGCCGGAAAAAAATCCCTCATTCCCCGGAATTTTCCAGAATTTTCCGGGTAACGGAAAAATGTTCTCTGAAGTTCCAGAAATTACCTATTACATCTTTTCTTGAACCCAGAAAAATATCCCACATCCCCGGAATTTTCCGGGTACTTGTACTGGAAAATTGTTCTCAGAATTTACAGAAAATGCTCCTGATTTTCATATCTCAAATCCAGAAAAAACTCCCCCATCCCTGGAATTTTCCGGGTATCGTGAAAATGTTCTTGGAATTTTCCGGAAAATTGTGCCCCTTGGAAAATCGTTCCCAAAGCCGTAATTTTCTGGAAAATTCCGGCTTTGGGAACGATTTTCCGAGAAAATTTCAATTCCGGCTATTGGAGAGTTCCGGGTTTGAGGGATTCCGGCTTACGGAGATATTACCGTAATTAACTGCATCTCATTCTTAGTGAACCAGATAAAATGCCCATGACACGAGTTATGTTTTATGTTTTGCAGGGCATCGAGCCAAACTTCACCTCTGCTACACTTACGCCAGATTACTCCTTAGAATCTCATGCACATGATCTTCCCAATTTTTTGGCCACAGCAAGGTCCAGACATAGACGAGCTAAAGCATTGCTTGGTAAGTCATAGTTCTGTACTGTATTACCATGTATACATAACAGCAAACACATCTAGTACTGTACCTGCCAGGGGAAGGTAACCCTCTGGTTATTAAATTGGCTCCAGCCAGTCACTGAAGTATTGCACTGCTCTTTACAGATTTTGAACGGCATGACGATGATGAGTTGGGTTTTCGTAAAAATGACATCATCACCATTATATCCCAGCGTGATGAGCACTGCTGGATTGGAGAGCTTAATGGTTTGAGAGGTAATGAGGATTATTTATCACCTGTGATTATTGTCTTGTTCAGTATTAAGGTATTAATTCACTATGATTCCAGCATTCTCTTCACTCCTCAACCAATTTTGTCAGAGGGATGTCATCATCACCCAGGCCTCTTTGTTGGCGTGTATATGTAACCCAACACTTGTCCACACAACTAGTCTTATAATTTTGGATGGATCTTTGGAACCTGGTAAAGTATGTACAGTATCATCATTACCACACCGAGGTGCTGGTACTTTTTGGGGGAGTCATTGGCCAAGGTGTCTTCCATAAGTTTGTGGCAAATTTTTTTGTGTACAGATGCTCTTCTTTTTTTGCTGTCAGGAAGACTGTTCTGTTGTTGCATCATTGTCACCTGATCACCTTTCCTCTGGTTTTTTTCTTTAATCTAATATAAGATATTTTTTTGTCTCATTTCACTTACTGTATTACAGTGACCAAAGTGCTTGTAAATATCCATATTATAATATTTTGTCTTTCATGTCAGGATGGTTTCCTGCCAAGTTTGTGGAGGTTCTAGATGAGCGCAGTAAAGAGTACAGCCGTGCTGGGGATGATGCCATCAATGCCTTAGTGACAGACCTAGTAAGAGGAACTCTCTGCCCAGCACTGAAGGCCATTCTTCAACATGGGATGCGGCAAACTTCACTCTTAGGTCAGATTACATTTAAAGATCTTGATTGTTTAATACAGTTGTGAACACCAAGACTTACTGACTGACTCACTTGCTCATTGGTCCTCCAAAATGGCCTTTTATTTGGTCTTTGTTGATCACATGTTGTACTTCTGTAGATACCTGCTGATAGTATTTTTGCTTTATCTTATCCTTTATTTTTAGTGATTTTCATTTCAAGATCACAGAAGGTCCCACATTCTTACATGACGATATGTAGGAGCTGCGAAATATTTTTTATCAGGAGCTAATTGGTTGTCATCAGAGAGTACTGTTCATGGATGGCTTGGAGTCCAAAGTTATGTGTGTAACTGTACTGGTACCTGTCAGTTTTTACAGGAAGTACCACAGTAGATATGATACTTGATGGTATGTATTGTTACAGGAGGGCCGTGTCATCCCTGGTTGTTCATCGAGGAGTCGGCAGCTCGGGAAGTGGAGCGAGATTTCTCCTCTGTGTACTCTCGCCTGGTTCTCTGCCGTACATTCCGACTGGATGAAGATGGCAAAGTGCTGACCCCAGAAGAGGTATGTTGGATAATATCAAGTTTTATAATAAGTTCAGTAAAAACATATAATAATGTTAGAGAGAACAGAGGAGAACACGAAAGGAGAATCTGTGCAGTTCTTCATTCCAGCCACTTTCACTGGAGCTGGAAAGTGGTTGCAACAGTGAAGGCTGATAGAAAAATAATTTTTGATACAATGGCTTCATGTTACAGTCTCTATAGGGTAACATTTTTCAGTAATTCCATTAGCCAGATGTAGTTATCAGAGGCCAAAGAGCCTTCTGTGAACCTTGCTAAGATCCCTACCAGCCTTACCATATATGAAAATTTGCTTTATTACTTGTACGGTATTTGTTGCTCAATATTGTTCTTTTATTTTCCCAGTTTAAGGTACTGATACAAAACATGCCATGGTTGTCTTAACTTGGTGTGTTTAACCTCTGTCACTCCTCCAGAAGGGTGGGGAGGATTACTACAGCTGAACAAACAGCTATAGAGTTTTATCAGATATGTTCTGTAGAAATATCACAACTTGGTTTCAGATAAGTTTGATGATCAGTTTTTAGGAAGGTATACTAGACACTGCCTGTCCGTCCTTCTGTATGTCTTCTGTTGGTGGGCAAGATGGTGTCTGTATGATTTCTATGTACAAGTTACCATTAAACTTAACTTGTCCAGGTGTGGACAAAATTATCTTGACATCTACTTGAGTGCCTCAGATGTGTACTCAGATGCTTCTTGCTATGATGGTGTTTCTCAAGCTCTTTTGATGTAATTTGTAATGAAAAGTAACATTAACTTATGGTCCACAAGTATACAGTAGGTCATTTATTGCCAAGTGTTGTAGGTGTTTTGGATGGAACAGATCATTATTTCTTCAGACATTCTTTTCATATTAATGTTTATTAACAGCTACTCTACCGATGTGTACAAGCAATCAACATGAGTCATGATGCAGTACATGCACAGATGGACGTTAAACTGCGCTCATTGATCTGTCTGGGACTCAATGAACAGGTGTGTATCTTTTTACTTTCTTACATACAACATTCTTAACTTCTAGTTTCATTTGCACTAGTAGTGTTCTGTATAGTTAAGAAGCATAAGGGACATCAAGGAAATCTCTCATTTGTTCCACATAAACAGAGTTAGAGGCAGGATCTACACTCACTATGAAGTAATGTACTTCATTAATAGTGATTTATTTTGGCAAGTGATACATCGGTCACCTTTGAAGTCTTGTAGGTCATCACCACACACTCTATATCATTTAGGAAAGTTTCCAGAAGGTTTATATGTATACAATTATTTCTACAGGTTCTGCATCTGTGGTTAGAGGTGCTATGTTCAAGTGCGGACGTGGTTGAACGATGGTATCAACCGTGGTCCTTCCTTAGGTCTCCGGGCTGGGTGCAGATTAAATGTGAGCTTCGTGTATTGGCTCAGTTTCCTTTCACCCTCAATCCAGACTGGGAACTGCCGCCACCTCCTAACCAAGACCAGAGACCACTGCGCGAAGGTGTGCGTGACATGCTAGTGAAGCACCACCTCTTCTCCTGGGATCTGTAGTATACGTAGAAACAGTAGCTCTGTTTCCAAGGGGTTACTTGTACCATCACTGGAATCTAAACCCTCTCGCAGGGGTTTTAGTCCAACAAAAAAATTATGACAAATTTCTAAAACATTTGAATCATGATGGGAAAGTACAACAAATATTGAAAGACAGGAATCAGAAATTCACACATAACATTCCAACAAGGATCTCCACTAAGTTAAGACAAAACAGAATCTCTCTCTATAAGGAATATGATCTCCCCTACTGTACACAAAAATAACATTATAATTTTTCTTTTCATAAATACCGTATTACCATTTACAGCATTTGTATTTCTGATTTGTAAGATTCAGTGCAGATTGACCTACAAAGTCCATATTTCTAATTTACATTTTTAAGTCGTGAAAAAATGATTAATACAATGAGGGATCCAGCCCCCAGGTCCAATGTGATGGGTAAGGTGTCACTGTCCCATGGCACAAGATCTGACCTTACATTACCTCGAGCCTTACAACCACCTGATGAACACACTAACTGGAACAACCACATGATGAACACACTAAACAGAACAACCACCTGATGAACACACTTAACAGAACAACCACCTGATGAACACACTTAATGAAGAAACCACATGATGAACACACTAACTGCACTTACTGGAACAACCACATTAGGATCACACTTAATGGAACAACCACATGATAAATACACTTAATGGAACAACCACATGATGAACACACCCCCTCAATGGAACAAAGAGCCGATATTTATATGTAATTGTCTGCTCTGGAAATTCCCAACCCCCTACACACTAACCCTCCACTTAACTAGCTCTGGATCCCTCCCTGTACTAGTAGGTAACTTACACTTGATTGCCATTAGGGTGAATTTATTTTTCATGTCAACTTAAAGGGTTTTATTGGTCATCTGTTTATTATATACTTTTGTGATCCTGAATCAGTAGAAATATTGAAGTTGAGATGAAAACTTTTGTGAGCTTGAATACTGAGTCAGGTTCTTACACATACCCTTCGTCTTGGGAAAGCTGTATATGTGATGAGGATTTTTTTTTTATCTATCTAAATGACCATTGGTTATAGGTCAAATGAGTAACCATTAATATTGGGGACTGTTGGGATTGGAGCTCATTATGACTGGGGGGCTGGGGTGTATTAGCATGTGTCCCTCTTCCTTGTAGTTTGCATAGGACCCATTAGTTCAGTCACTATGTCCATTCGCTTTGGAAAAATATAATTGTGATAGATCATACTAATCTTAATTTTAATATCTGCCATGGTAGGTTTATGTAGATGAAGACATGGGGAAGTGTGTGTGTGGAATGTTCTTACTTGATGTTCCAGCACTTTTCTGTCACTTTCTACACCTGTCTTGTGCTGCTTTCCTATACACTTTTCCCCCTTTTTTTAGTTGTCTGTTTCCATGATTCACCCTACACAGACATGGACAAGGAGTAAGAATAATAGATTAAGTCGATAAAATCCCTAATCCCTTAATATTTCAAGTAACAATTTACATTTGAAGATAAAATGGTAATTTCAGAGGTACAAAGGGGCATGATACATATTTTGAGTACATGTGGACACAGAAGACATTAAGAGTGTGTGCTGTATAAGGTAAAAAACAACAACATTAGTGCCATGTTAGCTGTGAACATCTAATGTAACCCATAAACAATGTTAAAAAATTCACCAACAATGTACAAAAATTCTTCAGGTGAATTTTTTGTACATTGTTCAGGGGTCACCTGAAAGGTTCACAGTTGACATGATACTTAGTGGTTTTTTATCCTGTTGGCACACTATTATGTCAACTGTACATAAATAGGTTAAGAATGTATGATGCCACCTTTGTAACAATCCCTTAGTTATCTGCCAGAATAATAATAATTATTGTTGTTGTAGGGTTTATGTGAGGACTACAGCAGTGGCTGACATAATCATGTGATTTTCAAAGATCACGTGTATAATTGAGGGCAAACAACATTTTTTTAATGTTAAAATGATTTTCCAACATTATTTCAATGTTGATTCGGTGTTGAAGCAATGTTAAGTGTCCAACTGTAGCATCTGTCTGTAGCAGTATGAAAATGTCATCCTTGGTGGAAGATCACCAACTGTACTTGTGACAGAATCAGGGTTATTATCATTTGAGTTGTGGGTCATATTGGCCCCAACCTGTTCTAAACAGACCATTAAGACTAAGGTCTGTGAGGACTGGGCACCAAACCTAATAGTTACGGTAGTCATCTGACAACTCATTGTCATTTATCACCAGATAAATGTAAATTACTTAGAGCTTTTCCCTTTTGAACTGTGTAATTTGATATTTCTGTTTAGTGACTTGGTATATTATGGAAAACTATACAGAGGTCTAGAGTTGGATTAATGGTGAAGAAAATCATTAATGATTTATGCTTTCCCTACAGTAAGACAAGCTCTACATCCCGCAAGTGAAATGTGAAAATGTCAATGACAAATATGACATTTTTCTTTTGTCATGGAGTTGTTTGCTCCTTGACAAGAGAACACCACACCATCTGTGTTGGTTAATCATTACCCCAGAACATAGTAAGCTATTCAATTTACCCCCTTGTCCCTCTCATAGTTTAGTCCTACTTAAGGTGATCAACAGAAATATTTCATTGTGCCTTTGTTTTCTCTCAAAAATTATTTTCATGCAAAGTTTTTTCCTTAAAACAAATAAGGTATTGTAATTAAAATCCTGTGTGCTGTATATTACACTCACCATGGCACATGTTTTTAGTTTTTCTGCACCAACTACACAACAGCTTGTACCATACTCCTATCATTATTGTTGTCAGTTAACCCCTTCACTACAGGAATGCCACTTTTAATATTTTATTTGCCTAATGCCAGATGATTTTATTCAGCACAGAGGGGACCCTGTACACAAGGGGTTAATGATAGTGTTGTGGTATAATTATATGTTAACTTTGTACCTTTAAGTTTTTAATGTCAAATTTCAGTAATGAAACATAATATAGTTAGCACACTTCATGGGCATGATCATTTATAAATACAGTACCCAATTACCTCTGAAAATGAGTCACTATGAACAACTTTACACAATTGATATTTACATAATTTAATAGTGCTTATTTCACTTCCCTAAAGACAGCACATATGATGCAATTGCACATGCAGGTTAGCTTAACTTTCTTGAAACAGCTTAATGTATATTGATATTCACAAATGCTTGAAAAAATAACTTGTAACTATAGTACTGTATTTGAAGAAATAGACATTATCTGTTCAGTTGTAACTCATTTGCTTAAAAAGTCTCTTCTTATACTTTTAATTTTTACTGTGCACATTTTATTTAAGTAATTGTGGTTTGGTTGAGATTCATTTAAATATTACAATGCACAATATAATGTAATGACTTTAACACTGGGAATAACACACTGTCTAGTAAGTTAAACTGATGGAAACTACAGGATGGAGTTCACCTTGAAAGGTTTCATTGTGGTTAGCCATAGAGAAAGTCAGTGATTTTCTGGATTCAGAACAGAATAAATCATCTCGGAAAATGTCATAACCTCAATCCTCACAACCTCTAATGAAGCAACAGGATAATTTTTAAAAGTAATCTAATTTTAGTTTTTAAATTTATTCTTACATTAGCTGTATAAGTTTAGCATTAGGTAATGTAGGTAACATATATATACTGTACAGTATAAAAAAATGAGGGATCATCACCTTTACTTATGACTCATTTATTCAGTAAGAGGTTATGGGGGCCTACTGGTGACTTTCACATGACCTGTTTTGAAACCTGAACATTAGTGACTCCAACAAAAGCATTATGATTCCCTCCACGATGTCCATTTACGTCAATACTTAGCTACACCTGTACATAGTGCAGGTAACTGACTGTCCATTCACAGGGTTTAGTATTGATATTACTGGCAACTGTATTGAGTGTGGGATAGTTTTCAAGGTTTTACTGATGGTAGTTATAGATAAGATTTACTTAATATTATTGTCAATTATTTATTCATAAACAACAGTACAGTTTTAAACTTTTATAGAAATGTCAAGACTTAAGTTCTAAGGTTCATTTAGCAGGCAGGGTTGGTAGGGCTTTATTTTGTTTTGGTGTGCCAGCCACATCAGTGTCCCAGACTTAACCTAACCCTCCTGCCTGGTAGTGCCACCTCACAGATTATGGAAAATGCCATAAAGGTATTTATATTTTACCAGCAGTCTGTCATCAGTTATACAACTTCTAAGGATATCAAGTATTGTAGTAAAGTGGAGAAAATCAGACTAAATATTTAGAGCTGCATACATCTTGGCAGTGCAGTACCACAGCCAACACACATACACACATCATACATACATCTGGCATCTGTCTTGAGATGTAATATTTTTAAGTCATGTTTATTTTGCACTCAGTGTCTATATTCTGCTGTGAGTCTTTACATAAAAGTACTGGTAAATGCAGAAGTCAAAGTGAATGAAATCAGGCTTAAAGTTCTTGCTGTTTTTAACATCCAAGTGATGTCTTTTACCCTTAGAAGCATATCAGTTTTACAGACATCAGAGATGACAGGGATCATGGAAGCATTTATAAAATACAGGCATTATCTGATTTACAAAAGGATTCTGTTCTGGAAAATCTTCCGTAAATCAATTTTTTGTAAATCTGATCACATTTACCCATAGACTTCCTTTATAAAAGCTGAGATACGTTCCTATAAAAACCTGACCCCAAATGCCTTAAAATGCCACAAAACATGTTTTTAATGAAAATTTATGGTGTACACAATTATTATAAGCCAATAATAAGTATACTAAGTGAAATACATGCATTACAGTACAGTACAGTACAGTAAAGTACAGTAATAATTTTTATCACATTTACCTAATGGCCACTCACTCGAGGTGGTCATGCTGAGGGAAGGAGGCCAGTGGCTTGTGTAGGATACCTCCATTGCTCTTATTAATTTGTCAAGGGCTATTTTGAAGCCCAGTGTTGTTCTTGATTCCACAGCTTGGGCTGGTAGACCATTCCATAGGTCTACCAGCCTCTAAATTAAATTTTTTTTTCCTATATTCACTCTCATTGATAGCTTGGTGACCTTGGAGTTATGTCCCCTCGTGTTGGCGGTGCGTGACAAACCTTTTTACTTTTTTTCTTTTCAACACTGATCAGCTCGTTAGCCCCTTGGGCGATCGGTCACGTCTTTGTTACGCACTGTTCGCAAGTATTGGGCATGTACCGGCTCCTGAATCTGTACCACTGCCAGTGTTGGTCAAGTCTTGTCTTGAAACAGCTCACACTCGATGCAGTCACAACACACTCTGGCAGATTCTTCCAAGAGTTCACAACTCTCACTCTGAAAAAGTTACCCCTCACAGTTTTCTGGACTTGCAGCTTCTTCAACCTTGAGCTGTGACCCCTTGTGGGGTGAGCATCCACCAGCTCTAGGTATGGACACTCGACTGAGTACTGCCCTTTGAGATGTTTATACACCTCAATTAGATCCCCCCTTGCCCGTCTGTAGTATAAGCTAGGCAATTGCAGGCGTTCTAATCTCTCAGGGTAGCTGAGGTGCCGAAGTGCTGGCACCAGCCTGGTGGCCCTCCTTTGGACACTTTCAATCAACTGACTGTCCCTAGCATATCTCAGGGACCAGATGGGGTGACAGTACTCCGATCCACTCTAGGCCACTTCCCTGAATCCCGTACCTTTCCAGTTTAATTTTCAACCTTTCATGGGGTACGCTGTCGAAAGTCTTGCAAAATCTAGGTATATATTGTCGATATTACCACTTTGTTCCAGAATTTGGGTCCAAACATCCAGTACCTTGAGTAATTGTGTGGTACAGCGGTAACCTGCATAACTCTCACCAATATGTCAAGGGTTCGAGCCTCGGCCTGGACACTCGTGAGAAGGGTATTATCCAGTGTGACCCTCACTACCAAACACCACAGGTTTCCCGGTCCCCGGTTTCCTCCTGTACTAACACTGGATAAACTGCCCAAATGGCTAGTAAGCTGATAAGTGGCAAATATGATAAAAAAAAAACGAGTTGGCAATCCTTTACAAGCAAAGAAATGTCCCATTTCATGTTTTCCATCCCTTTCAGGATTTTTGAAAATTTCAATGAGATCTACCCTATTGTGCCTTGTCTAAAGGGTTGTTATATCTGCACTTACAATTAATTAGATGAGGTTTGAAACAAAGTGAACAGTATGAAATGCTAAGTCAACATCTATAATAAATATATTACTTTAGTGTCTTACAGTGATGAGAGGAATCTTTACTGTAGGTTTTAAATACTGTAGGATTCTATACCTTGGAATCCACTATACCTCAGTCTGGGTGCTGGTGTAATTAGTTCGAGCTAAAGGCACTACTGGATTTCATGAACAGATAATTTGTTGTACTTATGCACCCAATAAATGAAGCAGGTATGAAACTTCTCGGTAGAACTGAATTTAAATGTAAAATTAGTTTTAACACATAAACTACTGACTACTGTGTACAGCATTTTGCTGATAGCTAAGGTTCTGAGCTCGGACCTCAGAAGTACTGCTGGCAAAGCTTACAATTTGATTGTTGTGGATTTTATGTTCAGGTCATTGATTAGGCTGTCACTCATCGTGACAGCCTTAACTTTACTGCATATAAATTACTGTATGTATACACTCACAACACATAAACAATATGTGTTGACTGCACAATAGGTAAAAAAAGATGTAGAGTTATTAAAAAAAATTTAATACATCAACTTTTACTACAGGTTTCACAATACGTATTGCACAGATTATTTCAAGTACAGTACAGGTGTATCTGTAATAGTTTTTTTATTGACTTTTACACAATATAATTTATCAGTTTCATTTTCCCTGACTTTACTGAACAGTGGTAACACTGTTCTGATATGTCTTTTATTGATGCCAATGTCTAGTTGATAGTGTCAAAGATTCCTAACATAGGAAATGTAAGTTTGATCCCTTAGCCAGGGTTGTACGTCAATGGGCTCTGGCTCTAATAGATCCTAATATTTCCAGAGTGACGATTAATACTGTATTGAGAACTGTTAAGATTAAGTATTTCACTTTTGTGTCGAGTTACTTTGTCGTGGGAGCAGACACACAAGGTCACCTGCCAGTGGCTAATGTCTCAGGAGATAATGTCTATCAGTTACTTGTACTTGGAATTTGATGCTAGATGTTGATGGTCTCCTTGTCCTCCAGCAATTAGTTTGCATCCAACACCTGTTCAGTTGTACCCGACCCGTAACTGAATGTCCGCAGCTGGAGAACCTCGCCTACGACATTTCATACCTACAGTATATTTTTGGGGGCTGGTGATACTTGTACCTTTGTTAGTCCTGTGGTAATGTCTGGCTGGGCCTTGTTGCTTTGAAGTGAGGATTTTTATGAGGCCCTTAATTATCTGTTATTGTCATGATGCCTGAAGCATCTTGCTCTGTTTAAACTGTGACTTAAATGGTGTTGTTCATCCTTTTGGGGTCTTCCTCTTACTCTTGTGTCCTGGCTGCTGTATCTCTTTTTCAATTACAGTATTATAATTCACATTGCCATGAAGGGTGTCTAGGGAAGAGACTGGTTTCTTGTTGAGCAGTAATATAACTAAAACTCTTGCTGCAACTACCCCATGTCTCTACTGACTATAGCCTCTGTTACTCCTCTGCTGCTAACTGCAGTCCAACTTATACTCACACATTCATGTATCCAACAGTTACCCTCTTTCTTTAAAGTTTCTGTGCCTCTTAATCCATCCTACACAATATGGGAGAGGAGTAGAGAATATATTTAGATAAAAATGTTATATGTATGTGCCTGACCAGGGATACTCGGCATCCCTTCACACTGTATCAGGTCTAGTGTACGATACAGTAGTATTGTACTACTCTACCGTAGCATTACATCCCATTATAAAACCATAAACTTGGTTACCGTATCTTGTTTCACATACTGTACTATATCAACTTAGATTAGTTATAAGCCTTATCAAGTAGAGCTTAAGTTTAACTGTTTCTTCCAAGAAGTACTCAGTGGAGCTCCTATCATCTATAGAATGTCATAATTTACTTAGCATATGTGTATAAGATTTGATTCTTTTCTCTATGTAAGAGTATTTAGTATATATATATTAACAAACAGTTCAGAGTAATTGTAGTAAAACTGCTCATCCTTAAGGTAGCAGCTTGCATGTTACAGTACTTATGCTGGAAGGAGATGAAATACTTCCCCCAAAATTTTCAAGTGTGCGGATATTCCAGTCATCAAAATTCAGTTGGTTATATTTTGGTTATTTTTTCTAATGTACACTGAAGAAAAGAGCCAAATTAGCCACAAGTTCATTCTCTGGTGTGTGTGTTGGTAGGGAAAGACAAGTCAAGTGCTTATGTTGCTAAGAGTATACTGTACGAGAAAATATGTGTCACATTTGAATAAGCCACATCACTCCCTTAGCTAGTACAGTAGTCGAGTCATATAAAGGAACATTGTATAGTATATAGACTTACGTGAACACCCCCACAGATAGAAGAATACATAATGCAGTACAGTAGTTATATTTTAAGGTGAGGTGTTAATTAATAATATTTAAACCATATGAAAATTAGGGTCGTGAAGTGTGTGTTTTTCTACTTATTGTCTCGGCCCTTTCCTCTTACTTTATGCCTTCTCCTCTTACTTTCTACACTTGTCTTGTATATCTCTTTCTAATATTTCCCTCTCTCTTTCATGTGTCAACACTGATCCACCCCCTACAATGATGTCCGAGGAGTGAAGATAATAGATAGATAGATAAATAGAGATGAGACAGTGATAGAATGCTTTAGGTATAATTTTCTAATGATTCTGAGCTTTTATATATTAGTTTTAAACAGTGTGGTGTGCTACAGTTCCTAAGTGTTACTTACAAAAGCAAAAGCTGTTTCCCACATTCAAAAGAAGTGATTCTTTCACAGTATTCTTCATACACATCTTGTGACAACACGGTCCTCTCCTTTTTGTGCTCCTCGACCCATTCTTTGTCCTCCTTCACATGTGTTGTCACTTAAACATTAACTACTGTGTTCATCCTTCATATATCCACAACATCTAACAATTTTTTAGCTGCATCAGTCATCTGTTTGAAAATTAATCCAGACCAGCCTCTTGTTTACACCAACAGTTATCATTTATTTGACCATCAGCCTTGACATTTCCTTCAGAAACTCATCTCGGTTTCACATTCTGGCCTTCATCTTGGGTAGTTCCCTGAGACATGCATATCAGTCACAAAGTGACTTCAAGTTCTTCCTTTGCAGTATTTCAGAACCATAAATCATACATAAATGAAATTATCACCTGCCCCAACAATCTTGTGTACAGTATATGTTTCCAGTCCTGTGTAGCCAAAATGTTGCTTTTCTCAACTCTTCGTCATTATAACAAAATTTAAAATTCTTTTCTTTGTATTGAATTTTGTAAAACCATATATCAACAGTTTTTAATTTTGCCTTTGTCAGATTGTGCTTCATGTCAAACTCTGGTGCATGACATGAAGCTGCTCCCTATTTTGGACTGTATAGTATGAGTTCGAATTAGATCTACTAAATTTGTTCCTGTTAATTCTTTTAAGGTGATTTGTTTGAAAGCTGAAAGAATCTTATTTGTAGATAACTGAAATTGTATAAAATTACAGGCCTGGAAATTCATGAAAAATGCATGATAGCCAAATAGAAGAGGGGCACAATACAGTGGCTGTGACCATGTTGTAGCTATTGATTAATTTATTGTGAGGGACATGACAGCCTATCAGAGGACAATGGCAACCATGGCTGCTGTGAAATTTCAAGCCTGGTACTGTACTGAGTGTATGTCTTAACCCCACAGTTATAGATGTATAATTAGGTGTTTTTTGATGTGTAATGTAATAAATCTTACAAAAGAAATATTGGAGTGCATAGAAGTTTTAGGAAAATAGTTTAACCCCTTCACTACGGGTCGCCACTTTTCATATTTTATTTGGCTAACACCGGTTTTATTCAGATCAGAGGGGAGCCCGTACACAGGGGGTTAATATTCATGGTGATGAGATTGAGTGGTAGGGCAGCCAGTGCCATCTGTGTTTATGTTAGTTTATCTACAGCATGAGTTGAGAATAAAAAGAGCTTCATTAATCATCCATGGTGTGTGTGTGTGTGTTCACCTTGACAACCATTAGGGTTGTTATAATTTAAGGGTTTGAAGGTCAGGGTCACAGCTCTGAAAAAGGCACCACCTGGCATGAGTTGACACTTTACTGGAATGCCATCTGTGATCATCATTGACCATCTAGAATATACTTTACTCCAATGTTTTGATTGTGAGGATTTTTAATAATTTATCTTCATATAATAGTGATAAAGTCTCCTACATTGTTTAATCTGCCATATTTATTAATTTTCTGATTCCTCAGATGTCCATTCTATTTATCTATCAGTTGGCATCAGTTTATTTATCATTATTTAACTAATTTATAAATTGTTACCTCATTGTATATTCAGATGTTCCCTTGTGGTAATTATTGACAATATAATCATGTATACAGTAATTGTCCAAACTTTTGATTCTAGTCAAGCTGAAAATTATGTATAATGATATTTGAAACATTCCTGTACCAGGACTTGAATCTGGTACTATACTGTACCAGCAAGATGCCAGCCACTAAGCCATCAGCCTCGGTCATCAGCCACTAGTAATAACCACTCGTCCAGTAACCATTGGTGATCATCATCCACCACCTGCTGGTGTCCTGTTTTAATGCTTGTGCCAGATTCAAGTCTTGGTACAGTACTGTGTTGTACAAGGATATCCCAGTTGCATTAAATATACAGACAATGCATACCAGTTTGTTGACATGTGATAGTGTATCCTCATTGATGCTGTAGTGTTGTGGTGCTAACAATTGTATTAGTGAGGATACAGGAGTAAGACTTGATGGTTACCTATCACAATGTATCTGGAGACTTTATTAGTAATAAACGTGTCCACAGAAAAGTGCAAACATGTGTATGAGATGTAGTGTGTGCAGTATTGAGTGATTAATGTTGAAGTCTCTATATCAGTGGATTAAATCCCCCAAAATCTGGGAGAAGTAATGAAAGAAAACATGATTATAACCCACTCAATGATTTCACTATTAACCCGTTGAGCGAAGACCAAAATTCTTCCATGCTGTCTACCTCCCCCTGCTGGGGTGATGATACAAGAAAACAAATTAATTGTTTTTTATAACAAAGTCCAAAACCATTCATATATTAGTAAAATCCCAACATAAACCACAAAAATGTGCTTACTTAGTGACATCCTTAGTTATCTTCTATGTGATGCCACATTGATGGGTGGGCATCCTGCGTATGGCAGGTCAGTGTTGTCAACACTATAGTGTATTCCATGTAATTTTTACTGCTTGTCACAATGGTAAGATTACATTTTTATGCAAATGCAGTTGTCAATTTTTTAAGACAATTGCAATACAGTATTTCATTACTCCTGCAATTACAGGTATTAATATATCTAAATCTCCCCATCAGCCCCTTAAAGCCAAGTGTAAACTCCTTTATTTCATCTTACTGCTTAAACCTTCTTCAGTTGAGCTGGGATATTGGCATTTCAGTGCTTGTAAACAGTAGTCTGATGGACAACCTTCGTACGAGTGGTGAGTGATATAAAATTTGTATGATGTGTATAAACGTACAAATCTCTTTTAGCAGTTTTGCCTGGGTCATGTACAGACATCCACATCGCTCAACGGGTTAAAGTAGGTAATAATACAGTTATCTGATGATGTATAGGTATATTTAGTTTTAAGGTCAACTATGCTGTTTATAGCTATGAGTATGAGGCATTAAATAATATGTTTCAGAATAATTTTGTATTACATCATTTTCCTTTTCATAAATGCTGATGTCAGCATTAGGTAAAATTTTCTTGTAAAAAGATGGAAGTTGACATGTGAAATTCCATTTAATGGCTAATATGGGAAGTTAGTGTGACCTGTAAGACTGCCACTCACTCTCAGCTGGAGCCTGACATGGGCATCCTCAGAATTATTTCCAGGGGGGTACAAGAAAGCAAGACAAGACCTGACATATCAGTTTATTCAAAAAGTATGATCAAGAATAATCAAATTACTTTCAAGTATTGTATGATCAGCAATATCACTTATCAGTGTTATCACCAAATTATTAATTGCTAAAATTATCATAGGGTTGACCTTAAGCATTAATAACTAATGACAATAATTCATTTTTTATCATTAATCCTGGTAAACAAGTGATGGCCAATGCAGGATTTGGATCTCAATGGTGACTTGCTTCGAACATTAGCAGCATGATTTCGATGGTTAAATAAATACTGTAGGCAGCATTTATCAGCTCCAAAACGATCAATCACGTCTTCAATGGAGGCTTCCTTTCTATCCAACACCTGACATGCGTGCACAATCCAGACAAGCTTTCAGTTGACATTGTTAATCGAAGTCATGCCTTTATTTTTATAATTTTAGCCACGTATTAGCCATTCTGGCAGTTTGTCTATCCAGTGGTAGTACAGGAGGAAACCAGGGACTGGGAAACCTGTAATGTTTGCTAGGGTCACACTGGATAACACCCTTCTCACGTATGTCTGGGCCACCTACACCTCTCAGTGCGCTCTACTTCACAAATGGAGGCTGGAAGTGTCAAGGAGATCAGAAGGGCTTCTCAAATAGCAGGAAACAAATCACACTGCTTCACAGTGCTTCAGAAGATCTGTTAAGGGTAAGGTTGTACCGGTGTAAAAGTTTAAGACTCCACAGGACCGAGCTGAGAGCTTTCCACTACTGTATATTTGTTTTACTCTTATTTTAATTTAGGAATAATAATATTAACGAATATTATACATTACAGTAAAGTGTTTATAATTATGTGTTGTTTTGTACTAGACAAATTGTGCGGTTACCCAGATATCATGTTTTGATGACAAGTGGTCTCAGCTTCATCATGACCTAACACCAGGTACAGTATACTGTACACAGTACATGGTTCCTCTGTGATGTAGACATGACAGTTTTACCTGAGTTGGCCAGCCAGGCCTAGGCACGAGTTGTTACTCTTGTAGTGGATTTCTCCCCTACAAACGCTGTTTGTCGCTGAGTAGCCGACCCCGCGAATTCCACAGTGTATGCCTCGTGGTCTGGGTCAACCAGCGCCGCCATACATCACGGAGGTCAACTACTAAGCCACGCCTACCCCTGCTATTTAAGATCTGACCTTGTGGTGATCTCTCTCTTTCTACCTACACCAACCAGCCAGCAACACCTCCTCCTCCTCCGCCTGCCTGGCGGCTCTCGCTCCCTCCGGCGAGCATGGCGACCCACAAGCTGTCCTCCTCTGAGCACCCTCACCAACCAGCTCTCTCTACATCACGCTTGTAACCATGCTGCCTTCCCAGCACCAAGCTGCATTGTACATCCAATACAACATGTATACAGAGAGCACATTGTGAGTTTCCTTTCTCCATCCCATCCTGAGTGTGAACCAAACCACCCATAACCCCACAAATGGTGACCTCGGAGTGATGCACTCACAGGATGGAGGAGAAAGAACCCAAACAACTCATACCCCACACTCTTACCAATGACATTGTAATTCTCCCACACAGAGGAATTGTTAAATGTACTGGCTTACCACAAGTCACAATTGTGGGGATGGTAAGGAACAAACAGTTCACTTAAAAACTTGTAATGTCATATACATTTTGTGAACAAGGATTGTGGGAAAAAGAAAATTTTAAAATTTTTAGGGAGGTGCAAGTGCCCTTTGTAACCCCCCCACTTTGGATGCCCATGCATGTGGTAAAAATTAGTCATTACAAATAGGCAAACATTCTACCTCCATTTACTGTAGTATCATTATTTTACAATTATAATTAAGCTAATCAATAATAATAATATTAATAATAGTAAACGGTTTATTAATAGAGTTGCAGCCGGTGGCTGAAAATATACAGACTTACATTTAATTTAGACATAATGATATAATATGCATTGAGTACATTTACAGGGCTGTGCAGTACATAAATCAGGAGTTGTTTATTATTTTAACAATAGATGGGATGGTGCTGTTCTTATATCTATCGGTGCGGGCTCTTATGGGCTGAATTTTGTTGTAGTGGCGGACTGCGCGAGTTGGGTGGGGGGGGCTGCAGGGGTGCATGATAACAGTGTTTTTTTGGCTAAATATGGATACAGTAAGTACGCGCATGACGTCGTCCCGCTTAACGTTATTTCGGTATTACGTCGCTAAACTTTACAGACCAAAAATTTGTTTAACGTCCCAGTGATCCGACACTACGTCGTTTTGCGTCGTCACAGACTGCATTTTACTGTGCATCACCCTCTCTTGTCTGGCCGCGCTATGCTCTCTCAGCTTGGCACAGAGTCTAGGTGACTCACCATCCTCCTCCTCTCCTGCCCTCCTCTGCTCCCACTCTCCTCTTCTGCTCCCTCCATACTCCTCCCCTCTGTTCATCTGCCTCCTCCGCTTCACTACCCACTACACACTCGCTCTACCTCCACCGCCCATTGGTGAGTACCAATTCAAACTTAGTAGTTGTATATTTATGCATTATTTTCTATAGAAGTGTAAATGATTTTCTGTATATGTAATGTATTTCACTGGGCAAAGCGAGTTTCAGGAACGTAACTTCCGTATTTTATCTATTTATTATGGGTTAACCTTGTTTCGTATAACGTCAGATTTTTAGGAACCTAACACAACCTAACCTAACCTAACCTAACCAAATCTTAACTTATCCTAATCTAATCTAACCCAACTAAATATAACTAAATTTATTGTGACCAAACCATTACACAGTATTGTACTAGGGTTCATAACATTCCTGAAATAGATTTATTCTTAATACAATTTTGCTTATAATCTGTAACGTGAAATTAATTTTGCAAAAAATTGACTTGAGTTCCATTATGTGAAAATTTTTATTAAAAATTCTATAGCTACGGTTATTTTCTTTAATATAATATTGTCCTGATAACTACATCAGTACATAACTAATTATTATTATTATTATTATTATTATTACTACTAACTGAATCTCTAGAATTTTATCTTTGCAATCAATAGTTCAGATTATTCTAAGACACTTTCTTCTCTGACGTTTCCCTCGCAAATGACGTATATTATCATTGTTATTGTTATTGTTATTATTAGCTATTTAATTAAAGTGATGTTCTTTAATACTACGGTAACACATTTAAACTCATTCAAAGTCTTTTAATTCCCGCATTTAATCTCATTCATAAAACTGTTTATTTACATATATTTTCTGTTGCGATCAAAGAAAATGGAGCTTCTTTATGGGAGGACTTCTTTATTTTTTTACTCCACTATAGCAACTTCTGTAGTTTATTTTATTTGACAGATTGAACGTAATGTGCACAGAAGAAATGTTTGTTGTCAGTTTGATATTGTAAACTCACTTCTGAATGATATTTTACAACAAAAAGATGATTAGTTTAGATTCTATTCTGTTAGTGATCATGGTAAGGGTGTGGGGTCAGGGGGATGTTTGGTTCACACTCGTTAGCCGCTTGGGCGATGGGTCACGTCTCTGATAACTTTTCCTTTTATTTTATCCTCTAAGTCCTCAGTAAGCCAAAAATTGTGTAAATAATGTTTGGAAACTATAAAATAAACTACTCTATTTTTTTTTTTAGAGAATACACACATTCAGCTACTTATATATTGTGAAATTTTGTGAATCTCTGGGATCTAAGATAGGGATGAAGGTGATATATGAAGCATAATATATGTTAAAGAATCCATATAGGTAAATAGACGGATAGACATAGAGACAAACAAATGAATGGATGAACAGACAGACGAACAAAGCGTAAAACTGTGATGAAGGTTTATGACAACACACACACACACACACACACACACAGGTCAACCTCACCAGTATAATTGATTCCCCATTTGATGAGAGTTACAAGAATATAATTGTTAATAAGCTTTTAACTGCATTCTTGGATAATCCTTTGGCATACATGTTAAATCAACGTGAACTTGTATGGAGATCTATCTATCTATCTATCTATCTATCTATCTATCTATCTATCTATGAATCTGCTTGTCTATCTGGAATGAAAAAGAGAAGCACAAAGGAATTTAAATGTAAAAAATACAGCTTGGGAGAGAGAGAGAGAGAGAGAGAGAGAGAGAGAGAGAGAGAGAGAGAGAGAGAGAGAGAGCAAAACGACAATTGAAAACCCAAATGCATGAAACGATAGTAATAACCCACAAAGGAAGCCTGGGTGTGATGCTGAGATACGGTAATGCTGGTAATGTTGTGAGAGGCAAACCTTAACCCAACTCTAGTAGGTAATATGAGACTAAATGTTCACAGTGAAAACTCCTGGTTATGTTAGGTTAGGTCAGCTCAGGTCTGGTCAAATTATATGAAGTTAACATAGGTTAAATTAGCACAAGTTAGGTTAGAAGAGGTTAAATTAGCACAAGTTAGGTTAGAAGAGGTTAAATTAGCTCAAGTTTGGTTAGAAAAGGTTAAATTAGCTCAAGTTAGGTTAGAATAGGTTAAATTAGCTCAAGTTAGGTTAGAATAGGTTAAATTAGCTCAGGGTAGGTTAGATTAGGTTAGGTTAGGTTAGGTTAGATTAGGTTAGGTTTCAGATCCTGAGTTTAGGAAAGTCCGAGAAGGTAACCCCTAATGATGACTTTGAGTGTACCTGTGTTTAGGGTCCCCAGGTGTAGCTAGTCAGGACCTCGAGATTGGATTGTGCGAGGAGGAATAAAAATGGACGAATTAGCGATGTTGTGAGAGAGAGAGAGAGAGAGAGAGAGAGAGAGAGAGAGAGAGAGAGAGAGAGAGAGAGAGAGAGAGAGAGAGAGAGAGAGAGAGAGAGAAGAGAGAGAGGAAGAGAGAGAGGAGAGAGAGAGAGAGAGAGAGAGAGAGAGAGAGAGAGAGAGAGAGAGAGAGATAATTGGCTTAGTCTGGTCCCTCACCTAAAGACAATTACTGAACATCAGGTGACCAGGTAAGCCTCGGCCCCCGCCCGTACAGCATCACCTCAAGTTGGAACACATCTTAAATTACCTGACGCGCTGTAGAGACTTTGAAAAATGACCCGAGAGATGAAAATACCTTCTAAAACAACCAGTAAAGGTGGAAGGACTCTATAAATGGCACGATATGACAGAGAAACATCATAAAATTGATTGAGGAAGGATAACAACTTCTAAAAATAATCTGAAGAAGTGAAAGGCTTTAAAATGGCTTGAGGAGGGACGACTAGTTAAAAGGGCCTCCAGATGTGAATAGACTTGTAACATGGCCTAACGAAATGGAAGTACCGCTTAAAAGGTTCTATAGAATGGGTTAAAATATCTTGTACCTACACCGTCTACTGTATGTACACGTGCTGAGCAAATGAGAAATTATATGGCGATTTTTTTTAATAAACATCTATCTATCTATCTATCTATCTATCTATCCATCTATCTATCCATCCATCTTTCTATTAAAAACCTAACTTTCCTGGTATAAATTATCCTCCCCCAGAATTATTTGGTGAAGGAGTTTGTAAGTTTTCAGAAAAATTACTCGAGGTAGTCAAAAGTCCCTTAAGAATGACCTCAGCAGAAGGTAAAGTTTCTTGAGAATTTTACTAATGAGTTTTATGTTTACAACCAAACTCACCTGTCGACCATATTACCTGTGTGGAATTTTTTTTCGTGGTTATGTAAGTGATTCTTGTCTTTTACTTTACTTTAATTTGTGTTTATTTATTGTAGTTTTATTATACCGTGTGTGTGTGTGTGTGTGTGTGTGTGTGTGTGTGTGTGTGTGTGTGTGTGTGTGTGTGTATTACTCCACTAAAGAGGTCTTGATGTAGTGTGTTGCCGTGACAGTCGATATTTTGAAGCCATAAATGTTCGTCTCTCTCTCTCTCTCCCTCTCTCTCTCTCTCTCTCTCTATTGTTGCAAGAAAACACACAACAACATTACTTTTAAACCTCTCATAGACCCGGCCATCCACTCGTATCAGTCTTTCCATCTTGACCTATTGGTAAAGCAACTCCCCAAGTGCTTAAAACTTTCTATAAATGTCCCAAATTTGTTTAAAACTTTCAGAAACTTTCGAGCCATTCATAAAAATAGAGACCACAGCCCATCTGTTCTATCTTACAAGACCCTGGTGTTATTTCTCTTATTTTTTATTTTGTTTAGTTTCCCCATAACTTTTTTTTTACGTTTTCTTATATGTTTCTTTAAGTTTGTTTGGTTAGAAACTTCTAGAAACTTTGTACCCAGTGTTAAGGGGTGTTTGTTTCGTTTCATACCCCTTACTAATGGTTATGGGGGTTTATAGTGTTGTTACTCTGTCTGTCTGTCTGTCTGTCTGTCTGTCTGTCTGTACGTCTGGTTGTCTGTCTGTCTCTGTTTATACGAAAGATTTCCGTCTAATAACCTAACAGAGGCTTCGCTGATCAGAATGACACGTGGTATAGCAAACAAATTCGCATCAATAATATCCAAAGTACGTCAAACAAAGGTACATGAAAGATACATCAAAGGTACATCAATCAGAGGTACATCAAACAAAGGTACATTATTCCTCATCTTACACCCCCCCCCCAGAGGCTCGAAGTTGGGTCACTCGCATCAAGTTTGTCTCTCAACGTGTTAGTGTTGCTGTTGATTTTTTTTTTCCGTAGGATGCAAAACAAAAAATCACAGGTCTTAAGGCGAAAAAATAGTGTGGCAGAGTTTCCTGGGATAAAATTCACGCTGAGGATATTTTCTGAAGGAGGGTGTTATAGTTTTGGCCCCACTCTTGTTGTTGTTGTGGTTGTTGTGGTTGTTGTTGATGGTGGTGTTGTTGTGGTTGTTGTGGTTGTTGTTGGTGTTATTATTGTTGTTAGTGTTGGTGTTGTTGCTGTTTCGTGTGTGTGTGTGTGTGTGTGTGTGTTTAGCAAGGTACAATATTCTCTTAACAAATCGTGAGGTCTGAAGAGGCGACAACGAATATATAACATAACACAAAATTAACACTCAACAAATTATAACTATCTGAAAGGAGTCAATAATTACATAACAAATCATTAACCCTCTGAAAGGACGCAATGATATCACTCAACTAATCTTTGGATATCTATTTACAGGGAAAGAAGGCTACACACAAAATTACTGTACATATCACTATATCGACACACGTACGATTATATAACAACCCACGCCCGCCCACCCAACCACCCAACCACCCACACCGTTACACAACTCACTACACAGCCAATTATGAGCTTCCCCGATAAGCTATAGGAGCGAGGAGACTCATAAGTGTAGACTCATAAGAGGAGAATGATGTTTTGTGTGAGGCATGATCCAACCTGAACCTATACCACCACTAATTAACACAACACCTGTATCTTACCTGATCTTGGGTACCTTTTTCCCCTGAAGTGGCTGTGAGGGAATAAAGATCTTTCCACACACACACACACACACACACACATATGGGATAATCAAACACCATTGGAAAATATTTCATCATTATTTTATATAAGAGGCTGTCATATACAGTGTTCATTTATCTAGGATGTTTATTTTAGGTTTATTTTTTTTTCTGTTTTTGAAAGATTAATAACAAAGATCTAAATTGTCTCTCTCACTATAACTTAAACACACACACACACACACACACACAATACACTGTACACTATAGCTGCGTTGTTTACTATCGTTCACCATACTAGCTAAACAGTGCACTAGCCGAAGAACTATTGGGGAGGGAGGGAGGAGGGAGGGGTGGGGAGGGGAGGAAGAGGGGTAGTAAGTCGGAAGGTAAAAATCTCTTGGGAGGGAGGAAGGGTTGGGGGGGCGGGGCTGGAGGGGGGGATGGAGGGACAGGGGAGGGGGGGATGGAGGGATAGGGGAGGGGGGGATGGAGGGATAGGGGAGGGGGGATGTAGTAAGTCTGAAGTTAAATCTTTTTACTCGTGTACAAAGAAGCTGTCCTAGTCATTAATAAGAAAGAGTTACATTCTTATTATAAGTATCTTCTCTCTCACACACAAACACACACACACACACATGGCTCTAAACACACATAAAACAAAACAACAATTCGACCATCTTGTTTACTGTGCAGTCACCTCATGTGTACATCAACTAAAAATTATTCGGCACCCTTACAGCGTGATACAATATGACACGGGTGCCGAATTATTTTTAGTGGGTGTACATACGAGCTATCTACATATATATTTATTCACCTGTGTACAAATTAATGGAACTCCTGTACAGTCCATTATTGCACAACTGTACACTCATAGCCTTTCATCTTATTACAAATGCATCATCACTCTACATAAGCAGTATTAAACCTTGTACAATTCTACACTCTTAAGTAAACACATGAAGCAATATTTCTATTTACACAACAAAGCCTCGAATTCCACTGTCAGGGAGACGTTTTACAGATAGACAATTATCACGTCACCTTTTGTGTGTTCAGAGTCAACAAGCCAATAAGAGCTGTTTTTTTTCTATTGGCGGAAAACATTAGCCATTCCGCCACCTTCTCCTTTGTGATTGGCTGGGATATGGTCCAATCATATGGTATGTATATATTGTCGTGATAGTGTTGTAGACATCAGTGGTAGAGACAGAGACATATACGGCTCTGAGAAGCTTAACACACTTTCAGAAATACACAAAATGAAAATGAAAAATTGCAAAAAATAAGCAGACGTAAAGGTAAAACAACAACAGCATCATTTACAGATATTCGTGTAAAAAAAAGCAGCCATGAAAAGATAACTTAAATGATTCACAATTAAAGTTATCAGTAAAAAAGTGAATGAGCGAAAAAGACTTGAGAAACGTCTCGTTAAGCCCAGTACACAAGAACAGTGGCGGGAAGCTCCGAGAATACGTACTATGCATCACCAGTTTTACCTCCTAACTGTGAACGAGAGAAACCTATCCAGTTATACGACAGTCTGACACCATTTTGACCGCCATGTTAAGTAAACGAGTGAGTTACCTCTGGTCTCGGTCAGAAGGTAAAAGGGGTAATTCACGAGTCCCTGAGGATCCGGGCCGAGTATCTTAGGCTCATGTCCGCTCCAATGTTATGAGTTAGAGCTACAGGAAACTGACGTCATCCTCCAGTGGTCCGCTTCTCCCCACGTCCACACTGATCGCTGCAGGGGGGGGCTTGTGACGCCTTCAGGTTGCCGTCGCTGGCTCAGAAGGAGGGGAAAGGGTAGGGATAAATGTTCGTCTGGCGTGTGTATGTGTGTGTGTGGATAAACGTCAGACGCAGTGGGTTGATCGTGTTGACCGTGATTTTCATGGTGCGTTCTTGAACTACTTCCCCTTCCTGACGACGTCGCAAGTGTTTAAGGTCTTCGTCACCTCGTCTGACCTTGAACACCTACATAATGGAGACGCAGATGCAAAACTCCTACCTGGTGGCGTTGTAGGTTGATCTTTGGAACCTTAAGGACTACACCACATAACCCTACACTCCTGCCTGCTCTACTCCCCCCTGACCACCTGAAGACTCCTCGTCCACCTCAACAGCTGCAGAAAAGTAGTGAACTATGTGAGAGGCGACACTAAACACGACGTCGAAACTGGTGATATGTCGTCTGCCAAGGACCCGAATGTTACTGAAGGACCCGGAGCGTCCCTCTGAAGGCGAGCGAAGCGACAAAGGGACACAGTGTGATGTTTGAGCAACCCAGAGAGGTGGTGAGTGGTGTTCTCCGCCTGGCTGGCCGCACCACAGGTCACGTCAGTCGTTGCCAAGAGCACGAACAGCAGAGTTAGAAAGAAATTGTTTCCCTGTGCCAAAACCTCAACTTCCTCTCTCTTCCGGCCTGGCCTACCACAGCAGCACCGACAGCCCCAATACATGATGACGGTATGTGGGTGAGACCAAGTGCAAAGTATTGACCAATCACATGTCTTCTTTTAGTCACGTATTACAGTAAAACAAAATACAGCCAGTCACAGCCAAGCTTACACGTTAGATAAGGGCAAGTTCGGACAAGTTAGGATAGGTAACTTAAAGTAAGTTTAAGTTAAAGGTAAGGTGAGTTAGGTTAGAGCAGGATGGATGAGATTAAGTTAGGTTAAGTTAGGATGGGTCAGGTTAGGTCAAGTTAGGTTAAGTTAAGCTAAAGTAGATTGGGTTAAAGTAGATTGGGTTAAAGTAGGTTGGGTTAGCAAAGCTCCACTAGAACTGGTATCCAAGTGCTGGCCTCTGGTTGGAGAATAAATTGCACACAAGGTAAAATTTTGCGGGTGAAACTGACTGCAATACCTGCCCCGCGTGATCGGTGAATGAGTTAAGTGGCCCCCGGGGAAGCCTCGACTTTGATTGGCTGTTGAGCGGAGGGCGTGACGACCTCTTCCAAGGAGGCCCTTGTCACTCCCTCCTCCACGGGGCGGCGGCGTGATATTTACAAGTTGAGTGTTTTATTACATATCTTGGCAGTCAACACTCAGGTAACAGATCCGCTGTCGTGGAGGAATGAGTGAACTGCTGTGACTCCCTGAGCGTTTATCTACATGTCAGCTGCGCTTTGTACAAGCTCCACACTGCGATGCTCTAGCTAGCCTAAGGACCTCACTGCAGTGGTTCCCTCTAAGCAACAAAAGCAAAAACTGCTCTATTGGTGCAGTGAAACTCGAATTCGTCAATCCCTTATACTTTAAATGGTTCTATAGCAAGGACTAGTCTGTATTTACATATCCGGATCATCTAAAAAAAATCGTCATAAGACAAAATAAAAGTTCCAATTGGCATACACTTAATGAAGTCATCTTGGTTATGGTATATGTAAAATATTTAAGTTAATTTCGTATCTCGCCATTAAAGTCCGTCTTGCTGGCAAATGAAATCATCAACATAAGAATATTTAATTTAGGTCGATAAAATTATGTGGCTTTAGCCAGGTTGCGTCTCTGAAGAATCAATATACATGTACAATATATCACGCCACGACGAGTCGACAATAAATTCTCCCCATGGGCTATGTTTTTCTATTCCCTAGTCCAATAAGAGGTGTCTTTGGCAGTGACGTATGTAATGATATCTTGTAAATTCAACCAATTGGAGAGTTACAATGGAAATGACGTCGTATAAATCAACCAATCGCTATCATAACATAACTGCAGCCAACAAATCAGATAACCTAATGGAGTTGCGAAAGATAATGTGTTTCGCTCAAGAAATGACATATGTGATGACAACATGCGAAGTCAACCAATCAAAGCACTATAACGTTAATGACGTCGTGTCAATTAACCAATCACGAATATTACATCGCTATAGTCAACCAATCAGAGCAGCAGCTATTAGTGTTGACATAGGTGAGAAGAGGAGGTCTCAGCCTCACACAGCCGGGATCTACTCACACACACACACACACACACACACACACACACACACACACACACACACACACACACACACCATCACCCTGCTTATATTGTGAGAGAGAGAGGTTGTGTTTGTGTATGAGTGTGATAGTAATGTGGGTATGTGTGGATGTCAGTAGCGTGGGTGTGGGTGTGTGAATAGCGTGGGTGTGTGGGGAGGGCAGTAGTTTGGGTATGTGTGGGTGACAGTAGTGTAGGCTTGGATCAGGTGGTGGTCCTTGTACTACTACGCACCGTGTACTGGGGCAGGTGGTGCACCGTGTACTGGGGCAGGTGGTGCACCGTGTACTGGGGTAGGTGATGCACCGTGTACTGGGACAGGTGGGGTCTTAGGCACAGGGAGAGCTGCGTTACCTTATCTTACCACGTATCCTGGGGTAGCTGGAGTACCCAGGCGTGGCCATGTCTTGGTGGTTCCACATGTAACCTGGGTACGCTCCGGGCGTTCCCGGCAGGAAGTGCTTCCCATAAAAGCCGTAAGTACCCGTGGGCGTGGGCGTGACGGTGGAAGGGCCTGGGGGAGGGTAGGGCCCGCACGCGAAGATCGGTGGCCGCTGACTTAGAAAGGCCTCGGGGTCACCACCATCCTGCTGCGCCCTCTCCATGCCCTCGTAAAACTCCCAGAGGCGCTCTGTGAGGACGGTGAGGATGGTGCCGCCGTGGTTCATCTCTATCAGCCGCAGGACCAGACACCCGTCCCAACCCAGGTATTGTACCGCCATCTTGCGGGCGTTGTTATACAGGTCTTCCTTTCCCACACGCCTCGTCCGCCACAGGTAATAGTGCACGAAGGCGATCCTCGAGCACGTGAAGGTTCTCCATACCCAGATGAGGGCACTGTAGATCGTCACTGGCAACAGAATGGCGAAGAAAAACCAGATGAATGAAAATATCTTCTCATTAAAAAGGTTGATGGGCAAGACGCACTGGCAGGTGTAGGTACGCAGGGAGCCCTGCTGAGCTGCCAGCACCTGACAGAGGGTCTGTAGAGGGAAGCGTGGCGACGTCCACCACTCCTTTTTGTTGATGAGTTTCTCCACCACCTCGATGCCGTGGAAGAGATAACCCTTCCCCAGGAACACCGTCAACAGGAAGTACTGCATCAGGATGTTGAAGACGTACATAATCTTGACGATCATGTACAGCACGAACAGCGAGGAAGAGGGATTCCCGCCGCAAGCCAGATTGCAATCGAACTTACAGACGGTTCCTGGACAGCACTTTGAGACGCCCATAAGCGTGTTAAACTGGTCCAGGAACTCGGCGATAAGCGCGTCGCGGTCTGGGTGGCCGGGTGTGTACTGTGAGATAACTGAGACCTTCTTCAGCAGGCGACCTACTTTGATACCCGAGTTCTTAGCCGTCGAGTTCCAGATAGCAAAAGGAACATAGAATAATCCCGCCTCGACCAGCAGGATGATGGGGGCCCACTGGTAGTAGTTGACCTTAATACGCTCCCCCTTGATGGCGGTGGAGCCGCCTTCGTCATCGAATTTAACAGAATGTACCCGAGTGACTTGCTCTCTCGCATTCTCGTCCACCGGGATGATGTAATATGTACTCGCCGTCCAGCAGTACGAATTAACGTACCTCGATTGCGGCTCTGTGAAGTAGGTGGGGGTGAAACACTCGATGGGGTCACCAGCGAACTGCTTGGTGACCAGCGGGAGTGACAGACAGATGAGGATGAGGATGGTGTACTTTCTGTTCAGTTTGTCTACCCCGTCATCAATGGGAACATTGCCACCGATGAGGTAGTTACTGAAGTGTAACAAGAAAGACATAGTGCAGCTCTCACTCTCACTACTTTACATAAAAACGTCGCCGACAATCTGTCTGTTAGCACACACAGTAGCTGTCACTGTCACCCGACCGTCTCCAGTACCGTCAAAGAGTTGTTTAGCTGCCTCACAAGCTCGAGTGTGACGGCACTAAATAGCAGTTCCCCGTTCTTTGGCAGCGGCTGACACAGTACTCGAGGAGTCAGCACTCTGGAGGGAGGTAGAGCTCACTTCAAAGGCCCTTGGAGAGCCTCGTGAGGGAGGTCTCTGTCTCCGCTGAGCCTCTAGATCAAGCAACCTCGCCCCGTCAGCGTGCAGGGAACTACAACTCTCACACGCGTTATTGAAGTTAAGTTGTGACGCCCACAGCTTCACCTGGCTCTAACCCACTAGCATAATTTGACTGGTAAAGACCTTAAATGGAGCTTTACCCAGGCAGAGTAGTGACTTTTAGACAACTGGATACGAATGGCTGTGAACCCGTCTGTTTGTGTGTCTGAGAGAGTTTTAGCACCACTATGAATACTCACAACACGTAGCTCTAAGGATTCGGATTAACGCCACCAACTTTACGACCTTCACTCACCTATCTAGACCCTACAGTTTACCATTATCAAAGACTGACTAACACCTACACTAGAAAACAACCACAAGCACAAACAATAACAAATAAATAAACAAGAAAATAACAAAAAAAAAATAAAAAACTAAATAAAAAAAAAAATCCTAAACTTAAAGAAGAAATATCCCAAGATTTTTTTGTTTTGTATATTCCCAACCAAATATTACGATAATATTCGATAAGGAAGACTCAGGCGATACTAACAGACTAGGGGAGAAAACACATTAACAATTTTGAAGAGGGATAAATCTAACTGATGTATAAAACAATCTATCAAAATATTAAAGAATTCAGGATAAATTTAGAGCAATATGAAGTCGTTATGGGTGACTCAGGAATATTTCAAGAGTCTTCTGGTAGAATCTGGTTAAGGATTTGGTAGATTCTGGTCGAGTCTGGTTGAGTTGGGTACTGGTAGTATGGTTGACAACAGCAATGAGAACAGTACCTGAGGAAGAGAAGAAAGGGAACGATTAGTAATGTGATAATGGTGGTAATGAAAATAACAACAGCAACAACAACAACAACACATCTCAGTTTCAGAATAAAAGACAAAAGTGTGGAGGCGTCTCAAGACCACTCAATATTATAATCAACTTATTCAACGCTCTTACGCCTCCCCACCTGGCAACTTATGACGTAAAGGAACCAGTTAGCCTTTTCGACAAGAGACTACTTGGGCTATGACGCAATGCACGGACGTCACTACTACCCTCGTTACGCCATGACTGATATTGACGAGGTAATTTATATGTTTAATTTATAATGAAAAAACAATATGCTGTGGATTTTTATTTTTTTATTTTAATGTTTCTGATCGATATATATTTTTTCTTATGAAATTATACAGAGTTTTATATGTTATAATTTTTTTAATGTTGGAATAGTACATTACTAATCCTGTTATGCGGTTAAATACCTTAGCTGTTGAAGTGCAGTCATAACATTATAACAACAACGTATGAAGAATTTCGTACTTCAGAGGTTAAAAGTAAAATAGTAATTAATAATAATAATAATAATAATAATAATAATAATAATAATAATAATAATAATAATAATAATAATAATAATAATAACCTCAAAGGCCAAGTTTTGTTTAACTAATTCTTCCTCTTCTTTCTTTCCTTTCTTCATTTTTTATGTCGATTTTCTTTCTTTATTCAACCTTCCTGCCTTCATTTTCTCTCCCTTATCCTTCTCCTCGTATTCTCCCTCCTTCTCCCCTTTCATAATCTCCCTCCTCCTCATCTACCCTCTTCCCCCTCCCCCTTATCCCCCCTCTCAAGGGCTTTCCAGGAAGTTGCGTTCTGATTCCTATTCTGATGGCGTGACAATCATCCTCTTCTGAGTATCGAGCCGGATGATGAGACGATGATGGCAGGATGAGTGGCCGGATGGGTGGGTGGGTGGGTGGGTGGGTGGGAAGGTGGCTGATAATTCCACACACACACACACACATATATACACACACACACACACCTCTGTTCTATTATTAATGCATCCCTCAGACAAAGCACATGCCCTAATGAATGGAAAACCGCATTTGTCACCCCCATCCCCAAGGTCACCACCCCACAGTCCCCTAACGATCTCAGGCCAGTTGCCATTACCCCCATACCCAGTCTACTCTGTGAGGACCTTTATTTTTGAGTGGGCATTTGACAGAATCTATCAGTCAATTGATCCACAACAATTTGGCAATATGAGGACCTCCTCTACATCACACTGCTTCGTGAGCTTTCTGGATTTTCTGCACAAAAACCTGCAGAAACGTAAGACATCACTGGCCGTTGCCCTTGTTGACATCAGGAAGGCCTTTGACCTTGTTGATCACTGCACTGTTATCAACAAGGCCATTGCACTAGGGCTGCCCACCAACCTGGTCTCATGGCTCACTGATTTCTTGAGTGGACGTCGTCAGGCAGTGAGGTATCAGGGCTTGGTCTCCACATTCCAACACCTCACCTGTGGTGTTCCCCAGGGGCCCAAGATGGGACCACTGTGCTTCCTCATCCTGATCAACGATGCTCTATCCTCACAGGTGGAAGTATGTGGATGACTGCACTGTGGGGGTTTCAGTGGACAACACCGCACCAGACTACTCATCGCTAGAAGGCACCCTGGACAGGCTACAGGCATGGACTACGGAGAACAAGGTCTCCATCAACCACACCAAAACCGTAGTCATGCACATCAATACCTCCACCACTCCAGTGCAAGCCCCAGCAGTCACAGTGGGTGCCCATCCTCTCCAGCTGGTGCAGTCTGCCAAACTCCTGGGTGTAACTATAGACAACAAAGTGGACTGGAAGGCCCATGTAAATAACACAGTCAAAGCAGCCTCATACCGTCTCTACATGCTGCGACGACTTAGGTCACTTGGGACACCCACGCCAGAGCTGAGGACCATCTACAACGCCTTTATTCTCCCCAAACTAACATATGCGTCACCAGCCTGGTCATCTTCTCTCAACTCCACCCAACAACGTCGGCAAGAGAAGGTACAGAAAAGGGCCTACAGAATCATGCTCGGCGCAGAATACTCCGGCTACATCAATGCTCTCTCCACCTTGGAAATGCCATCCCTCAGTGACCTCCACCACCAAGCACTGGAAAGGTTTGGCAGCCAACTAATGCACCACCCTCGTCATCGCCACCTCCTGCCACCAGCAGCCCCCCACCCACCTCGCGCAGTCTGCCACTACAACAAAATTCAGCCCATAAGAGCCAGCACCGATAGATATAAGAACAGCACCATCCCATCTATTGTTAAAATAATAAACAACTCCTGATTTATGTACTGTACAGCCCTGTAAATGTATTCAACGCATATTATATCATTATGTCTAAATCAAATGTAAGTCTGTATATTTTCAGCCACCGGCTGCAACTCTATTAATAAACCGTTTATTATTATTATTATTTATTATTATTACACACATACAGGTGACCTCAGGTGGAAACAGGCCAAGCGAGACACCTGAGACCAATACCACGGTTGACTAATCAGGAATTACCTGGTCACATCTCCCTCCCCTCACCTCCCCTTCCCCTCACCCTCCCCTCCTCCTCTCCTCACTACCAGCCCCGCAACCACCCTCACCCCCCTCCCCAGTATCCCCCTTTGGTCACTGGCCTATCCTCCCTCACTTTCCGCCTCCTCTCTCCCCTTCTTCCCCCCCTCCCCCCCTTTCTTCCCTCCTCCTCACACTTTATTTCTCCTACATCTAATTTTCCCTCTTTCTCATTCTTACTCTTCCTGTTACATATTTTCCCCTACTACTTAGAGAGAGAGAGAGAGAGAGAGAGAGAGAGAGAGAGAGAGAGAGGTTGAGTACTTTCTCAGGTTCACCTCAGCGGGTGTGACGGTAAACGATCATTATCCCTTACTGTGTGTGTGTGTCCTCGATGAAGACTTTACAAAGGTCCATATGAGAACTTGGCACTGGCACCTTTAACGCATGTGTGGTCTTGGTGGTGCCATATATGTACAGAGGTGAACACCCCCCCCCCCTCTCCCTCTGCACGGACAGACAACATACAGACAGGCAGACAGGAAACGATATCTCTGTCCTCCCCGCGACGATAATCTGATAATCTCAAGCTGCCACAAGACACCAATATTACCACAACACGGCCAAGCTCCTCAACACATCTCCATTTGTAAATAAACATCATGATATATATACCATCAAACACTTTACTCTCCTTCCGATGAAAAATTCGTTGCATATCTAATAAGGTGAGCTTCATGAATTATCGGAAAAGTCATAAGTGGCAACTTGAGCGCCACAACGGCCACTCACAGCCCGTAAATTCACACTACTTGCGAACCAAAATTTTTTCGAAGGGGATTTTTGGCGGGAAGTCCTTGGCTCTGGGAGACTTTTAGGTGGGGAGTCTCTGGTTTGGGGAGCTTTTTTTGGCGGGAGATTCTGACGACAACATTTGGCCGAGAGGACGTAGGAGTTGGACAAGAAACTGACCAGATTTATTTACTTTTTGTTAGAATTCTTTTTTGCGGATTTTTGTTGACTGAAACTTGTCGTGAGAAAGGTTTTAGGTGAGAGTTACAGGAATACTTCTGAGTCATTTGTTAAGGTTGACTGTTATTAATCTTACACACACACACACACAGCAACATTTCCTTGCCTTTTTTATCGCACATTAACTCAGAGCCAATAAAGCAGAGAGACGGAGGCAGTAACAGGACAAACACACACACACACACACACACACACAGTGTCATAAACTGTCAAGTACTCGTTCCAGCGTCGCCCAGGTCGTTACGTGGACCGAGTCGTTAACGAGGGCTTATTGCAAAACACCGACCCCCCACCACCTGTTTCCCTCCTCCCTACCTTCGTCCTCCTCACCCTGCCCCTCCCTCCCTACCCCAACCAACCACTCACCGATCTGCTCTACCCCCATCCCCCGTCTCCAACCAGACACACCCTCCCCCGACCAGACATCCTCCCCCTCCCGACTCTTTCTTCTCCCCTACCTGCTCCTTGTATCGTGAAGACGGGGTTAGTTAGGGTTAGGTTAGTTAGGTTAGGTTAGGTTAGGTTAGGGGTTAGGGGTTAATTGGTAGATTTAATAAGCTGGGACATTATGGCTGACGTGTTCAGGTTGAGTCAGGTGTGTTGATTTGGTACAGTCAGGTATTTTTTCATATTATTAATTTAAGAGGAAGGGAGGAGGGAGGGAGGAAGGAAGGATGAGAGAGAGAGAGAGAGAGAGAGAGAGAGAGAGAGAGAGAGAGAGAGAGAGAGAGAGAGAGAGAGAGAGAGAGAGAGAGAGAGAGAGAGAGAGAGTAAAAACTAACCCAAGAAAAAAAAAATACACTAACTCTTGCAGGTCATCTCCAAGTAGCATATAATTACAGACCAAAGTATCTAACATTGTCCTGCTGCCCAACACAACATAATTACACCCTAGTTGTTCCCGTAGTCATCGGCCGCATCTGCCAGTCGAGGCGTTCATTTCCCCTCCCGCTTCCTTTCATAACACGTTCCTATGGGTCCTCTATCGCAAGGCGAGATTAGGAACGGGGTGTAGAACGGGGTGTAGGCCGGGGTGTAGAACGGGGTGTAGAACGGGGTGTAGGCCGGGGTGTAGAACGGGGTGTAGAACGGGGTGTAGAACGGGGTGTAGAACGTGGCCGACTAACTGCCTCGCTCTATACACTGGCCTTAATAATGTTTGATTTTTTGGGGGGTTTGTGTTATTTTACCTGATGATTAAACACCTTAATTATATCTAGGTGTTAATTTTCTTTCATACGTAAACATTACCCTTAAACATCACGCCTACATCACCCTTCCATGACCCTTCCATCAACGTAAACATCACCTCTCCATCACTTCTAAACATCACCCCTCCATCACCCCTCCATCACCCCTCCATCACCCCTCACCCCTCCATCACCCTCCATCACCCCTCCCTCCATCACCCCTTCACCCTCCACCAACCCTCCATCACCCTCCATCACCCTCCATCACCCCTCCACCAACCCTCCATCCCTCCATCACCCTCCATCACCCCTCCACCCTCCACCACCCTCCATCACCCTCCATCACCCCTCCACCCCTCCATCACCCCTCCACCAACCCCTCCATCACCCCTCCATCACCCCTCCATCACCCTCCATCATACTCACCTTCCCTCCATCTCTACACGGCACTAATTTTATTCTCAGATTTTCCCCGCCCGCCGCTTTTTATTACTCTTTTTTCCCTGTTTCTCGCGTTTTATAACCGATATTTCCCCTTCGGAGCCTTTTACTACCGACTTTTTTTCCCTGCCGACACGTCTTGTTCTCAGTAATTTCCCTGACGGTTCGTTTTACCCCATTTGATAATTTTAATGTATTTTTTCCCTATGCTTTGGCTTTATCCAGTTTGGTTATATATTATTTTCCTGTGATTTTTCCCCATGGGCATTATATTAGTATTCATTAGTAGGTATTTTCCCCCGTCGTGTTATTTTAGATGTATTTTTTCCCCTGTTCTTCACCGTGTTGTGTTTTTCTTCCCTAAAGTCTTCGTCTGTGTGTATGTCTTTGTCTGTCTGTGTCTGTGTCTTTGATTTTGTATGTGTCTGTGTGTGTGTCTTTGTCTGTCTGTGTATCTTTTTCTGTGTCATCGTCAGCGTCTGGGAGGATACCTGGACCCTTGTGGCTACCTGGGAAGCACCTGAACTCATATGGCCATAGTGTTCTAATTAAGTCGTCTTACCTCTAGTCATCTTCACAGGTAAACCTTATTCATTTTATTATCGAAATTTCCCGTTTACTTTTCCCTACCAGAGGATCAGAATATTGAAATTCCCCTATTAGAGTAATTTTTCCCCTACCAAACCATTTTATTAGCGAAATTTCACTATATGAGTATTTTTCCCCTACGATCACATACTAGTAATTTTTCGCTTCATTCTATACATGAAATTTCCCTAAAACAGTTACCTTTTCTACATTATAGAATTCAATATAGAAAATTCTATTATATCGTTAATTTTTCCCTACCAGAACCTTTTATTATAGAAATTTCCCTAGGTGAGAGAAAGACTGTGTGGTTCAGTGGTAATATTTTCTTACTTTGTCTTAATGATAAAATTTCCCTAATGAGGCAATTTATGATTTTTTCCCCCGACAACAGCTTATAATTTTTTCTCATATCACTTCTCCCACCCACGTGTCTTACCCCATTTTTCCCTAATGTTGCATCGCATTACCTAAATTTCCCTAGTTTTTTCCCACCAATGGTGCATGTTATTATCATCTTTACATTACCAGAGGCTACCGATTTCCAGTTATTCGTGAAAATCAATTGTTTTTTTTTATGTTTTTTCTCTTACCGTAATAATGTTTTTAAATCAATATAATTATTTATCTGTAAAAAACAGATATAAATATAAATACGGTTAGTTTTTAGCTTATTTTTGGAATTAATTTGTTCCCGCAAAAATCAAGCACTATACAGTATGTTGAAAAAAAAATTATACCTCGCGAAAAATTAACTCGTTGTAGTAGGCGATAATAATTCTATCCTCCAAAATTAACTGACATAATTTGGCGACAAGACTTTTACTCGTCAAACTCGACTGGTTTACGTCTTGGCCAATTTTGTTCCCGGTGCTGCGTTTTATTACCGGATTTTCCCCAGCTGTGCATATAATTCCCTGTTCTCTTTCTTTTTCTTCCCTGGTTGACGTCTTTATCATACAGGTGGTGGAGGAATTTCCCTAGTCTGAGCTTCCCTACGTCTGAATACTCCTCCCCCCCCCCCTCTCTCTATCTTGCTGTCTATATAGTCAGGTAGACTATAGGTAGGCTACAAGTCATTGTCTACTGCGTTTTTCCCTTATTGGAACTGGAGGTAATTTTTCCCTGCCATTGAGACTTTTATGTCGTCTTTATCTCACATACACGACCTTCTTGGAGGGGTGGGCAGGGAAATTCCTCCAGATAATGCTAGGGAAAGTTCCGCTTCCCTCTTTTTTCTAGGTAAATTTCCCCAGATACTTTTGGATAAAAATTTCCCTCCACTAAGGAAATATCCCCAAATAATTCTAAAACAATATCCTCTCTCCTTTATTTTGGGGAGATATTTCCTCTCCTATGTATAAGTGAGGTATTTAACTTTAACTCAACTAATCCTATGCAAGAGTGAGCTATTAACCCACCTAATCCCTGGGGACGTATCCAATCCTCTCAAATAACTAATCAGAACTTCCTATCTAACTTAGCTCACCCAACCTCGATTATTATTATTATTATTATTATTATTATTATTATTATTATTATTATTATTATTTTGAACTCTGATTCATGTAAACTTAACTATATTGAAAAATATTTAAACTTACTGTCCAATATGTCGTAAGTCATAACCAGATACAACAAACAAAAATAAAGAAATAAAAGAAGAAAGAATAAAAGATAAAAGATAAGTTGATAGAAAGACAAAAACAAAAACAATGTCATCACCCTCCTGTGGTTATATAAAACGCGATAACAAAACCCCTCAAAATAATTTAGTCTCCCCTGCAAATCTTTATTAATCCGTTTTCTATACTTGAGTCATTCTCACACCCCTAACTAAAGTATATAGGAAATACAGTTTTACCATACACTCATAACAACAAACACTGGACTATCTATTTGTAAAAGACGAGAATTAAGGGAACACTGGGATACATTAATTCGTATGTGGACGCTTCACTAAACCAAAAAATACACCTAACCAAACTCAATCAAACTTAACCCAACAAAAACTAAATTAACTTGACTTAATCCTTAGTTAATGGAACCTAACCTAACCTAACTCAAGTAGAATTAACAAAAAACCTAACTTAACCTAATATATCCCAAGAACCTAACCTAACCTAACTCAAGTAGAATTAACAAAAAACCTAACTTAACCTAATATATCCCAAGTATAACCTAACCAAACCAAACCTAACCTAACCTAACCTAACCTAACCTAACCTAACCAACCTAACCTAACCAAACCAAACCTAACCAAACCAAACCAAACCTAACCTAACCAAACCTAACCTAACCAATCCCACAGAATCACAGAAAAACAAACTATTATGAATACTTAAAACAACACGATCCCCTCAAAAAAAAAAAATAATAAGGCCCTTTAGACTGGAATGACTTTGAGGTTCTGAAATGTCAACAAGAGAGAAAAGGGTCAACTGTTAGTTTACTCAAGGTATCAGTGACTTAATTAAACTGAATTGCTTTTCGATATTTATGAAAGAGGGTTGAAACATGTGATACTAATTTAAACATTGTGTGGAGAGAGAGAGAGAGAGAGAGAGAGAGAGAGAGAGAGAGAGAGAGAGAGAGAGAGAGAGAGAGAGAGTTAATTAGCCTAAATTATGAACTAAATGTTAGGTATATTTAACTAATTTGATTAAAAATAACTAGTTTTTTAATTAATCTCATCATAGTATTAACAATCACAATTAAATTTAGTGGGCAATTAATTTTTTTTTTTACTTTATATTGTTATTTAATTTTGCTTTTTGTTGTTTGATTAATAGTCACTACATCTTTTCTCCGCCATCTTTAAAGTCCTTTATGCTGTTCAATGAGCCGGTGGTCAATGGTGAGGCAATTTATGACCTCTGAATACACGAGGTCAATGATATACTGAGGTCGTTAGTGACCCACCGTGAGAGGGGGAGTGTGCTGAGAGAGAGAGAGAGAGAGAGAGAGATCATCTGGTTAGGCTGAACTGGAAGGAGGAAGAAGCAGAGGAAGAGGAGGAGCAGAAAGAGGAGGAGGAGAAGGACAGGAAGGAGGGGAAGGAGGGGGAGGAGGCACTGGGAAGCGTGTGGTGAAACTCTAATTGTTTCACACAAACACAGTCACGTGTGCAAACAGATACATGCAGTCATATGTGCACAATGGAATGCAGTCACGGATGAGCAAATACTCACTAGAATTATGAATATACATACAAGTCCAGTCATCTATTTATACAACATCCAGTGATATGCAATCGAAATATGTATGGTGTATGTATAATCATGTATATACGTCTCTACTTATACATACAGAACAGTTAAACATACAGTCATATATACTTAAATTCACATGTTTATATACAAAACAAACACAGTCAAAATAAACAATCGCAAGCAACAATAAACAACCCACAAACAAGAAACAATCACAAACAACAACAATCACAAACAACAACAAACAATCACAAACAACAACAATCACAAACAACCACAAACAACAACAAACAATCACAAACAACCACAAACAACAACAATCACAAACAACCACAAACAACAACAAACAATCCATAAGCACACAACCACAAACAACAACAAACAACCACAAACAACAACAAACAATCACAAACAACAACAAACAACAACAAACAATCACAAACAACAACAAACAACAACAAACAATAACAAACAACAACAAACAACAACAAACAATCACAAACAAAAACAAACGACTCACAAAAAACATAAATAAAATTACTATTACGGGTTAGGTGACCTCCAAGTGGGGTCCTCATCTATGACCCTGTGACCTGTGTTGATGCCAGCAGTGCCTAGGAGGGAGTGCCAAGATATATGGGTAGAAACGGCTGCCTGAGGACGAAGATAAGAGTGCCAACCTCGCCTAGTTGACCTTAAGTCTCGTTGAGCTGAGGTTCGTTGAATCTTGGGTCTCGTTAAGTCCTCACCTCGTTAAGCTTAAGAGTCTTTCAAGTAAATCTCGTTAAATTTTGAGTCTCGTTAAGTCCTCATCTCGCTAAACTTAAGAGTCGTTAAGCCATCACCTCGTTTGGCTAAAGAAGGGTTCAAAAGAGCATCGTTGAGTAATGCTTTCAATAACCTTGGGCTCTATCCTCGTTGAACATAAGCGCCATTAAACCAGAGACCATTAAACTAACCCCCCACCCCCTCACCATCCTCTCATTAAACCATACACTCATTAATCTATATAAAAAAAAAGTCAAAGTTCACCGATCAGTTGTTTGAAAATTAACACAAGATTAGAGTTTCTTTTTCCAATAGTTACCCCTCCTCCCCTCTGTTCTCCTCGTCCATTTTCTTCAAGGGGTTACTACAGGAGATGAGAGAGGAACAGGTCATTTATCGATCTCACCTCACCTCTTCAATGCATCGAAACAAGATCACGAGAGCAGTGTCTGGGTGGTGGTGTTGTCTGTCTGTCTGTCTATGTCACTGTCTAAAGAACTAACGGATTACCTGAAGATTAGACAAAACAGTTTATTTCACCTGATGATTAAAAATCCTAAGGCCACCTGGGAGAGTTTGGTTAGGTTAGGTTATCTTCTCCTCACCCCCCCTTCCCTTCTCCCCACTTTCTTCTTCCTCCTCCTACCCTCCTCCTCCTCCTCCTCCCGGTGTCTTAGGCCTAGGTCTTCACGTAATATTACCATTCATCACGCCGCCTGAGGCTCTTGATAAACCCTCATCCTTCGTCGTTATTCTCCTGTCTCACTTAACATCGTTCTATTTGCTTCACTGAACCTTGCCCTACAGCCTCTTACCCTACCCTAAGCCCTGCCCTACTGCCTTGCCTTACACTAAACCCTACCTTACTGCCTTGCCCTAACCTAAACCCTACCCTACTGCCTTGCCTTACCCTAAACCCTGACTAAATCCCTTGCCTTACCCTAAACCCTGCCTAAATCCTTACTTTACCCTAAACCCTACCCTTACCTTACCCTAAACCCTACCTAAAACCCTTTAAAAAAACAAAAACAATTATATTTTACATTAATTCCCTTTGTAGGATTTCCTTTTCATTTATATAAAAGACAGTTAGTGTATGAGAGTGGACAGCCTCGTGACGGTGCCACCACGACCACTGTGTCCTGCCACCGCCTGACACCACCCACCTGACACGGCTGACACGAGGAGGGGGAGAAGGTGAGGAGGGGAGGGAGATGAAGAAATGGTTAAGGGGAGGAGATGAGGGGAAGAATATGAAAAAAAGAGAGAGTGAGAGAGAAAGAGAGACTTGAGAGTAGTTCTGAAGGGTAATCAGGGAGGGAGGGAAGTAGGAAGGCAAGCAGGGAGAAAGAGAGGAAGGGAGGAAGGGAGGCAGGTAGGTAGGTAAGTAAGTAGGGAAGTAGGGAGGGGAGGTTGTCAGGGAAATAGGGACGTTAGGAGGTAGGGAGGAAGGAAAGGGGAACTTCCCTAACGAGGTTGACGAGTAGTATTATATGTTGGCCGGGATATCAGATATTTTAGGGAATATTCAGTGTTTTTCTCCCCGCCTCCTAAGTTTGTTTATCCCCACCTGTATGGCTCTGTTTTTCTGTACTTTTTATTTTTTTTGTTTTTTATTTTAGCTATTGTGTTTTCTGTCTGTCTATCTATCTGTCTCTTTACTTGTATATCTGTCTATCTGTCTGTCTATCCTCTTCTCCCCGTCTCCCTCCTCCTAACATAACCAAAGGAAAAAAAAAAAATACCCCACATTCCTCTCCATCAACCATCTCAAATACCATTCAACCACATTACCAACAAAACACACAAACATCACCACAACAAAACGCTCCCATCTTCAACACGCAGTAGAGATATAAACGGGGCCAAATATTACCCAAGATCAGTGAGCAGAACGCATACACACATACACACACACGGGAGAAAGATGGAGTGGGAGGAATGGATGGAGAGGTGGAAGGGGGTGAGGGGGTATGTAGATGGAGGAAGGAGGGATGTTGTAGTCTCTCTCCATCACTTACTAAGGTGTACTGAAGGCATCGTATGTGTGGTAAGGAGAGGGTGATTGCTATGGGTGCGTTCATGTGGAAACTGTTTGGTAAGAATACTGAATACTTGAGGTAATATTTTCGTGTTCTTTTTTCAGAATGTGGGGGTTTTTTGTTTTGTTATGGTAAAATGCTTATGTACTGAAACGGTGTGTGTGTGTGTGTGTGTGTGTGTGTGTGTGTGTGTGTATTATACTTATAAATAAATTCCATGTTTAAAGGTGTGAGAATTATTTTTTTTTTTTTTACGTGAAAATATTGTAACAGTTGATCGATGAACTTAAATGTAAAATATAAATACTGAAGTGCATATGGTATAAGATAACAAGCGGACACGCACGCACGCACGCACGCAGGTAGGTAGGTAGGTAGGTATACAGGAGACCCACATTTCCTAATTCTAATTAATGTTGAGACGAAACATACGGCAGATACCGGAGTTGTGGCCACGATGTTCTACACAAACACACACACACACACACACACACACACACACACTCTCTTTCTCTCTCTTCCACACCCTGAGTCTCGTATAGTGTGGTGGTCTTGGTCTACTGTGTTGTGTGTATGTATATGAGAGAGAGAGAGAGAGAGAGAGAGAGAGAGAGAGAGAAGGACGCCGGATAATCCCCCTAAAGAACGCTACTGACGCTCCCACAAGAATTAATAAGCCAGGCACCTCACCACCACATACCGCGGGGAGAACTGAGCAGCCACCGGGGTCTGTACAAGGGGAGCGAGTCTTTACCAGCAGCAGGGCTTATTTCACATGGATGCCAGTCAGAACCTAACCTAACCTAACCTAACCTAACCTAACCTAACTCCCACACATAAGTATTAAAGTACACTTGTAGTAAATCCCATATACAAATTAATACCTTAGATAATATATTAATGGTGATTTATCAATGATCTAATTAACTACGTCATTCAGGTAAGCGTTATAGGTGAGTAAATTACCATAAAAGATTAATATCAGACTTGAGAGAGTATAATAACGAATGAATATAATAACCAGAGGATAATAAGTATATTTCTCAAGTATATGAAGTAATATACCGTATAATAATGCTCATTTGTGGCTATATTCCCTCATAGTATGCGAGTATATTATATGGGATAACATATTAAGGATAATTAGTATATTTTTTGAGAGTACGAGGATATATATTCAGTATACTAGTGTCTTGCTATGGTTATACTCTCACAAAGTATGCGGATATAACGGCGCTGGAGGAGACAGGAGGGAGTTAACTGGAGTATATTGATATATTACGAGTTGATGTTAAGGTTGTACGAGTAGAATGGCCATTATGGTTGAGAGAGAGAGAGAGAGAGAGAGAGAGAGAGAGAGAGAGAGAGAGAGAGTCACGAACAAATACTAACGAAAACAAACAAAAACATAAACAAAACAAATAACTCAACCAATCACTCAAACAAACACACAGACAAACAAACACACTACCGTCATGACCTGAAGCCCTTCACACTGTCAGCCGTCAGCCATCATATCCCGACCACAATATAAACAGGCTTAACAAAATGTGCTGACGCCTTGTGACAAGAAAGTTAAACAGCTGACGAAATTAACTAATAAATGTAGGTTATTTATATGACATGGGAGTGGTTTAGTGGTTTAATTAATCAGGGTTTATTTTATGATCGTAGGAGTGGTTTAGAAGTTTAATTAATCAGGGTTTATCTTGATGCTCGTAGCGGAAGGTGAGAGAAGGAGGATGGAAAAGTGGCAGAGTAAATGGTGAGGAATGGGGAAGGGTGTAGGGAGGAAGGGAAAGGGGAGGGGAAGATGAAGGGGGGAGGGGTGGGGAGATAGGGGGGAAAAGGGAAGGGTGAACGAAAGGGGATAGGGAGGGATGAGGGGAAGATGAAGGGAGGAAGATGGAAAACGCAACAATAACCACCACTACCACAACAACATCCACCATAACCACCACCATCACCACAACAACCTCAACAACAACCATCACCATAACAAGATCATCCCCACGTCTCTTACAGCTCGCAATCTTCCTCACTACGAAACCCGAAGATCTCAACAGACCGCAAGAGACCGTAAAAGGAACACAAAGGACCGCAAAACACCGCAAATGAACACAAAAGACAACGTAAATACCTTTAAATACCACATAAAAGACCTCAAAAGACCGCAAAAAGACCGCAAAATACCTCAAAATACCACAAAAGACAACGCAAATACCTTTAAATACCACATAAAAGACCGCAAAAAGACCGCAAAATACCACAAAAAGACCGCAAAACACCGCAAATGAACACAAAAGACAACGCAAATACCTTTAAATACCACATAAAAGACCACAAAAAGACCGCAAAATACCACAAAAAGACCGCAGAGACCGCAAGAGACCGCATGGGGCATCTTAGCAGCAATACATCACCACCTCTGGAAGGGTCATGCATACCTACACAAAACTGCGCCTCAGATCCATCACCGAGAAGGCAGGAGACTTACAAGTGAGATCCTTTGGTAAGTTGTCTTAATTTATCTTGTCTGTGCCCCACCAGGAATGATGTGTAGTGTTGTGTCGTTGTTTATCTGTTTATCTGTCTGTATGTCTGTCTGTATCTGTCTGTCTGTCTGTCTGTATGTCAAGAGATGATGGGTTGTGTGTAGTGTTGTGTCTTTTTTTGTCTGTCTGTGTCTGTCTGTATCTGTCTGTCTGTCTATCTGTCTGTCTGTCTGCGTGATGACATGGTGGAGTGTTTTAACCTTGTCTGTCTGTCTGTCTGTCTGTGGGTATCGCTTGGATTTGGATTAAAGAATGAAACGACTGGAAACTCTTAATGATTCGGTTATGAGAGGATTGGAAACTATTTATGAATCGGTAATTGTAAGGATTTGGAGCTGAACGAATTTGAGATTGAAGTTTCGGAATTGAAGGAATCGGAATATTTTCATAATTCAGCATTAATGAATTTCCTGAATTAAGAAAAAAATTAAACTGAAATGATTCAAAATAAAAAGAAAATCATTAGAAATTGAAACGAACCAGAAGTGAAAGGATTCGATATTAGAAACTTAGAAATGATTCGAAAATGAGTTGATTGGGCATTGGGAATTATTGAGAATTGAGAGAGATTGGGAACTGAGTTTGATTGGAAAATGGGAAATATTGGGAATTGAAAAAGATTGGAAATTGAGATAAAATGTGAATTCCCAGCCTGGCCCTGGAGAGCCCCGACTCACGAACCAGTGGCAGGCTGTCAGGTCGGGGACAGGCTGGGGACACGCTCTAGACACATGGCGGACACGTAGCGGACACGTGGTGGACGCCATAGCCAGACCACCGCCTGCCATGTTCTTCATAAGACTGCTGGGGAAATATAAGATCGCTGGTCGAGACAACGAAGCTTCGAATACACGGATATTTGGGTTTTTTGTGAAGCTTCGAATCAGCGGATATTTAAGTGTCTCGTGAAGCCTCGAATAAGTGTAGATTTTAAGTCTCGTAAAGCTTCGAATAAGTCTGTGGTTTGATGAAGCTCGTTCGAACCTTATTTATATATTTTTCCTATACGAATCAACATAAATATTAAGAAGGTTCCAAAAAGATGTGAACTTTATTGCTTCGAAGCCTTTATGAAACACCTCTCTACCGTTCCATCAAAGCAACTTTCTCAACCACATCTCAATCACTTAAGTCAGATGTGAACGAAGCATCGAACAGGTGGCTATTTAAGGTGATTCACAAGTTACTGAAGCCAAAACATGTATAAACCAGAAAACGAAGCTTCGAAACAATGCTCGGGATTCATGAAGCTGCGAGACCCGTCCACTAATATCCTGGTTTATTATATTCAATTTATTTTAACGTTGAGAGTATCCGGAACACGTCAAGTCATGTAAGTTTCCGCTGTTAATCAGGAGAGAGAGAGAGAGAGAGAGAGAGAGAGAGAGAGAGAGAGAGGATGTCAAGGCCACTCAGGTCGGCCCGTTCAAGGACATCTTGACCTTATTTAAAGATAGTGAGAGAGTATTGACTATATTCTCCCCTCCCTATCCTCACTCACTCTCTCTCTTTTTCTCTTTTTTTTTCTCTCTCTCTCTGTTTTTCTTTCTTTCCCTCTATCTATCTGTACGCTTACATATACCTTTCATTCTTTGTCACTGTCTGCCATTCTTTCTTTCTATGTCTCTCTCTCTCAATCTCTCCATTCCTCTGTCTCTCTTCGTCATTATCACTATTTCTTCCACCCTTTCTCTGTTTCTTGCTCTCATTCTCATTTCTTAGTCTCTCTCCTCTCTTTTCCTCCTCCTCCTCCTTATTTCT
>NW_024722158.1:7139108-7176608 GCF_018991925.1 Homarus americanus
AACAAGTAATTAGCATGACGGTAACTTGCACCACACGTGTTTAAAATTGTTTACCTTTTAAATATAAACAATATCACCTTATCAAATATCAGAAACGTTTAAAGTTGTTTCACATATAGACAAACGGTAAACAATGCAACCTCTCTAGATGCCAGAAACGTTTACACTTGTTTATTATAGAAAGACAAATAATAAACAATGCCAGAAACGTTTACAGATGTTTCCCTTATCACCACATAAAAAAAAATCCACGAAAATGTTTACAAGGGCCAAAAACGTTTAAAATTCGTTTCCCATATAAAAAATAAACATTACGTCAACTTAAACTGGATAGAAAAGTGTTCAATTACGTCTCGGATTAAAATAAACGATAACAATGTCCTTAACATTTCCTTACAGCAGAATTACCTAAAATAAAACTCAGTCTTAGGCAAATAAACGTTTAATGCCGGTCCTAAAGGTTATGGGATTACTGACAACGTTCCTCATCTGAAGAAACGTTTTATGACGCATCTGAAGAAACGTTTTATAACGCATCTGAATTCTGGAATGAAAGAGAAGGTTAAGAAGAAGGAAAGGGAGGGGAGGAAAAGTGAGAGGGTAAGGGAGGAAAAGTGAGAGGGTAAGGGAGGAAAAGTGAGAGGGCAAGGGAGGAAAAGTGAGAGGGCAAGGGAGGAAAGTGAGAGGGTGTTGGAGGAAGAGTGAGAGGGTAAGGGGAATATGAGTGAGTGTATGAGAGAGAGAGAGAGAGAGAGAGGACAAGTGAGATGGAAGGAACAGTAAGAGTGAGAGAAAAAGAGGAAAAATGTCAGTCAGAATGAGAGAGAGGGGATGGAGAGTGGTAGCAAGAGGGAAATAAGGGGAAGAGTGAAAGTGAGAGTAAAAGTGAGAGGGAAAGAGAGAGGGAAAGTGAGAGGGGAAGAACACAGAGACCAAAGGAGAGTTGAAAGTAAGTGGAAGGTTATCTATACATGGTTGAGTACACAAGGGGAACATTTGTGAGAGAGAGAGAGAGAGAGAGAGAGAGAGAGAGAGAGAGAGAGAGAGAGAGAGAGAGAGAGAGAGAGAGAGAGAGAGAGAAACATTAACGAAATACAGTCGCTTCATAAATCAGCTAACTAGACATATAAGCTAACTATGGATATACTAAGCAAAGATTACATAAAATAGCTTCGGCCCAGCCCAGCCCAGCCCAGCCCAGCCCAGCCCAACCCAGACCAACACTCACACCTGAGGTCTGACACGCCTGCCTCGTCGTAGCGGGTAGTGAGCGAGTGACGGAAGCCCTACAAGGTCCAGGTGAAGCCATCACAAGGTCCTACTTCAGACAGTGCTGCCTAAGGCCCTGGAGGAGGAGGAGGAGGAGGAGGAGGATCCTAAAGGTGTGTGAATCCTGTAGGGGAGGGAGGTAATATGTGTGTGTGTGTGTGTGTGTGTGTGTGTGTGTGTGTCAGGTGAACATTAAGGGTAAGATATACAGGTTGGGTCGTAATAATCTAGATTCTCGTTAAGGTTTCTTCCTGGTTGAGTCGACTGATGAAGACAAGGAGGGAAATGTAAATGTAAATGTAAATAAAGAAAAGCCCATAAACGATAATACAAACCTAATTTAAAAAGGAAATATTTCAGGCTCGTATCTGTCACAGTAGGGACAAGGTACGGGCACAAAATAAATAAACCTTGCATGTATACATTTTAGGTTTGTATCTTGTTAAACTAAAGGAAGACTGGAGAAATTATACGCAAAATTAAAAACAAAACAAAAAAAGGCTAATATTTGTTATAATCAAAACAAAAACAAAATCCCCAAATTTAATCAAAATATTCTAGGCCTGTAGTCACCAAGGAGAAGCAACAAACACTAAGGTACTCAAACAATAACATCATTTATTTTTATCGTCCCCGGAACAGTAGGTAAGGCGTATAAATATTCATTACCATCCTCACCCATAACTCCATATTTTAGAATGACGTGATGGAGAGGGGAGGGAGGGAAGGAGGAGGAAGGGTGGGAGGTGAGGGAGGGAGGTAAGGAAGAGGAGGGGGAGTAAAGGATGGGTGAGGAAGTAGGGAAGGAGGGGCCAGGGTAGGGGGAGAGAGGGAGAGAGAGAGAGAGAGAGAGAAGGGGGAAGGAAAGGGGAGGGTGAGGTAGAATTGAGCTCCAATCCTTATGGTGAAGGTTAGGTTAGGTCAGGTTAGGTTAGGTCAGGTAAGGTTAGGTTAGGTTAGGTCAGGTAAGGTTAGGTTAGGTCAGGTAAGCTTTGAGGTCAGTAGCACTTATATATGATCATTTACCAGATATCCAACCCCGCATGTATACACACACACACACACGCACATCCACAGACGCACTATATCAAGAAATCAAACCTCATTAAAGAAAGTAGTCCAGCCTCTTCATAACTGGCTTATCAAAACCCCCCTTTCTCACCCCTCTATCCACCTCCTTCCAACCCACTCCTACACCCCTCTACCCACCCAACCCTCTCCTACCCACCCCCCTTAAAATATAACCCACAGATACTCCCACGAGATAAGGGAGCAAAAAATAAATAAAATCTTACAAAATCCCACGAAAACGAGACAAGAATTAAGAAAAAGTAAGAAAAAAATAATAATCTATAATAATATTTTCTTTTTCCTCCCGAGTGTAGAAGTGGGTCAGTGATGCGTTGCGTAATTAAATTTCTTGTAATCTTATCACCTCAGTCTCTTATTGAGGGGGTGAGGAGGAGGAGGGGAGGAGGGGAGGAGGAGGGAGGAGGAGAGGAGGGGAGGAGAGGAGGGAGGAAGGGGAGAGGGGAGGAGAGGAGGAGAGGAGGGAGGAGGGGAGGAGGAGGAGGGAGGGGAGGGGAGGAGAGGAGGGGAGGAGGTGAGAGAGAGGAGGAGGAGAGGGAGGAGGGGAGGAGGAGGGGAGGAGGGAGAGAAGAGGGGAGAGAGGAGAAGAGGAGGGGAGGAGGAGGAGAGGAGAGTGGGGGAGGGGAGGGAGAGAGAGAGGGAGAGAAGGGGGGGAGGAGGAGGAGAGAGGGGAGGAGGGGAGGAGAGGGAGAAGGGGGGGTGAGGGGAGGAGGAGAGGAGGGGGAGGGAGAGGAGGGGGAGGAGGGGAGGAGGGGAGGAGGGGGAGGGGGGGAGGGGGGGAGGGGAGGTGGGAGGAGAGGAGGGGAGGTGGGGAGGAGAGGAGGGGGAGGGGGAGGAGGGGAGGAGAGAGGGAGGAGGGAAGGAGAGGAGGTAGGGGATAGATAGGAGCAGGAAAGGGAAAGGGAGGTGGGATAGAGGAGGGATAGGGGGATAGGAGAGGATAGGGGGTAGGAGGAGGGATAGGGGGTAGGAGGAGGACAGAGGGGTAGAAGGAAGAATTGAGGGTAGGAGGAGGGTAAAAAGAGGAGGAATGGTTCTGAAAGGAGGTGTATGGATGATGCAACAACACCCAATGGGCGGGTGGGCGGGTGGGCGGGTGGGTGGGCGGCGAACGATGTTGACCAGGGTGATAATATATGGGCTTACCTCCTTGTGTGGCTTCTTCTTCTTCTTCTTCTTCTTCTTCTTCTTCTTCTTCTTCTTTCTTCTTCTCGTTTTACCTCCGCTATTGATTTAGCTGCGTCAACAAGCTTCATGTATACCAACCCTAACTGACACACACACACACACACACACGCACACACACACACAGAGAGCCTACACATCCTCTCCACTCCTTATCTACCCCTGAAAGTACCATATCTCTGTGAGGGAAGCGTAATGAGAGAGAGAGAGAGAGAGAGAGAGAGAGAGAGAGAGAGAGAGAGAGAGAGAGAGAGAGAGAGAGAGAGAGAGAGAGAGAGAGAGAGAGCAATAGACGATACACTAACACACAAACCACCACGTAAACATACAATCTCAGGTAATAATTAGCGACAGGTTCACCAGGTATAAGTGTGCCTCCGTCCTGTTACACCTGAAGTGACCTGTGGAGGAGGAGGAGAAGACAGCCCCATGACCTAGTTCCTTGACACTGATTTAGAAGGTCACTGCCAGGCAAACATCATTATATAAGGTCTGTGTATTTTTGTTTTGTTTATATTTGAGTCAGTGTGTGTATGTGTGTGTGTGTGTGTGTGTGTGTGTGTGTGTGTGTGTGTGTGTGTGTGTGTGTGTGTATTTGTGTGTGTGTGTTTGATCTGAATTAATCTCTGGATCTACCGCCGCCCCTTCACACCTTTACCTAATACCTGTGATAATTAACAAGGTGGGGCGTTAGGTAAGCACACTCGCCAGGTGGTATAGTCTAAACACACCAGGTTGACTCTTACCTGTATAACGTTAATTAAATATCACTGAAATTAACGATTCGTATTATTTATTTACCTCAGTGAGATTAGACAGTTGGTTATGGCAGATTTCGTGACCTGGAATTAAAACCAAGACTCCTGCTGGGTTGTGTAAGGGAGGAGAGTGTTGTGTGGACGTCTTTATCTCTTCACATCTATCTCTCTATCTCTCTACACTCTCCTTCTGTCTCTCTCACTTTCCTCTTGCTCACCCCCCCCTACTCCTGCTCTTCGTCCCTCCCTCCTTCCACCCTCCATCCTTCTCACCCATCCTTGCTCCCTTCTCCTCCACCTCACCCTCTCTTCCCCTCACCTTACATTGGAGGCCAAGTGGAGGGTAGAGAAGTAGTAGGAAGAGTAGGAGGAGAAGGAGGAGGAGGTAGAGAAGAAGAGGAGGAGGAGGAGGAGGAGGTAGAGAAGAAGAAGAGGAAGAGGAGGAGGAGGAGGAGGAGGAAGAGGAAGAGTGGTTCTACTAGCCTAATAAAGTTAGCTTCTCGACGGCTGGAGGAAGATGAAGGAGCGGCGCCCCCGTCTTCCCTACTCCTCAAGGCTGGCTCATCCTCCACCCCAGGGTCGTCCTCGAGGGCCTGTAGCGTTATGTTGACATGAGGTCTCGACACACCTGACAACTGTATAAGATCGTCAGGGGATCCAATATCACTTTGGAGGGGGAGGAGGAGGGGGTGAGGGGAGGAGGAGGAGGGGGTAAGGAAGGAGAAGGGATGGAGGAGGAGGAGGAGGGGACGAGGAGACGGAGGGGGGAGGAGGAAGAGGAGAAGGAGAAGGAAGAGGTGGAGAAGAATGAGGTGGAGGAGGAGGAGGAGGGGAGTCGAAGCCCACCTCATTTGCTGACCCCGGTACATAATATAGAGTCCCGGTACTCACATAAATTCCCAGTTCACGGGAGGAATTAATACTCGTTCTTTCTTGGAATTCCTGAAGAGTCTGACCCAAGGCTTAGTGTGTGTGTGTGTGTGTGTGTGTTCCCATACCATACAACCCACACTATCACCACTCTACCGGTAATCATCACACCACACCCACCCCACCCACACCCACCATACCACACCCACACCACCACACCACTACACCACTACACCACCACATCCTCACACCAACTGTACTTTCAAACCACCAACAACAAAACCCCCTCCTCTTCCCCCCCTTCAGGCTCGACACTCTGACCTTAATATCAAAGTGGTAAAGTAATTGGTAAAAAGGGAAAATCTGCATCCAATTTGGGTAGAGAAAATAGGGTAGAATGACACATGTTAAGGGATGATTATTTTGAGGTTCGTAAACAAGGTGGGACTTTTCTCTCTCTGTCTTTTCAGTCTATTTTGTTTATTTTTTCTTTATTTTATAGTTTCACACACACACACACACACACACACACACACACAAACACACGCGCACACACGCACGCACACACACACACACACAGGAGGAGGGTGTGTGTCCTGGCAGGGTAATATACTTGGGGAAGGTTCCGGAGGTGTCACGCCCCTGGGTCCTGGTGTCTGGTGGAGTCCCGTCATGCTGGCTCCTACTACTACTACTACTACTACTACTACTACTACTACTACTACTACTACTACTACTACTATCAACACCACTACTATCATGACTACACCCAAATTATTATCACAACTCTTACTATCACTACTACGACCATCACTACCACTGCATCTACGACCTACACCACTACCACTATTAATACTCTTACCACCATTACTACAACCACAATCACCACCACTACAACCACTACTACCACCACAGCCAGTAATAACAACTCAGCCCAAGGCACTAGTGGATATGAACAGCCGATGAGGGGAAGGAAGGAGGGGGAGAGGGGAAGGTTAGGGGGGTAGAGGAAGGGGAGAGAGAAAGGGGGAATAGGGAGTGAAGGAGGAGGTAAAGAGAAAGAGGGGATGAAGGAGGGAATAATTGAAAACGAAGGGAAAAGATGATGGAAAAGGAGGAGGAGGAGGAGGAGGAGGAGGGAAGAAGGAAAAAGGAGGAAATGATGGAAGGAATAAGGAAGAAGCAGGGAGGAAGAAAGAAGGGAAGAAGGACCCACTGTATCAACAACAATAACATTAAGAGAGAGAGAGAGAGAGAGAGAGAGAGAGAGAGAGAGAGAGAGAGAGAGAGAGAGAGAGAGAGAGAGAGAGATTCACCACCAGGTCAACGGCAGCAATATCACCACACGGCTCTGGATGGCTAGTGTATATGACTGTAAAGAGAGGAAGGGGAAGACGCGGAGGACGAGAGATGGAGGAGAAGACGGAGAAGAGGAGAAGAATGGAAATACAGAGAACAGAAAAGGAGAGGAGGTGAAGATAGAGGAGGAGGAGAGGAGAGGAGGTGAAGATGGAGAAGAGGAAAAATGATGGAGAGTTAAAAGGAGAAAAGTGGCAGACAGGACACAAATCTGACCCTAACAACAACAACAACAACAACAACAATACCAACAGCGACAACAACAAGAACAACAACAACAACAACAACAACAACAACAAAAACCCTAGATATTATTTCACAAGATTTTATTTTCATTTTTTTTTACACTTGGGTTTAGGTTGTGAACCCCCTCCCCTCTCTTCCCCTCCCCTCCCTTCCCCTCCCCTCCCCTTCCCTGCCTCTCTCCCTTGAAAGATCACTAATCCTTTGACTTGCCGTGGAGATAAGAGGGAGTTGGCAAAGGTCTTCCCTCCCTCCCTCCTCCCAGTGTCGGGTCTCAGCATTAATCTTGTACGGGAGACCACAGGCACAAAGGGATAAATTTTAGGCCGTGAACTCCTTCTGTAGGGTGGCTTGATAACAGGGAGTTGAGGGGTTAAATGGCCCATGATTCTGTAGCCCCTGCCCTCTACCCACCCTACCCCTTTTGGTTATAACATATCATGGATTAAGGGGTTAAATGGGCCCGGTTCGTTTAAGGATTGACGTTCGTGAGGATTGGTTCTATTAGGATTGGGGTCCATTCACCATTATAAAGAGGTCTCTCACCATAACATCAACCACCGTATATTTGCCTCTACCGTCTACCACTTTAACCACCGTACATTTGCCTCTATCGTCTACCACTTTAACCACCGTACATTTGCCTCTACCGTCTACCACTTTCTGTCTACTAAGAAGGTTGATGTAGCATTAATCCATCTTCCACTCCACCTCAGACAAGTCTAAGGTCGTGAACCCCTCTGAATGGCGGCAAATTAGCTGATATACTGAAAATATACAGCGCCGTTTTTTTGTACCCAAGACTAAAGTGTTAGTAAATACAGTCCCGCATTACAGTAATATATTAAATTTAATAAACAATATCACACTAGTTACATAAATCTTTTTTAAGAGGCGAAACTATGGACGTAAATATTTAGGTAGTGAACGTTTCTGGATGGCGATGGATCAGCTGATATTTCCAAAACAAAGATGACTTAGTTTCTCTCCTTGACTAATGTTATGTTAAATAAAATCTTACATTATAAAATTACATTATATCTAATTAATAATTCTTAACCAGTAATAAAAGTCTAATCAAATACGGAAAATCTAGGAAATCTTTTCCTTTAGGCCGTGAATCCGTCTCTTGAATGGCGGCCGATCAGCTAATATCTTAAGACCATAACAAAATTGGCGCGGCTCTTCCCCCAGCAGCACCAGGTCGATGCCCGCTGAGTCTTTATCTGTAGGAGGACACAAAACCTTCCTTGGCAGGGCTGTCGATATACCGATGGTGAGCCCGCAATAACACGGATGTTGTGGGGGGTGGGGAGGGGGGGTGTTGAGAAGGCCACCCACCCATTCAGACAGCCACCCACTACTGTCTGAATCTCCCCCACCCAGTCAGACAGCAACCCACCCAACCACCCACTATATGACCCACCCTAACCCATTCTCAATTACTTCAACTGCCTCAATCCACCAAGCTAACCATCCATCACCCATCCATACCTGCACCGCCCCCACCCACCACCTGTACCGCCCGGCTATTAACAGTAATGGATAACACAATCACCAAGACTGGATATATTACATGAGTCAGCTGGCAGTGAGAGGGGTGTGAAGAGGGGTGTGAGAGGGGTGTGAGAGGGATGTGAAGAGGGGTGTGAGAGGGATGTGAGAGGGGTGTGAAGAGGGGTGTGAGAGGGATGTGAAGAGGGATGTCAGAGGGATGTGAGAGGGATGTGAGAGGGGATATGAGAGGGGATGTGAGAGAGGACTTAGAAAGGGGTTTAAGAAAGATGACCATGACACATAATTTCCTCTTCCTCCTCCCTTTCTCCCTTCTTCCCTCCTTCCTTCATTTTTCCTCCTCCCTCACCTCCCTTCGACACCTCCTCCTCCTCCTCCTCCTCTCAAACTATCGTCCGGACCACCACATATATCTCAACCTTCACTTCCTACCAAAACATTTACTGTGTTTTAGTTTCCTACGTCGGTAGGTTTCCTAGTTCCTCTTTCTCCATCCGTCCTAGGATCATCTTCCTCCACCCTCTTTCTCCATCCTAGGACCATCCTCCTCCCTCCAATCATCTTCCTCCACCTTCGAACATGTGTCTCACCCTTCAAGGTTTATACATACATACATACACACATACATACACACACACATACATACATACATATATAGGTTCAGATCTCTCTCCTTACCATCTCTCTATATCTCTTCCCCCTCTCTACCCTTCTCTCCCCCCCACCCCTCTCTCTCTCTCCCTCTCTTCCCCACCTCCCTCTCTTTATCCAATATCTGTTTCTTATCCATCATCGTTTTTATCGACTTTATCTCCCATCGCTATTTTTCTTTCGTCTGGTTTTAAGATTTATTGTATTTTTTTTTCTACTTTCGTTTTCATTTCGATATTTTGCCGTTTTTTTGTTTTCTCTTTTTTCTTATTCTTGGTTTTGTTCTTGTTCTTGTTTTTTGTTTATGATATTATTGTTGTTGTTGTTGTTCTTCTGCATGTTCTCCTCATTAAACCTCACCAACATAATTAAGAGAACAAGACCCGTCATCATCATCATCATCATCATCATCATCACCATCATCATCATCATCACCATCATCATCATCATCATCACTCGGCTCCCTAACGCAGTGTTTTTTAGTCTTACTGTAACAATCAAGAGCCAGACAGGGTAGTGCAAGGTGTCTCTTCAAAGCATTGTATTCTCTCTATCTCTCACTGTCTCTCACGTCTCCTGGGGGCTTTTAGTCTCTTAGTTGATTGAATGAGGAGGTGGAGTAGAGAGAGAGAGAGAGAGAGAGAGAGAGAGAGATATGTTCGTGTATTTAAATTATTATATTCTGTGTCTCTCTCTCTCTCTGTCTATATCTCTCACGTCTCTAGAGGATGGGCGAGGGAGATGCGTCCCTTCAAAGCATTGTATTGTCTCTCTGTGTGTATCTTTGTGTCTCTCACGTCTCCCGAGGCTTCTAACCTATTAACTGATTAAGAGAGTGTGTGGGCGGGTGGGCAAGGAAGGTGTTGAAAGACTGGACTCTGTGATCTTGTCGTGTTATGTGGAGTGTAAACGACTTTTTCTGATGTTTTTGCAGACACACACATACAGAGAGAGAGAGAGAGAGAGAGAGAGAGAGAGAGAGAGAGAGAGAGAGAGAGAGAGAGAGAGAGAATCATCCAACCACTACAAAAACAAAGATCCTCACTACACCCCTTGAGGAACCCTCTTATTCATCCTCCTCTCACCCCCTACCTCACTCCACTCCCTCTCTCCCTTCCCCCCCCATCATACAAGGACTCGTCGAAATTGTTTATATATAACCCCCCCAGGAACCCAAAGTTGTTGTAGTTATTAAGCTATAATGAAATAAGGTTGTTGTTGTTATTATTATTGTTGTTATTTTTATTATTGTTGCTGGTGTTGTTATTGTTATATTATTGTTATTATTGCTGTTGATATTGTTGTATATTGTTCTAATTATTGTTGTTATTGTTATTATTGTTGTTGCTATTGTTGTATTATTGTTGTTATTGTTATTGTTGTCCTCATAACGTCTGGACTTCCGTATATGAAGGAAGGATTTAGAGTTTTTAACCTACTGAGTACGATCACTTAAAACCCCTGAGTACGTGATAACCTTCCGAGTACAATGTATTAGCTCAATGAGTAACCTTTTGAGTGCGATCATTTAAGACCCTTGAGTACGTGATAACCCTCTGAGTACAGTGTATCAGTTCAATGAGTAACCCTTTGAGTACGATAACTTAAACCCATGAGTATGATGACAACCTCCTGAGTACAATGTATTAGACCAGTGAGTGAGGTAACTTCATAATCTCAGTACGACGTCAAAATCCCTTGAGTATAATGAATTCATTCCTTGAGTACAGAGTGACATTGTACTCAGGGTGTTGTGTTGTTTTGTTTTGTGTTTCCCGACTTGTAAACCAAAAAAATCCCCGACTTGTAAACCCAAAAATTCCCGGCTTGTTAAAAAATCCCGACTTGTAAATAAAAAAAAAAATCCTCGCCTTGAAACCCCCCAAAATCCCGACATGTAAACCAAAAAATCCCGGGCATGTAAATCCCTAAAATCCCCAGCTTGTAAACAATGAACCACTCGTCTTGTAGAAGGAGATTTTTAAGACTCGTAAAACAGGAATTTTCGGAGCGTAAACGTGACTCCCAGAGCCGTGTCATCTAAGGCGGATAACCTGACTGTAAATCATATCTGAGGATTCCTTTTAGTCATGTCGCCCTGCCTGTGATGTTTCCCCTTTGAGGGAGAGGGGAGAGTGAGGGTAAAGAGGGGAAGAAGCAGAGGGATGAGTGTGAGGGAAGGAAGGGAGAGAGAGGGGCAGAGTGGGTGGGGGGAAGGAAGGAGCAGGGGAGAGAGAGAGAGAGAGAGAGAGAGAGAGAGAGAGAGAGAGAGAGAGAGAGGGCAGAGGGAGGGAAGAAGCAGGAGGGAGAGGGGTGGAGAGAGGGAGGAAAGAAGGAAAACAAAGAGGTAAGGGAGGGGAGGAGGGGTAGAGAGGGAGATAGAGAGAGAAAGAAAGGAGAGAGAAAGAAAGGGTGGAGAGAAAGGGGAAGTGACAAGTGAGGGGGAGACAGAAAAGGAAGGAGACAATATTGAAGAGAGAGAGAGAGAGAGAGAGAGAGAGAGAGAGAGAGGAGGAGAGAGAGAGAGAGAGAGAGAGAGAGAGAGAGAGAGAGAGAGAGAGAGAAGAATTAAAAGAAGAAAAAATACAAGATAAAACAACTAAAAGTAAATAATAAAAAGACAAATAATAAGAAATAAAAAAAAATGCAAATAAAATAAATTTCATTCAAAACAAAAAAACAAAAAATCTAACAAAAACAACAATGAATTAAAAACTGAGATAAAATTCCAAATAAAAATCACAAGGATGTCCTTCAAAAACATTCTGTGGACATCAGACACACAAAAAAGATGTCGACAACTCCATTTCAAGTTGGTCCAGCCAGAAGTTGTGAGGGAGAGTGGTGGTGGAGGTGATAGGATGGTGTTGGAGGAGGAGGGAGGGTGGTAGAGGTGGTGAGAGTGGGGTGGTAATGGGGGGGTGAGTGAGTGAAGGAGGAGGGTGGTGTTGGAGGAGGGAGGTTGTGGAGGTGATAGTGTAGTGAGTAGCTTGACCTTGGAGGGGGAGTGTGGAGGAAGGTGGGAAATGAGAGGAGAAGTGGGGAAAATGGTAGGGGAAGGGGGAGAGAGAAAAAGGGGAGATGAAAGAAGAGGCAGGGAGACTTCAGGAGGAGGGTCTTATCTCTGCAGTCAGGACTGCCTGAGGGGGAGGAGGGGGAAGGAGGGAGGAGGAGGGAGGGAGGAGGAGGAGATGAGGTGGAAGGAGAGAAGGGGGGAAGAGGGAAGATGGGGAGAGAAGGAGGGATGGAGAGAGAGAGGAGGGTGGGAAGGAAGAGGGAGGGAGTAGGGAGGGATGGAGAGAGAAGGGAAATTGGGAAAAAGGGAAAAGACGGAGGGAGGTAGGGAGGAGTGGAGAGAGAGAGAAGGAGGTGGGAAGGAAACAGGGAGGGAGGGAGGGAGGGAGGAGGGAGGAGGGAGGGGAGGGAGGGAGGGAGGGAGGGAGGGAGGGTGGGAGGGAGGGAGGGAGGGAGGAGGGGGCAGGGGGAGGAGGGGAGGGAGGGAGGGAGGGAGGAGGGAGGAGGGAGGAGGAGGGGAGGGAGGGAGGAGGGGGAGAAATACCACCAACAGGACAAGAAAGCTCAAATAAGCCAGAAGAAACAGACCAACAGACCAACAGACCAACAGACCAACAGACCAACAGACCAACAGACTAAAAACGATAATAATAAAACAGGTAAAACCCATTAATGCCTGAGCGAGAAATGAGGTTTTTATTAGCGAGGTCACAGGCGAGCGGAGCATAGGCGGAAGAGCGGAGCATAGGCGGAAACGCGGGCGGAAGAGCGGAACATAAACGGAAGAGCGGAACATAGGTGGAAGAGCGGAGCATAGGTGAAAGAGCGGAGCATAGGTGAAAGAGCGGAGCATAGGTGGAAGCGCAAAGCATAGGTGGAAGCGCAAAGCATAGGTGGAAGAGCGGAGCATAGGTGGTGGTGGCGGGAGGAACACAAAGGATCGGAACACACACACGGAAGGACGGAACACAGGCGGAGAAACGGAACACAAGGTAGAGGAACGGAACATGGACGGAAACACGGAACATCAGACGGACGGAACATCATAGACAGTGACCTTAGTTCTGTCTCCTGTCTGCCTCTGTAGATTCTTTCATCTCTCTCACCCGTTACTGAGAGAGAGAGATGCAAAAACACACACACCCACACACACACACACACACGACAGCCATCACCAAGCATAGTATATCTTTCATCCCTCACCCCCTCTTCCCTCTCCCCCTCCTCTTCTCCCTCCTCCTCCCCCTCTTCCTCTTCCATCTTCTCTTCTTCCTTCTCTTCCTTCCTCCTCCTCTTCCCATGGTTGGAGATGGCAGGACCCTCTCTTACCATAGGGGGCACAAGGGTGTAGAAGTACGGACGGACGGACGGACGAACTAACACTCTCACCAGAAATAAACAATTCATAAATATTAAATCATTACCGACGCCAAAAACCAACTATGAGAGATTACCAGAGTTAACCATGTAAAATAAAACGTTAAACATGACACCAAAAATATAATGAAATCCAATCGTGTTAAGGAAAGAAAACGGAGATGAAGGGATGGTAATCACCCTTTGAGGAGTAAATGAGATAGATAAGGCAGAAATACCTTGATAAAAAATATGAAAATGGACGCTAAAGTGATGTGAGACTCGATGGTTTGCCAGATACTCCCAGTTTTAATTACTTTTTAATTTATTTACAATTAACGTATTCAAATAATCACTTATAATTAATTTATAAGCGTACAGGATATAAATTCATGATCACTTAGAATCTTTTTTTAAGTAGACCGTTTTTATAAGTACTGCAGTAATCGACCCATAAGTGTACCGTATACTCTTAAGTATGGCGTCACTTCAGTAATTTACTATACCGCCACAAAACACGAATTGACAGAACTTAAATCAATTTGTTTTAGTGAGTAAATGTTCCTATAGACAAAATTTCGGAGGTGTGAGAGAGAGAGAGAGAGAGACTCACCAATAGGCCACAAATGTACCTGAGTCAACAACAAACATTACCTGTATCAATATCTCCAGGTGTCACGAGTTTCATTAAGCCTTTCCTCTCTCACCTGTCACACCTGTCATTAAGCCCTTCCTGCCTCACCTGTCATTCACCACCTGTCATTCACCACCTGTCTATCTGTATAATAAGTGACGCTTCTTCCACTCTCCGCTATTGTTTCTCTCTCGGGTAAATACGTTTCACCAAGTTCGTGGAATATGACGGTTATGGCGGTTATGTTTGTTATGGCGGTTATGTTTGTTATGGCGGTTATGTTTGTTATGGCGGTTATGTTTTTCTAAAATTTTGAATATATTGGATTATAAAAAAAGTAACTGACTTCACCGAAAGATATAAAGATGCAAAAATTCACCAATTCTATGAACATGTAGGGAATATTTATTTGTTTGTTTGTTTATTTTTATGTTTATTTTATGGCATGTTTGTTTTGTTGATCGTCACTACGAGTGTTGATTTAAGGGTCATATGTGTTTGTCTGTTAGATACCAGATAAACAGACAGATGGATGAATGGACAGGGAAACGGATAGATGATAAGAAAGACAGACAGACAGTGAGGTGTCTCCGGTGTACACGGTGGCGAGGAACAAAAACGAATAGAAGTGACTGAACCAGGAGAGGGAAGGGGAGAGGGAGGAAGAGTGGGAGAGAGGGAGAGTGGGAGTGTGGGAGTCAAACAGAGGTGGGAGGGAAGGAAGAGAGAGGGGGATAAGGGAAATAAGGAGGGGTAGACAGAGAGGGAGGGAGGAAATGAGGGAAGGGAGAGAGAGAGGGAAGGGATAGAGGGAAGGAAGGGAGAGAGGAGGGAAGGGTTGGCATGGGAGGAGGAGAGAGGGAAGAGGGGAGAGAGGGAGGAGAGGGAGGGAGGAGGGAGGGAAGGAAGGGAGAGAGGGAAGGAAGGGAGAGAGGGAAGGAAGGAAGAGAGGGAAGGAAGGGAGAGAGGGAGGGAAGGGAGAGAGGGGGGGAGGGAACACACCACCATACCAGTGTCTTCTAATGCATTTTATGTGTTGACGGCGACTCGTGGTGTTCCAGTTGTGGCAGTGGTGGGTATTGGTGACCCTCTTCCTCCTCCTCTTCTTCCTCCTCCTACTTCTCTTCCTCCTCTTCTCTCTTCTTATTTTTCCTCCCATTTCTTCTCATCCTCTTCTTCCCGTCCCTTTCCTCTTTATTCTTCCTTCCTTTCCCATTATCCTCCTCTCCCCATTCTTATCCTTTCCTGTTCTATTTCTCCTCCCATCTCTCTTTTCTCTCCTTCCCTATCTTCTCCCTCATCACTTACCTCTCTCCTTTCCCCTTACTCTCTTCCCTTCTCCCCTTGTTCCCTCTTCCCTCCTCCTTGTACTTGTGGAGGTGTAAAGGGATTAGGGATTATGAACAGAGAAGTACTGGGAATGGGAAGGGGAGGAGGAGGGGAGGAGGAGGAAGGGAGGGAAATAGGGTGTGAGACAGACAAAGAGGAAGTTGGAGAGTGATGGGGGAGATGAGAGGTGAGGCAGGGAAGGAAGGAGGGGGGAGGAAAGGAAGGGAAAGGAAGGAAGGAAGGGGAGGGAGGGAAAAGAGAGTGAGGGAGGGAGGGTGGAGGGTGGGGAGTTAGTGTAGAGAAGGGAGAGCAGGGAGATAGTGTAAGGGTACCAGAGAGAGAGAGAGAGAGAGAGGCGGCTGACTTTAGGTGAACCGATTAAAAAAAGGGAGGACAAATTTCCGTGCGATTAAAATCTCATTAATCTTGGCTATAAGACATCTCACACGGCCGAGGGACCCCGAGTCGACCCTGTCCTTACCAGCTCCGTGACGTTAAGAATTAGTCATGGATAAGTCAGATTAAACCATACCTCGAAATTATGAGTCATTGCGAGTTCATATTAAAACACACACCTCGAAATTATGAGTCAGTGTGAGTCATATTAAACCACACCTCGAAATTATAAGTTTGCTGAGTCATATTAAACCACACCTCGAAATTATAAGTTACTGAGTCATATTAAACCACACCCCGAAATTATGAGTTTAATTTCTGTTTGTGTTAAGTCTACATTATGCCCGCCTTTCCTAACTGACTTACTGAGCGATATTTTTTCCTTTCTGTAACATTTTTCACTTACTTGTCGCGTCAGTTTCTCCCTCTTGCGACACTGCCAGATGGTAGGATTTGTTTTTACACGGAACTAAGGTGGACAAAACTTGGTGCCAATACGATACTTTTTTTTAGTTAATTCTGAGGCTTAAATTCCTTAAAAGACACGGTATTTAAAAACAGAAAGATACGATATTTAATGACACGGTAATTAAAGATATAGAAAGACACGGATTAAAGACACAATATTTAAAGACTCAGGAAAGATACGGTATTAAAAGATTCAGGAAAGACACGTCATATAAAGGACACAAAATATACGAAAAAAGATACGGCATTAAAAAAAAGTTAAATAAAGACACGGGAAGGACACGGTAATTAAATAAATGGTACAGGTAACAGCATACACAGAATCATTGGGTGAAACAAAATCCTAACGCATTACCTTATTCAACTCCATGTAACAAACCCCCTATCAATAAATATATATATATCAGAGCAGCAAATATCAGTAAAAAAATTAATAATCTCAAAATATATATGAAAATATATATAGTATATAATAAAACCAAAATTAAATAAAAATAATATAATGAGTTAAGTAGAAATGTGGAACCGAGTAAGTGAAATGTGGCAGCGATGTCCATGGACTTTAGCAGGCTGTCTTCAGCCACCAGGCAAGTAGATTCATAGCATAAATACTCCGCCTTTAGATCGAATTAAAAGACGCAGGAAAGGCACGGGATTAAATATACGGTAGTAGAAGACGTAGGAAAGACACGGATTAAAGACACGATATTTAAAGACTCAGGAAAGACACGGTATTAAAAGACTCAGGAAAGACACGTCATATAAAGGACGATTGCTAAAATATACAGAAAAGATACGGCATTAAAAAATTAAATAAAGCACAGGAAGAATCACGGTAATAAATAAATGGTACAGGTAACAGCATACACAAATCATTGGGTGAAACAAAATCTAATGCATTACGTATTCAACTCCATAATAGCCCTATCAATAACTATATTTCTATCTAAAAATTAAATATCAAGTAAAATTAATAATCTCCAAAATATATGAAAAATATACTATTAAGTATATAATAAAGACCAAATTAGAAAATAAAATAATATAATGAGTTAAGTAGAAATATTGGAACCAAAGTAAGTGAAATGTGGCAAGCGATGTCCGTGAACTTTTTCAGCCCGCTGTCTTCACCTACCACCAGGCAAGTAGATTCATAACAAATACTCACTTCAGATTAATTAATAAACGTTTCTACTAAAATATATTTATATATATATATATATATATATATATATATATATATATATATATATATATATATATATATATATATATATATATATTATATATATATATATATATATATATATATATATATATATATATATATATATATATATATATATATGTAACATTTTAAATCATGCAGGTTTAGGTTATATTAGTTTTAATGTGAGTTTAGGGGTCTGACACATAGGGAGGTACATTCACCATGGAGTGTCGTTGCCTGTTTTCGTCTCATGTCTCCTTCTCCTATCATTCACCCGTCTTAAATCTACCTGTCACTCACTCACTGACTCACTCCTCTTTATTTTCATCTCTTTCTTTCACCTCTCATTTGCTTCTCTTCCTTTCTCTCTCTCTCCCTTCTCTTTTCATTTCTCTGACCCTTTTCTGGTTAATTTTCTCTCGTTTATTCTCCCTTCCTTCCTCCACTATCTACGTTTAACCAGCAGAGTACCGAGGTAGCATTCAGGCGTCTCTCCTTCTCAGAGCATTACACACACACACACACACACACACACACACACACACACACACACACACACACTACTATAGGCTGGTATAGAAAAGTCCACCATAGGTTTCAATGGGGGGTTAGGTGGTCTCAGGGGGTCAGGGGTCTAAGGGGTTCTTGGGTGAGTTACAGGGGATGGGAGGCTCAGGTTGTGGGGGGCGTTTGGGAGAAAAGTTACAAGTTTAAATTACTGTAAGATGGAAGAGCTGTCGATAGATGTGTGTGTGTGTGGTGTGTGTGGTGTGTGGTGTGTGTGTGTGTGTGTGTGTGTGTGTGTGTGTGTGTGTGTGTGTGCAATCATTCATCCACTGTGTCTATAGAATAATGGCTACACCTAACTAACCTTACCCGACAACGAAAGGAATAAGAAGAGGATAGAAAGAAAGAAGGACACTAATAACGAAAGAATAGAATCATGGTGATTCTGGTAAGGGTTCTTGATTACTAGGAATGGGGGGAGGGAGGACACTGAGAGGAAGGGGTAGAGAACAATCCAAATAATGGGACATTTTGGCCACATAATCACTGCTGAGGAGTGATGTTATCTGTTGTTGTGTTCCTTCTGTGGCGCTGAGGACTAAGCTATTGGGTGGTGTGGAGGAGAGGTGGAGTGTGGGTGTTGGTGGTGATGGAGTGTGAAGGAGAGGTGGAGTGGTATTAGAAGTCGAGTGGGTGCTGGTGGTGTGTGTGGAGTAGAGGAGTGGTGTGGATGAGAGGTGGAATGGTGTGGAAAAGAGGTGGAGTGTGGTATGTTGGTGGTGGGGTTGTGGTGTGGAGCAGAGGTAGAGAAAGGTGGAGTGGTGGTGGTGGCGGTGTGGAGGGTGGGTGTAGATGGAGGAGGCATGGGGTTGGGGTGTGGAGTGTGGTGGAAGGAGTGGAGTGGGTGCAGTGTGAAATGCTGTAGTGGTGGTAGTAGTAGTTTAGTGGTGGTAGTGGTGGTGGTAGTGGTGTGGATGTAGTGGTGGTAGTGTGGTGAGGTAGTGGTGGTGGTGGTGGTGGTGGTGGTGGTGGTGGTGGTGGTGGTGGTGGTGGTGTGATGTGTTGGAACGACTGATGATTCTCAAGTCCTTTCCTCTTTTTTTTTTTTTTTTTTTTGTTCCTCTGTCTTGAAGATAGATAGCTGAGGACACGAGGATGGATGAATAGATGGATGAATGGATGGATGGTTGGGTGGATGGTTGGGTAGATGGATGGGTGGATGGATGGATGGGTGGATGGTTGGGTAGATGGATGGATGGGTGGATGGATGGGTGGATGGTTGGGTAGATGGTTGGGTGGATGGATGTATGACGGATAGATGGATAGACTAATAGATGTATGAGAGGCTCACTATGATAGCTGGCAGGATTGGCTGATACAAATAGTCATCCAATCACTACATAGAGGGATAATTGGAACTGGCTGAAGAACTCATTCCAATAACAATCCATAGGAGGTTCGAACCTGTGACCCCAGGATCCCGAACCTGTGAACTCGGAGCCTGTTCGGCCCCAGACCTGTGACCTCGAACCCGTGATCCTGGACCTGTGAACCCGTGCCTGACCCCCAAGACCCATGACCCCCGTGTGACCCCAGGCCCTGATCCCGGACCTGTGACCCCAGGCCAATGATCCTGGACCTGTGAACCCGTGCCTGTGACCCCCAGAACTCAAGACCCCAGAACCCGTGACCCCAGATCTAAGACCCGAACACTGACCCAGAATCTATGGCGGTTGATAGACACCAATCAAATGACCGTGGAAGAATTAGAGCTGGTGATCAGAGACGAGAAGGAGGAGGATTCAATATATCATAAACCTCAATTACCAATCAGATTGCAGTTTATAGATTTCGAAACTCAGGACAAACAATCAGATGAAAATGTAGAAATCCGTTAGTCTAATTTCCAATCACAGGGAACTCGAGTTTGATCTAGTGGAAGTTTACGAGACTATCAGATCCGTGAGCTATAAGAATAAAACAGATTATAAAACAGACAATCAGAAGGGACATAAGGAGTGATAGGTGGGCTAATCAATCAGATAACAGTAAAACTCGAAATGAGACACTCAGGAGACTAATGAGAGAACGACAAGCAATCACTATAAAAGAAATCTAACAATCAGATCATGACAACAAGGATAACAGTCAGATCAGAGTCATGACGCTCAGAGATGCTCAGTGAAAGGAACAAAACCACTCAGATAAAGGGAACTAAGATAGAGTAGGAAGCACTCAGAGAAGATGTGGCAATCAGAGACACTTGCAGAGTGAGTCAGACAAGCTAATCCCAATCGATAATGGAAGTGCTAAGATTAAGGAGCATTGTAATCAGAGGAGAAGATGAGGAGGAAGAGTAAGAAGAAGGGGAGGAGGAGGAGGAAGAGGAGGAGGAGGAGATCTGGTTGGCAGAGAGAGTAATCAGGACCAACGAAATGTGTAATCAGATAATGGAAGCAGTAATAAGCAGACTAGTGGGTGTGGTAACCAGAGAGGAAGAAGAAGAGGAAGAGGAAGAAGAGGAGGAGGAAAGAAAAAAGGAGGAGGATTAGGGATGAAGATGAAGGAGGAGGAGAGGTGGAGAAGAGGAAGGAGGTGTGAGGAGGAGAATAGGAGGAGGGGAGGAGTAAGAGGATATCTGGCAGGTAGGAAGGCATGGGTAGTCATTTGACGACTCAGCAGGTGATCACGTAACACTAGTTGGATTACGTATAGTACTGAAACCTTATGGCTAGTAGAGGACAGGGGGGACGGGAAGGAAGGAAAGGAAAGACGGTGAGAGGGGAAGGGAGGTGTAGAGCAGAAAAAGGGTTGAGAGGGAGGGATGGGAAGAAAGGATGGGGAGAGGCGAAGAAAGGGGAGAGTAAAGGCGAAGAGAGGAAAGAAAGGAGGAAAAGGAGGAGAAGATTTGAAAGGGGAACAGGGAAGAGCAGGAGAAGAAGGGCGATGATGATAAGAAATGGGAAAGGAAAGGGAGAATGAGGTGGTAGGAAGATGTACAGTAGAGAGTAGGGGAAAGGGTAGGGAGGAGCTGAGAATGGAAGGGGAGGGGAGAGGAATGAATGGGGAATGAGAAATATGGTAGGAAGAGCAATAGAAAACTTGACAGACAGACAGACAGACAGACAGACAGACAGACAGACAGACAGACAGACAGACAGACAGACGGAAACAACCAAAGCATCACAAGTACCTAATAACATCTCTTTTAACAATTACTATAGCAGAAATTATATAAACAAACTATATACACAGATTACAGTATATACAAATTATATAAACAAATGACTTCTTTTTTTTCTCTCTCTCTCTCTCTCAGCTCAACATAATAATATACTGTACACTCCCGTAAAACGACCGTCTTTTTAAGTTGTATGTCTGTGAGATTATGTCTGCGTTTCGGAATCTTCAAGTTTATCCTGATTATTTTTTTTCTATGTTTCATCATTGTATTACAGTGAAAATATTCGTTAAATAATGGTCTTTGTTGCTTGTAGTTCTGAGTACGGTGATTTAACCCTTTGAGTACGGTGATTTAACCCCCTTGAGCGAAACAGACAGAGAGAGAGAGAGAGAGAGCGAGAGAGTATAAAAAACAGGAGGTAGAGAGAGTGAATGGGGGAGAACAAGGCTGTCTATTTGGGCGTCAGAGAGCAGGTTGGGTGACAGCACAGGTAGCGGCTGTCACCGTCACCCAGGTAGTGTCGATCTTCCCTCCCTCAACTGTCTCCACCAGTCAACCACAACCAAGGAAAAAAACCCTCGCCGGCACGAGCAATCAACAGCGCCTGGCGTTTCCCTTCCTCTACCCCATAGTAAAAACACATTTGACTCGGACAAACCATCCAGAGAAACATCGCCAGTACAGGCATTCAAGAGCGCCAGGCATTCCTCTACCAAGTCATGATACCCAAGAAACTTACGCCTGACAAAACAGCGCCACCACAGGCACTAAAAAATATCTGGCGTTATCTTCCTTTACCCAGCAAAGATGTACTTAGACTTGACGAACGATCGCCAGCCTTCTGCCTGCCGTGGCGCTCCTGTTACGGCACGAGCGCTTGTGTCTGTCTGTTACGGGATTGATTTCTCGCCTGGCCGTGTGACTATGATGACTGACAGACGTGGAGGGTGTAGGGGGAGGTGTAAGGGGAGGTGTAAGGGGAGGTGTAGGGGAGGTGTAGGGGAGGGTAGGGGAGGGTAGGGGGTCGATATAAGGCGTAAGGGGTCGGTATAAGGGGTAAGGGAAGGTAATGGGTCGATATAAGGGGTAAGGGGTCGGTATAAGGAGTAAGGAATCGGTATAATGTGGTAAAGGGGGTTAAGGGGTCGGTATAAGTGTAAGGGAGTCGGTAAAAGTGGTAAGGGGTAGGAATAAAGGGGTAAGGGGTAGGTATAAAAGGGTAAGGGGTAGGTATAAAAGGGTAAAGGGGTAGGTTATAAAAGGGTAAAGTTTTTTATAAAGGGGTGAAAGGGAATGTACTAAACCACTTAGTCCAAATTCACTTTCGAGTACTTATAAAAAAAACTTTCTCTCTCATCAGTAAATACTTTCTCCCTCCCTGACTCCTCTCCCCCTTTCTACGTCAGTCTTCATCGTCCATTCTCTCCCTGAAATCCCCTTAAACAAAACCCACTAAATCCCTTCCCTTTTTCTACAGTTTTGGACGTAATCTCCCTCTCCTTTAGGGTTTTCTAGTCTCTCCCTTATACCATACCCACTCTCTTCCTTATAGACTCCCTAGCACCCTTCCTACAATCTCCTGCCACTTTCTCTCCCTCTCCCTTTGCTTACCAGGTCCCATTTACTCCCTTCCTCCTCCTTCCCTCTTTTAATTATTCTTCAGTCTTTATTTTATTGGGATATTCTCTAATTCTTAAACTATTTTCCTCTTTAGTTTCCTCACCGACTCACTCCCTCACTGACGGAGTTAAAAAAAAAATAATGATTTCTTTATCATAGTCTAATTTAACCTATTACTGTTAATTTTCTATGACCTGAGGGTAAAATTAACCTTATTTAACCTAATGAGCTGTGTATTATTCTATTCACTAACTCACTGCTTCACTGACGGAGAAAATTAATTAATATCTCGTTAGAATATAAATATAAGTATATACTTTATTCACTAATACCTGATAAATTAATTGTTAAGCAAAATACCATTCAATAACCTCACTACTTATAAAACACTTTACAGGAATTCTAAGTAACTTACGTTTTTTTCTTCAGTTAGGCCTGAGAGAAGAGAAGACGTGGATTATATAAACAGTTGTTATAGTAAATTATATATAGTTGTTATAGACAGGTGTTATTAATTAAGGTTTACAGGTGTGAGGTGATATAAGTAACACGTGATGTATATTATAAAACACACCTGTACAGTACACCGTATATAAGAAAGACAAAATAGCATAAATTAGTCTATACTTCCTGTAATTTTCGAACCTGTGACCTGTTAATCATCGTGTAGAGATGCCATGTGCTCAGCCAACCCCACACGGTGTAATGGATAACCAGTAAGGTAGAACAGAAGGGGCAAACACGATTGTATTGTGTATTAGTTAAGACGCCCACCGCTAGAGTGCACCACTTAAAACATAAACAATGGTTGATTAGTTATCCCCAGGACGATCTTCTCATAACAACTGGGATACTGGGGATAAAAATTATACCTCTCGTTGTTGAGATATTTATTTATTTTATTATTATTTTATTTTATGTTTTATATATTTATTTTATTAGTCAGTTTATTTTAATTATGCTTATAGATTTATTAATTATTTTTACCTTGAATTAATTAACAGGTAAAAAATAATTCGTGTTTATTGTCCAAATTTTCTTCTTGTCTCCTTCCTTCTTTCCCTCTCTTCGTTTCTTCCTCCCTCTTTCATATTATGCCTCTCTCCCTCCATTATTTATACTATATTTCTCTGCACTGTCCTTTCCCTCTCTCCCTTCCTTCCCCCCTCCCTCCCTTGCTCCCTCCCTCACTCATCCTCTATCTGTCTTATTCCCTCAATTTATCGTTTTCTTTCATCAATCTATTTACTTCCTTCTTAATATTGCTTCCTTCTCTCTCCCTTTCTCTCCTTCTCTCTGTTTTGCCCTCTCTCTCTCTCTCTCTCTCCTCTATCCCTCTCACCAGTTATTTGTTCTGTCATGTATTCATTCCATCTCCCTCCCTCTCAAATATTCCTCCCCCTCTCCTTCATCCTATCCCACTCTCTGGCCATCCACACTCACCCTTCCTTTCATTTCCCCTCTCCCACCCAGCATTTGTATATATCTCTCCCTTCCTCTTCCACCTACTTACTCTCCCTGTCCCATCACCCATCATCACCCATCGTCCCTATCTCTTCGCCATCCACTACATCCATCCTCTCCCCATCCATACTCATTCACATCCACAACCCTTCCACCTATCTCTAATCTCCTTGTTACCCACACCTCTCCACCCACTACCCACACATCCACCCATACTCTCCCACTCATCCACTCCTACTCTCCCACTCATCCACTCTCTCCCATCATCCACACACACCCTCTCCTACCATCCACACACACCCTCTCCAACCATCCCACACACCCTCTACCACCACCCACACACACCCTACTTGACCTTCAACAGATAGTCCCCGTCAATACCGTCTATCAACAAGGTCACGGGTCTGTCTATTTAAAAACGAAGGTGTCTGTCAGAGATCACCAGGCGGGTCTTGTTATGTGTGACGTCATCACAGCTGACGGAGGAGTCACAAACTTTTCTCTCTCTCTCTCTCTCTCTCTCTCTCTCTCTCTCCCTACTGGCTGTAATGGTGAGGGAGAATAGTGGAAGAGAGGGAGGGAGGGATGAAGAATGGGTGAGGGATAGAGGGAAGGGTAAGCGGTAGGGAGAGAGGTGATGCAAGGGATAGTGAAGGATGGGAGGGAGGGAGGAAGTGAGGGAGGAAAGAGGATGGAATAATGGGAAAGAGGGAAAGAATAATGACCGGGATAATAGCAACATTAACTTAAGAAACAACACCAACAATTACCCACACCATTAGACCGCCAGAGCCCCCACCCCCCACCACTAGCATCACCACACTCACCACTACCCTCATTCACCACCCCACCACCACCACTCACTACCACCACCACCACCCCCACCACCACTAACTGCCAACAACCACCACCACCTAACACAATCCCCTCAAGGTGTTAAGTGGCAAAACATTTTCGTCTTGAGGTCACCTTGCCCCCCCTGCCCCCCCCCGCCCCCCAACCACCACATACAGTAGTAAACAAACACGACTATTGAGGCAAGATAAAGCTGTGATACAATTTGGTATTGACCTTTAATTTTGTTCAGGTCGAGTTTATGTCTCGTTCTAACCTTGTTTTATGATTACTCTTTTTCTCTAAACTCCTTCTTTTCTTTGTAAGTTATGAAGAAAATTTAACGTATGAATAATCCCGATTTCATATTTTCTCGTAAGTTAAGTGAATCAAGTATATACGACCTGTTATGACTAGTTAAGGGATTTTTTTTTTAACTTACGAATCTTAGAAATTCAGGAATACGAGTACTTGATGTTTCGTTTGGCCTTTATCCAATAGTTCATTCTCTTCTTTTTCTTCATTTCATTCTCTTTCTTCCTTCATTTCATTCTCTTTCTTCCTTCATTTCATTCTTTTTCTTCCTTCATTGCATTCTCTCTCTTCGCTGATTGGTCGAGATCAAACTCCATCTAGAAATGCTTCAGGGTGATAATTGGACGAGAGGTGACAAGGACAATGACGTGTCGACCGGTGATTGGTTCGATTCTGTTGAAATGGTGAAAAAAAAACCAGAAGACACGTTCAGTAATGGAAGAAAAATGTGTGTGTGTGTGTGTGTGTGTGTGTGTGTGTGTGTGTGTGTGTGTGTGTGTGTGTAAGACTTGTTATTTTGTACCTTTATTTTCATGATATTTTGAACCTAAACAAAAACGCAGATATTTAAATAAAAAATAATTCAACACAAACACGCCCCAGAAAAGGTTGCATCCTAAATAAAATTAAATACAAGTAAAAACTGCAGAGAAAAAATGATAAATAAACACCAAAAACAGGTAAATCTCCGTCTTTTCGCACCTTGTAATTTATTAAAAGGTACAGGTAGATGTAAGGGGGGGGACTTACCTTTACCTGAGCTATCCGAAAGCCTCTCTCCCTTAAGGCAACAGGTAGAGGAAGGTCTTTGGAGAGGACTAGGAGGCGGAGGGAAAGCTTGGAAGGGATTGGAGGAGTATAAGGAGGTGTAGGTGGAGATTGAGAAGGATTGGAGGAGACTTGAAAAGTTTAAGGGGATGATTGGGAGGAATTAGAGGAGCATTAGGTAGTATAGGGGAAGGTTAGAAGGGATTGAAGGAGTATAGATTGGGCAGCCTCAATAGTCTCAATACTGGAGAGGATCGCACCGTACCCTGGTTCTAATGGCGCCCTAGTACTGAACGCCACAGGCAGATGGCAGCACCTACGTTAACAACAAGCGAAATTCCATCACTCATATATACAACTTAACCAACAAAAATATGATTATTTAAGCAGATATTTGCCATTAAAGGTCGTTAAGTCCTTCACAACATCAGAAATAAGTCAGTAATGAGAAAAAAATGCAGTTCTCAGTAATGTTTATACCAAATGTGTTGCCATCTGGGTATGACATATGACACTACTGTTCAGGGTTACGATACAGACACGTATAAAGTTCCCATGATCACCTTACTGTCATGAGCCAGAGAAACTAGTCCATTCCGCCATGATGAAATAATATACCAACATAAATAAAGAAATAAGATAGATAATTACACACAGAGAGATAATGGAGTATAGTGGAGGAGAGTGGAGTATACTGGAGTATTGTGGAGTGCAATACAATATAACACAGCACATTGCAGCGTTCATTAGTAAAGTATAAACTCCACAACACAGCACCACAGCACTAACACCCAAACGTTTATACCCAAGACACTATGCAACATTCTCCCCGTGCCGGACGTGGGCGTGGTGTGGGCGTGGGCGGCGGTGAAGTTACAGGGACACATATCATGAGACAAACACGCCCACCCTCCAAATTATAATGACCTCAAGCAACCTGAATGGGAAGGGGGGGGGCGGTGTTAAGTTTGTGTGTGTGTGTGTGTGTGTGTGTGTGTGTGTGTGTGTGTGTGTGTGTTTACTGAGTCACTCTCTCACTCTAGTGCTCTAAATTCCACTCTAAACCCGTAAGCGTCACTCTGCGTCACTCAAGTTCTCTAGATGTTACTCTAAAACCCTAAGCGCTACTCTCATCTTACTCTGGTACACTAAACGTCACTCTGCGTCACTCTGGCACTCTAGGGCGTCACTCTGGCACTCTCGGCATCCATCTGGCACCTGGTGATCATACTAGGCTGGTGAATGGGACGAAATCCCCTTCTGGCCTTGGTCAATCCCGATGAGAGGCGCAGGGGGGATATAGGGTCTCTCTCTCTCTCTCTCTCTCTCTCTCTCTCTCTTTCTCTCTCTCTCTCTCACATACACACACACACACACACACACACCCAATCTAAGCCACCACCTGTATACAAACCCACACGTGTACCTGTACCTGTAAGTGCCCCTGTACCTTAATGTGCATCTCTACACGTGTTTCTAACCCCAGGTGTTTCCAGGAAGACGACAATGACAGGGGGGTTGACAGGTGTGGTAAGTGGCAGTGGTAAATGCAGGTGAGGCAAGTGGCAGGTGTAGGGTGGAGGTGGGTGGGCGGGGTTGTGGTAATGGCAGGTGAGGCAAGGGCAGGTAGTATGGCAGGTGGTAAGTGACAGGTGTGGTGTGCAGGTGTGGTAAGTGGCAGGTGTGGTAAATGGCAGGTGTGGTGAGTGGGAGGTGTGGTAAGTGGCAGGTGTGGTAAGTAGCAAGAGACCTCGTTCTACAAAGGTCATTTATTATTAGCCTAACAATTACGAATTTCTGGAATGATGCTTTGATATGATAATTTTTCCGTCAGTGAGTAAGTGGGTGGGAGTGGTTGGGTGAGTGGGTGGGTGGTGGGTGGGTGGGTGGGGTGGGTGGTGGGTGAGGAGTGTGTGGAGTGTGGTTGAGTGAGGTGGTGGGTGGGGTGGGTGGGTGGGGTGGGTGAGTGGGTGGGTGGGGTGGGTGGGTGGGTGGGTGGAGTGGGTGAGTGGGTGAGTGTGTGATTAGGTAGGTTTGTGAGTGATTAATCTAACAACACCTGATAACTTATACTATACTTAAACGGTACTTAAAGACTTAATTATGATACTAATTACAATACGTCTTATCTAACTCCCAGTGTCATTTAATTAGTGTGGCATAACGAGGTGTGACGTCATGTTAGTGTAGTGACGAGGCAGCTGATATGAGGAGGGAACGTCAGCAGGAAGACTGTCACGTGTTGGAAGACTCTCAAGGAATTAAGTGTGGAGGATGGAGGTGGGGGGAGGATCATGCTCAGGAGTTCCTATACTGTGATTTTTAACAAAATCGCGTATATCGCGTTTTGTCTCGACTTGAAATTTGGTGGGATTAATTTCAGTAATTAAGTACATCCAGAAGAACATAACAACACCAACCAATCACGTGAGAAACCAATAGTTGGCGAGTACTGAAATAAGCATTGAGAAAAAATTATTAAAATAGTCCAAGCATCATTACGACCACTAATTATTCCGCAATCGAACTGTCGATGATAGGATCGGACTCGGCATGGTCAGGGAGGGGGTGTCATAGATGGTGGGGGTCGTAGAGGAGGAGAGACAAACAACTCGAGGATGATTGAACGACCATAGAAACAGTGGCGTTAACGACCCAAAGTTGTTCACACACACACACACACACACACACACACAACGCCAAACATAACCTCCCTTATTTTTTCCCCCAGGAGAGTCTACAGACAGCGGGTCATTATAACAATACAGTGGGCGTCTCTGCAGTGAAGAGGCGACGCAACTACTGGGAAAAAAAAAACTTAGTAACAGTGAAAAAGACTATGTATAGTGAGAAACTAAATTAGGAGAAATAGTAAGAGGTATTACCAAGACTATGAATAAAAAAGTAAATATTGAAAGTTTGAAAAAGTATCTATTTCAAAAAAAAATATGAAAACTTTCGATCTAAACTTTGAAAAGACGAAAAAATTCCGACAACATAACACACATACATACATACATACATACATACATACATACATACAACCACTTCCCATACATACAAGGAGAAAACTCACTCAGTCCTTAACGATAGCAGGACTCACCATCATATTAGACGAGGAGTCACAAAGACACAAAGTTTGCCCATATACCAGCACCCTAGACCCACCACGCCCACACACCGGGCCCACCACGCCCATACACCGTGAAACGACCCCCGAGGCTAAATTACTTTCCTACACACAAAATATTTCCAACTGAGCCAAAGTTTGTTGTCATGGGATTCGCTGCACCCCTCCTCCTCCCCCTCCTCATCTTCCTCCTCCTCCCCCTCCTCTTCTTTCTCCCCTTCCTCCTCCTCCTCCTCCTCTTCTTCCGTTGTCCCTCTCCACCGCCCCTAACCCACTGTCGTGCCCCTCTCCGCCCTCTGAACCCACTCCGCCTCCCCTCTCCTCCGAACACATAACCCACTCCGCTTACGCCCCGTTTAACCCACCCCCGTCCTCTGTGACTGCCTATCCCGTCTGCCCCGCCTTTCCACCCCATCCTCCCTACCCACCCCATCCTTCCTGCCCACCCAACCCACACCCCCCACCTAACCCACACCGCCCACCTAACCCACCCCGTCCGCCGTATATTAACTTTTTCTTCTTCTTCCTCCTTGATGTCTTTCTTGTTGTTTCTGATGATTATTATTATTATTATTCCTTCCCTGTGTCTCTGTCTGTTTATGTGTGTGTGTCTTGTAATCCTTGTGTGTCTGTCTGTGTGTCTGTCTGTCTGTCTGTCTGTCTGTCTGTCTGTCTGTCTGTCTATTTGTCTGTCTGTCCATCCACCATAATATTATAAGAAAATAATAACACAAATTCTCCACTGCTTACAGACAGACAGACAGACAGACAGACAGACAGACAGACAGACAGACAGACAGACAGACAGATTCAATTACCGACACCAAACTGTTTCGGGGATTACCTACATTTAATTTATTTTTTACTGAAACGAATCACCAAATAACAATAAATCACAGGATTAGTTTGGCTCCGGTTTCGATTCAGCTGGAAATAATATCTTAATCCGATAAGTAGATATATCCGAATCCTTTGTATACGAGGACAAAAGCGCCTTTACGGGACTGTTCGAAACTGTATCGGAACCCAATTGAGACATAATGGAACCACCTATGGGGAGATGAACAGATCGAAGTTTCGTTCCTAACTGTTCCGAGACTTGGGTTCGTTTTTCGGATTCTTAGGTGTGGTTATATTCTCCACAACACACACACGCCATCATCATCACCACCACCACCACCACTGTCACCACCACTACCTACCACAGGCAACTAACGCCACACATCACCACCACTACCATACACCACAACCACACACAACTACACACCACACCACACCACACCACAACTATCGCACACCACACCACCAAACATCACCACCATTGTCACCACCACTACCACACACCTTCATCACACACTACCACACCACATCAGTCACCACTACCACACACCACTACCACAATAAACCACCATCTTACCTGCTCGTCTAATTAACAACCACCAATCGAAAATTGGGTCGACACACTGAGACTGATCTATGACGTTTGCAGGTAATCCTAACGAGGCTGTTGGGGTTGACGGCTGTAATCACCTCATAAGACGGGACTTGATTTGGCTTCCTCGTCCCTCGCTCGACCAGGAACCAGTCATTCTTTTCATCTATCTCCTTCTATCAATCGTTCTATCATATTATCATTCTTTTATTCTTTCGTTTCGTTGTTTTCCTCGTTGGATATTGCGTTATTATTCTCTTATTCTCTCTCTGTCTATCCTCTTATGTCTTCCTGTTTCTTTCATTTCGTTCCTTCCTTCCTTCATTCATTCATCACCTTGTCATCTTTCCCCTCTCTCCTTTTTTATCTCTACCCATGATGATGAAGATGATAATGATGAAGATGATGATGATGATGATGATGATGATGATGATGATGATGACGATATATCTCACTGAATTTGTAAACACAATATCGTCTCCTCCACGCTTGACTCAGGGCCGTGTGTGTGTGTGTGTGTGTGTACCCACGGTAATGGTCTTAACAGTAGTAGTTGAAGGGTTTCGTGGTGTGGGGAGAGAGAGAGAGAGAGAGAGAGAGAGAGAGAGAGAGAGAGAGCACCTGACTCACCCACAAGAACCCTGACTATACCGACACACTCAACAAAGCAGAATACAAACATACACTCACACAAGTCCATTTACCCAACAACCTCTACCTTCAATATCAACCAAATTGAACCTTAACCAAACTAAGGTCAATAAGACGAATGAAACGTCACAAAATCAATGAGATGACATAATAATTACACAAACAAATCATAATTAATCTTGTAAATAAATTCCTAGTATCATTTCAAACGAAGAATCGATCAATGGCGAAATGTTGCAAGGTGATATTGCAGGGAGTTGCATCGGTGAGTGTTGAGATCTTTGGTGGATGGGATGATTCCTTCCCTCGTTCATATCTTGTAAAGTACGTTCAATGCCAAGACGCCTGATTGAATGGTATATTATAGGGCGTTCCAGGGTAGAAATGTGTGTGTGTGTGTGTGTGTGTGTGTGTGTGTGTGTGTACATAAGGTTAGGGTAGGTTAGGTAAGGTTCCATAAGGTAATGTAAGGTAAAGTCTGGTCAGGTCAAGTTAAGTACTGTAAAAAAAATTGTTAGGTGCCATTTTTCCCCTACAGCATATAGTAACAACTTAAGAGTGTCACAATCACAGGTCATCTGGGTCACAATTACTGGTCATCTGGCACACAATCACAGGTCATCTGGGTCACAATTACAGGTCATCTGGCACACAATCATAGGTCATTTGGGTCACATTCACAGGTCATCTGGCACACAATCATAGGTCATCTGGGTCACAATTACTGGTCATCTGGCACACAATCACAGGTCATCTGGGTCACAATTACAGGTCATCTGGCACACAATCATAGGTCATTTGGGTCACATTCACAGGTCATCTGGCACACAATCATAGGTCATCTGGGTCACAATTACAGGTCATCTGGCACACAATCATAGGTCATCTGGGTCACATTCACAGGTCATTTCCCTCACAATCGCTACCACATTTTGTAATCGTCAGTAAAGTAGCGGAAAAAAAGAACTTAGCTCAATCTTAAATTCGAGCGAGGGAAAGTTTTACACACTTTGAAGAGAAAGTAGTTGGAAAGTTTGTAAATGTAAGATTTGAGCTTCCATAGTGGGTTATGTCGCTCAGAGAAGAGGCGTATTTTTCCGATTGGCTCATTGTTGGAACCGCTGCGTCTGAGTTGAAGGTCGTCTCGAATTCTATTAGGAGTATTGAACTCTCCTTAAAGTGTCTTGTGTTATTTATGTTTCCAAGTTATAGAATAAACGAACAATAATATACTAAATATGACAAAAAATTAGAATAAGAACACAACAATAATAATAATAATAATAATAATAATAACAATAATAATAATAGTTTTGGACCATTGGGCGTTCCAAGCCTAACACACACACACACACACACACACACACACACATACACACACACACACACACACACACACACCAATCACAACTCAACTATTCAAAATTCCCAGCTACATCTAACTAAAATAGCCAATAACATCCAACATTTCCTTTCTCTTCCCCTACCCCTTCTTTCACTTTCCTCTACCCCTTATCTCTCTCTCTCTCTCCTTCCCTTTCCTTATATATCAGATTAACAACATCCAGATAAATATAGCAAAACCACAATCGTTCTTATTTACAAACCTCGCAATTAACTGATACCAAACACGACCCAAAATGTCCAAGGGAATTCGGTCCACAACCATACACAACACTCCCTAGCAACCAATCCGCTTGTCTGAGTTATCACGGTTGCTAAGGAGAGACGAAAGTAGGCGGAGCTTAATAGATAGTTCCAATACTCCTCCATATCTCCCTCAAGGATAAATATTGTAGAGAATATATGTCATTTAACCTGTAATATACCTCAAATCTACCTCCAAAGATATACATAGTTGAGAATATACATAATCTAACCCCCTGGAATATACAATGACACAAACGACAAGTCAAATAAACAAAAATATGATGACCTTAAGATTAAAACAAATGAAGGCTGGTGTTGTGAAGGTGTTTAGAAGACTTTACTGTTGGTGGTGATGTCGAGGATCCCGTCTCCCCTTGTACTCTGGGTTCCAAAAATCTGTCTAGAGTTTTACCATCTGTTCTGTTCGCTTCTAATTGCCTCTGTCTCTGTCTCTCTTTTCTCCTTGTGTGTGTGTGTGTCTCTCTCTCTCTCCTCTCGTTTATTTATCTCTGTCTCTCTCTCTTCCTATTCTCTGTCTCTCTCTCTGTCTCTCTCTTTTCGTTGTGTGTCTCTCTTCTCATTCTTTATTCCTCTTTTATTCTTCTCATTCTCTCCCTTTCTCTCCCTCTCCCTTCTCCTTGTCTGTGTGTGTGTCTCTATTGTTGCTGCTTCTTTCTCTCTTTTCACACACTCTCTCTCTCGCTCTCTTTTCTCATTGTCTGTCTCTGTTTTCTCGTTCTCTCTCCCTCTTTTCTCGTTCTCTGTCTCTCTTTTCTCGTTCTCCCTCTCTCCCCATTCTTTACTTTTCCCTCTACACTCTTACGTCTTGCGATGTCTCTCTACTTTGCGACTCACAAAGAATAAATTACCTTTCGTACTCAAAGTATAAATATCTTGAGTACTTACAGAAACACAGTGATATTTAGCTTGAGTACTAATAAACTAAACATACCTAGAGTACTTCCATAAATTAAACATACCTAGAGTACTCCCATAAGCAAAACAGATTACCTTTGAGTACTCCCATAAGCAAAACAGATTACCTTTGAGTACTCCCATAAGCAAAATAATTACCTTTAAGTACTTCCATAAGTAAAAACAGATTACCTTTGAGTACCTATAAAAGTCATTAATTATTTACATTAACCAGCGACAGGTATCAGGGCCTCAGTACGTACCTGTAATAGAGAGAAAATTTATTGCAATTAAATCACGTTTGATTGATTGTGTATGGGAGATGGGGGAGACGATAGTGGTAGGTAGTGGTTGTTGTTGTGGTTGTTGTGGTTGATTGTGGTGGTTATGGTTGTGGTGTTGATGGTTATGGGTTAAGGAATGGTTGTATGTCTGTATATCATACTTTCTGTCTGTGTGTCTGTTAATCCTTGTCCCTCTCTCACACTTTCATTCTCTCTCTCTCTTTCTCCGTTTTAATGAATAATTGAATGATTCCTATATTGAGAGAGAGAGAGAGAGAGAGAGAGAGAGAGAGAGAGAGAGAGAGAGAGAGAAACAACTGCACTTTGAAAACCTCGGAAATACTAACACATGTTGACCTCTGATCTTGAACTATGACCTAACCTATCCAAATTTCACCAGACACCGACCAGCTAGCTTCTCCATGGTTAAATCCCAGACACGATAACCAAATTGTATTAAAATCACCCAATCCCTACTTGAGATAAACCATATATTAAAATCATATAAAAATAAACGACCAATTCTCTGGATGTCGAAATAAAATAAAAATAAAAATAAAATCATCGTCTTAATTTCAGCCATAAAGTCATATTATACACTAAAGTTAATTAAAAAAATAATACAATCGAATAACACAGGTAAATACGAGAGGTAATCACTACAGGTGTAATTCAATTAACATTTAAAGGTCCCCAGGTGAGTCTGTCTACACCTGTGGCAGATTGTAGAGGCAATGTTATTTTAGTGGTCTGGCTGAAGTGATTTTCTAGTTCAGTATGTATTATAAATTTCTATAGTGAGTTTATACGTTATTTTGATTGATATATAGTGAAGGTTTATAGTTATTATTATTATTATTATTATTATTATTTTTATTGTTATTATTATTATTATTATTATTATTATTATTTTTATTATTATTATTATTATTATTATTATTATTATTATTATTAATATTGTTATCATTATTGTTGTTCTTGTTGACATTTTTTTTATTGCTATTATAATTTTAGTCATCATCATCACAGTGCACTACGCCTTACGAACTAAGAACAACGAAAAACAACATTAAAGTACAAAATACAATACAAAAAAGGAAAAAAAACTAGAAAATGAATAAAAAAAAATCTAAAATTAAGAAATAAAAACAGAGAAAAAAAATTATTGAAATTTTAATTGACTAAAAAAAATTCGACCTCAATCCCAGTTCACTATGACACTACTGTATGGTGTATAAGTGTGACGTATAGTGACTTGTATTTTACTTAATCTATTATTGTTGATAGTTGATGTATTTGTTAAGCTGCAGTACATACTGGGATAACATAGGTATTAATTAATGTGACTTAACTAGTGTATTTTATCATCAATGTATAACAGGTGGAGTATACATGGCATCAATGTATAACAGGTGAAGTATACATCATAATACAAGACACTCAGAGGGACTGGAACTCAAGGGTAACTTAAAAAAGACTTAGATCACACGACTTACCTCACATCTTAAAGACTTAGGTGAGAATTTAATTGAAACACTATACAGGTAAGACTTTACACAGGTAAGACTTTATACAGGTAAAACTTAATTATTTAATCCTGTTGCTGATTATTTACAACAGGTAAAGTCTAATAGGACATATAACACGATTATAGTTCATCTTAATTAATATGAATAAGACTTATAAAACCGATTTAAAAAAAGGTCTTTATATACTGTATATCCAAAAGACTTATAAAACCTGTATCAAAATCCTTTAAAAAAACTAACGATTATATTGGTCAAATTTGCTTTAGAATTTGACGTAGGTAATGAAGAATCACGCAAAATTTATCCTCAAAATCAAAATCTATTTCTCTTGATATAGTGAACTCGGCCATGGTAGGAACTCGGCCATGAGAGGAACTCGGCCATGGTAGGAACTCGGCCATGGGAGGAACTCGGCCATGGTAGGAACTCGGCCATGGGAGGAACTCGGCCATGGGAGGAACGAAAGCAAGTTATATAGTATTAGGAACGTATTACCATGACTTAAATTGTCTCAACACTTCCGACACGGGGAATTAAGAGCTGACTAACCCACACTGAGTTGGAGGGGTGAGGGGGTAGGGGGTTGTTGGAGGGGTGGGGGAAGGTGTTGGAGGGGTGGTGGGGGCGTTGTTGGAGAGGGCGGTGGGAGATTGTTGGAGCAGCATTGAAGGAATTACAATATAAAAAGAAAAATTCGATGAAATGCACAAAATAATGACTTATGACTAAACTGTCGAGAAGCGTTTAAGAAAGTTATCAGGTAGAGAGAGAGAGAGAGAGAGAGAGAGAGAGAGAGAGAGAGAGAGAGAGAGAGAGAGTCCGTGTATGTTATTTTCCACTCATGTCTGTCTGTCTGTCTGTCTGTCTGTCTCTTTTTTTCTCTTTCTGTCTCTCCCCCTCTCTTTCTCTCTATCTCCCTCTCTCTCTATATATCTCCCCCTCTCTCCCCTCCTCCCCTTCCTACCCTCCCCCCCCACGTATTTTTTTACCTTCCAATAACGGACATACTAAGAGTCTCCGATGGTCGTTTAGATAATGGAAATTAATAGAAATAACGCATCCATCATCATCCCTGGCCACAAAATTCCACATTAGGTCCGGATATTCGGTATAATATTTCCCACAATCCGGATAACCTTCGTCTCTATATTCTCTACGGGGTTTTCGCTTATTTCTGCAGAGTTATAAAATTTTGCATAATGTCGAGATTTCACAGAGACTGAATTAAAACATTTTGATTGAGAAATAAAATGGAGTCAGATTATTTTTTATTTATTTTTATTGATGAACCTTTTTTTACGATTTTTTTTTTCAAATTAATTTTTTTTTTAACTACAGGTAATCGATTATATAATATTGACTTGGATAATTTCATAGGGATGTATAATGAGTTGTATAATTAGTAATGAAAGGGAATTATAGATTTATTTTCTTGGGTGATATTGACAATTATGCAAATATTGAAATATTTTTTTTTTCGGAGGGACAAAAGGTCATCAAGTTTAATATCTGTCACTCTCTGTCTGTCTCTGTTTATATGTTATCTTTCTGTCTATTTCTCTCTTCCTCTGTTTTATCATCTCTCTCTCTCTATCTCTATCTATCTCTCTCTCTCTCTCTCTCTCTCTCTCTCTCTCTCTCTTTAAAATGTAAAATAATGGAGATTAAATCAGGTGAGTGGACGGGAACAATTCCAGGTGTCCCCGCGTGTGTCACTTGAGTGAAAGTCGATTTACACTTTCACTCTCTGAGGTGAAAGTTTTTGTCTACAGAGGAAGCGGAGAGAGAGAGAGAGAGAGAGAGAGAGAGAGAGAGAGAGAGAGAGAGAGAGAGAGAGTGAAAAAGACAGACAGACAGACACCCAATAAAC
>NW_024722158.1:7179108-7246608 GCF_018991925.1 Homarus americanus
CTCCCCCTCCCTCCCTCCCTCCCTCACTCCTTCCCTCCTTCACTCCCTTCCTCCAAATCCCACAAATCCGTCCCCCAAACATCACCTCCAACTACTACTGCAGTAAAATCCCACCTTTGGATGAAGTAACCCTCTACAATGTGGGGATTTTTCTGGTATTAAAATCCTAGTAAGGAGCTGGGTGCTAAAACTTACTTGTGTGTGTGTATGTGTGTGTGTATGTGTGTGTGTGTGTGTGTGTGTGTGTGTGTGTGTGTGTATGTGTGTGTGTCTCAGGAAAACTGTGAAACATCCCACATCGTTACGCATACACACACATTAACATAACCACTTATCATAATCCCACAACACACACACACACACACACACACACACACACACACACCAGTTATATAATATTTGCAAATTTCTTATATAAATTCCAAAACTTTATCCCCGACCAATGACGTAAGCAGCCTCGACAGTATCCCATTTACTTTGTTTTGTTTATATTTGAGCGGGTACTGACTTATTCACAGTGACTCCATAACACAGGAAGAATCTCGTGAACTTAATGTGTTTTATCTTTTATTTCAGAAGCTCTAAGATTACCTTTGAGTTAAAAAGAAGAATTTAAACATAGAGATGGATTTTAATTAGAATCTGGATGGTGATTTTAATTAGAATCTGAATGGTGATTTTAATTAGAATCTGAATGGTGATTTTAATTAGAATCTGAATGGTAAATAAAGTTTTAAAGAGAGCATTAAATAGCCTTTAGAGTGTTTTAGGTCTATAAATGCTCTATGTAAGATGTAAATCGCTGTGAAAACTCAAATAAATCGCTCTTGAAACTATTAACTCTATATATACTCTATTAAATTGCTATATAAACTATTAAATCATTATATGAACGCTAATAAATCGTGAATCGCAATGAAAGCTATTACATCTCTTTATCTACTCTATTAAATCGTAATATAAACTCCATTAAATCGCTATACGAACTCGACTAAATCGCTATACGAACTCTACCAAATCGCTATACGAACTCTACTAAATCGCTATACGAACTCTACTAAATCGCTATACGAACTCTACTAAATCGCTATACGAACTCTACTAAATCGCTATACGAACTCGACTAAATCGCTATACGAACTCTCTACCAAATCTCTATACGAATCCCCACTAAATCGCTATAATGAACTCTGACTAAATCGCTATACGAACTCTACCAAATTTATACGAACTTAAATCCCTATAATGAACTTCGGACTAAATCCCCATATACGAACTCGACTAAATCGCTATACGAACTCTATTACATCGCTAAGTGAAAGCCAGGTTGATATATTGTGACAGCAGTAATTTCTGGATCATGAAGACTAACACTTACACTGTTGTCATTCCATTTGCTGCTTGTTTAACACCTTGTTGGCCCGTACAGCTCGTTATTTACACAGCTCCTAGTGTGTGTGTGTGTGTGTGTGTGTGTGTGTGTGTGTGTGTGTGTGTGTGTGTACATAAGTCAGACATACACACATACAGAGAACACTTACATAAGTTGGCCCACTCTACCACCACCCAAATTTATCCCACAAAAGACAACTCACAAAATCGTCCAATCAATCAACTTTTTTTTTTTATTCCCTCCAAAAATTTGTCGATGCCAAAAAAAAAACCAGCACCCAAAACACGACTTTCTGTTTAACAATCATGAAAAAAACCCCAAAAAAACCATTCAGTGCCAATCTCGTCCTTCCCTCAGGCCTCAAATGACCAATGGGAAAATGTTACACTAATGACCCCACATGAGAATCGTATGAAAGCAAGTCGCTGATTGGCTGATGTCATATTGAGTCACAAGTGTTGCCAGATGTATGATTATTTTGAACGTTCATAGATTAAATTTTATACACAAAGAAAAATGACAAGTGTGTGTGTGTGTGTGTGTGTGTGTGTGTGTGTGTGTGTTTCCGATTACCAATACGTGTTAATTGCTACTTTCCTGTCGCATTCTCTCACTATTTCCTCTCTTTCTTTACGTCTTTGTTCCTCCTAATCTTCGCCACACAAAAGAGAGGGGAATAGAGACAACAGATAAACAGACACACAAAGATAAATTTAAATACACACTCTTAACCACGTCGGTCGAGTGGATACAAAGCTCGAATCCCACTCTAATTGTCTATGGTTCGATCCCAAGGTATTCCCAAAAATCAACCCCACCTATAATTTGAACACCTGACTTTACATGTTGGGGAAATAAAGGTATTCTAGTACAGTGTCTGATAAGCCATGTAACTAAGATTAAAGATAGGATTAAACTAATACTTTCTTGAACCAAATCAGGAAGTCATACAGAGAGTGACTGTGTTAAAAATCTGACTGAAAAATGCTGATTACTGAACCGATTTCACACACCATTGAAACGGTTTGTGCCAGATTTCAGTTAAATTCGAGGAGTCTGTTTTAATTGATTAGGGGGAAAGATATCGCGCTGACAGAAAGACGGACTAACGGAGAGAGAGAGAGACAGACAGACGGACTAACGGAGAGAGAGAGACAGACAGACAGACGGACGGGAGATAATTTTCTATCTACGTTTACTCAATTTCTATGGCGAGGGTACAGATGGATCTATAGATGGATGGATGGCCGGTGGTTGAAGGTCATCCATCCATTCATCCATCCATTCATCCATCCATTCATCCATCCATCCATCCAGGCCAAACAGAGCCGGGGAGGAAAATTTGGCAGGTGGGCCAAATTTCAATTCACTTCTTTACCTTCAAGTTGGTAATTGTTTGGTCGGAGGCTGTCTGTGTCTGTCTGTGTCTGTCTGTGTCTGTCTGTCTGTCTATCTATCTGTGTCTGTCTGTCCTTTTTGTCTGTCTGCCTCTTTATCCATTGTCTGTGTATTTACCTATCTAGAGACTGTCTGTCTGTCTGTCTGTCTGTCTGTCTCTCTTTCCGTAGTCCGTCTTTCTGTCTCTTTCTACTTTTTGTTTACCTGTTTATCAGTCTGTCTGTTTCTGTCAGTGTGTAAGTCAGTCTGTCTGTGTGTATGACTGTTAGTCTGTATTACTTGTCTGTCTCTGTGTCTGTTTTGTCTGTACCATTTCATCACTCTACCACCATTTACCACCACAATTCCTCTGCCACCTTCCACCACAACCACTCAACAACCATCCTCCACCAAAATCAACAAACATTCTCAACCACAATCACGTTACAATTATTCTCTACCACCACCACACTCTATAACTATCCTCCACCACAATTCCTTTACAACCATCCTCCACCACAATTCCTCTACCACCATCGCCCAACCACAATCACTGGAGGACCACAGGTGTATCTGACGTGTATAAATAATGGCTATGGACGTTTCATCTGTCTAAGTTGAGACATCATCAAATATACCAATTTTTTTTCTCTGACAGGACTTTTAGGGAGGTGTAATATGGTGAAATTTGATGAGTGAGAGAGAAGGGGTGGGGGAGAGGGAGGTGAGGGAGAAGGGGTGGGGGAGAGGGAGGGAGGGAGAGAGGGAGGGAGGGAAGGAGGGAGGAGGAGGAGGAGTGGGTTTGGGGTGAGAGAGAGAGAGAGAGAGAGTCTTAACAAAACACAAAACAAAAATGGATAACCAAAACTAAACCAATTTACTGCAGTACTAAAAAAAAATGAAAAAAAAAACGAAAAAAAAACTAAAAAAATAACCCATACGACAGCAAAAAAAAAACTAAATAAAAAAATAAAAAGATGAAAAAAAAAAGTCTAGGCGGGTAACTCATGTTTACATCATAAGATCCTAAACTCTGGCGTCAGGGAGAATCCAACCCCCCTTCTTCCCTCTACACAGAATCCCCTTATACCTTAAACGCGTTCCGATACCCTTAACCGCCCTCCGCTGATCTTATTAAGGGGGGGATCGCTGGGCTCGGCTGGCTGGCTGGCTGATTCATCTTACTTATACTCGTTGGGTTTTCAGCCGAGCTATGAAGACAAAAAAAATCGGCTTTTGTGTGTAAAAACAAGAGAAAATTGTGGATGTTGAGATGTAATATATGCTATCAACACTCTAATCCACTATCCACATCACTATTCACATACTACTTCACTATCCACACCCTAGTCCCATCCACACCCTAATTCACATCTTACTCCACTATCCACACCCTACTCCACCATCCACATCATAATCCACTATCCACACCCTACTGCATTATCCCCACCCTAACCCACCATCCACACACCCTCAACTATCCACACCCTAATCCACTAGCCACACACCCATACAGAACACAACACCAATCCACAGAACCCGCATCAACGTGTATTTTGTCAACAATTAGCAACAACAAAGAGAGGATTTACCCCTTAAGTTAACGACTCCACCCCCTCGTTACAACACAACAACACCCATTAACCAAACAATGGCTAACGAGCGTCTTCTGGCCGCCCTTAACAACCACTTCTTTATAATGAAGCCAAATTAGGTAGTTTTCATTATCCGGGGCTTGAGTCTCAGGTAATGATGATGATGATGATGATGATGATGATGAGGATGATGATGATGAGGATGATGAGGATGATGATGATGATGATGATGATGACAGGTATAATGATAACAATAATAAGAGTAATAATATCAACAATAATATAACTACTACTACTACTACTACTACTACTACTACTACTACTACTACTACTACTACTGTAAATAAATCCCTTTCTTCCCTGGACCAAAACATAAACATTGTCATCGAAGAGTTTAGCTGTGACAAAAACAACTAAAATGGCGTCAGAATTACACCAAGACTCTAGCGAACAAGACACAATGTAAAAGTCACCTAAGTCAATATTTTTCTCTTAATTACATACGCGAGAATATGACAAAATGGCTGAATATTATGCCTAGAGTATAATATGGACGGTAAAATGGCTTCAAATATACACTGAGACTCTATCTGCGTGTGTGTGTGTGTGTGTGTGTGTGTGTGTGTGTGTGTGAGTGTGAGTGTGTGTGTGTGTGTGTGTGTGTGTGTGTGTGTGTGTACATTAACCAGAATAATTTTAAGGTTGGGGAGAAAATGGCAAGTCTTATATAAACCAACCTGTGAACATTACCATACTCAGTGGCAGCAAGTGTTGGAGGGAGGGAGGGGTGGGGAGAGAGGGAGGGAGGAGGAGGGAGAGAGGGGGGAGAGGGGAGGGAGGGGTGGGAGAGGAGGGAGGGGGGGGAGAGGGAGGGAAGGAGGAGGGGAGAGGAGGGAATTGGGAACGCAGGGAGGGTAAGATTGAATGGTGAAGAGAGGAGGGAGTTTAGTGAGAGAGAGAGAGAGAGAGAGAGAGAGAGAGAGAGAGAGAGAGAGTCCATAACATCTATCTATTTATCTATCCATCTATCCGACAGTGTACGATAGATTACACCAACTGAACAACTCTCCCTATAATAATTACAGGTATATAAATACAGGTATATAATTTATTATATAGTTACACATACCAGTGATTTGCCTCTCAAATAGTGACGAGTTCCTGTAATAGACCTATGTATGTTATTATTACTATAGTTATCATTAATCTTATCATTGTTATCACTATTACTACTACAACTACTATTATTGTCATCATTGTTTTATTATTATTATTATTATTATTATTATTATTATTATTATTATTATTATTATTATTTTATTATTTTCTCGCTTATTTCCCTCCCTCACCTCCTTTCCCTCCTTCAAATTTATCTCCCTCTACCCCACCCCTTCCCCTGAGCCCCCCTCCATCCCCCTTCCCCTCCCCCACCTCTCGTGCTCTAAATTACTGCCAAACTAAAAAAAAGACGACTAGAAGGGCATTTAGAGGGCCAGGATGCTCAAGTGGTGACGTAACCTATCCGAGGAGCTTCCATTAGTGTGTGTGTGATTGTTTAGGCCTAAGAGGAATGCCTGGCGCTGATGACTGCTCGAGCTGGCATTGTACATTCGTCTGTCGTACTCTCCATCAACATTTCAAGACTAGTTTGGTTAGATACGCCAAGCGGTGTTGATTGCTCGAGCTGGCGATGATTTTTACGTTACATTCACCTCTTGTAGCGATCTCCATTGCTCGCGCTGGCACTGGTGTATAAATTTGGTTCGGAAACAAATGCCAGGCGATGCTGATTGCTTGCCCTGGCGTAGTATTTATGGCATGTTTGCGATGGTATACCTTCCATAAGCATGTTTGTACAAGGTGGAGGAGAAAGTCAGGCGCAGATGATCGTTCGTGCTGGCGCTGGGAGAGGGGCGTGATGGAGCTATCATGTGGGAGCCATCGGGACTCTGTGGACGCCCCCTCCTCTCTCTCCTGCCGTGGGGGAGGAGGGAAGAGGGGGAAGGGAGAGGGAAGGGAGAGGGAGAAAGCGAAGGGAAAAGTTCACAGAAAGCTAGACAAAAAAGGGGGAGAAAAAGTAGCAATGGTAGGTAGGGAGAGAGAGAGAGAGAGAGAGAGAGAGAGAGAGAGAGAGGTCAGGTGTAGGTGGGTGGATGACAGGTAAGGACCCTCGACCAGGTGACCTCTTTCACCTGTGCTGCTTATTAAGGCAGATTAAGTCAAGTCTCTCTCTCTCTCTCTCTTAAATAATAGAATCTGGCTGTTGATCAAAGTAACCTATATCAGGCACACACCTCTCTCTCTCTCTCTCTCTCTCTCTCTCTTTTCTACCATCAATCTGTCTCTGTGTCTCTCTCCTCTGTCTCTTCTATCATATCCCTGTCTCTGTCTCACTCCCCCTCTCTCTCTTTCTTTCCATTCTCCTTTCTTTCACCTTCTCTTTACCTATTCTCTCCTTTCTTCCCTTCTCCTTTTCTCCTTAACTCCCTTCTTCCTTCCTCTCCACTACCACCACCACCACCCCCCTCTCTCACACTCTCTCTCTCTCTCTCTCTAAAGAAAACACTCGACAGGAGAAAGTATATGAGCAGAGAGTGAAAGTCAAATGAGGCGACAGGGAAGTAAAAATGGGAGACTGGAGAAAGCATAAACAGACATCTGGCTGAAGGAAACACCTGGTAATGTCAGCCATTTATAAAAACAAAGTAGAATCGATAATAATCACAGAGAAGGAATATGATTTATTTTTTATTTTTACTTTCTTATCTTCTTCTTCTTCTTATACTTCTTCTTCCTCTCTTCCAACCTCTTCCTCTACATTCTCTTCTCCTTCGGCCATCAAAAAACAATTGAAGAGTGATGTATGGTATAGAAAACACACTTTAAAACATAGATACGTCGTTCTGCACAAAGTAAACACACCCTTTGGAAAACAGACGCCATATTTTTTTTTTTTTTTTACAAGAGCTTCCCTTTGTTTATCTCATTATGAAGACGAGATGTTCCAACAATGCGGACATTACCGGGAGTTCTCTTGTTGACGAACTCTGGGGAAAAACACAAGACTCTCACGGCAGATATTCTTAGATTTTAGTGAGAGAGAGAGAGAGAGAGAGAGAGAAAGAGAGAGAGAAAATGAGAGAGAAAGAGAGAGAAATAAACCAAAGTATTAGTGAGACAAGAGAAACTACTCTAATTGCTTCTCACTGATAATTAAAAAATCAACGCTGTGAAACCTGCTGATGTGCTCTCTCTCTCTCTCTCTCTCTCTCTCTCTCTCAACCATACCCTCCCCACTTAGTCTCCATAACCTAACCTAACCTAACCCACCTTCCTCCAACCTTCCTTACTTTCACACACACACACACACACACACACACACCCTTCCCATCCCTTTCCTGATCTCCTTCCGTTCCCTTTCCTCTTCTAATCCCTTCCCATCCTACCGTCCCCTTCCTTCTCCATCCTATTCTCCCCCTCCCCTAACCATCCCACTCTTCCCTCTCCAAATTATCCACACTATCCTCCCCCCCTCTCTCTCTGTAGCCTTCTCACTCTCACATACCCTCTCCACTCTCCTCTCCCCACATCCCTCACACACAGAATACCTCCCACTCCTCTCTCTCTCTCTTGTCTCTCTCTCCCTCTCTACTCCCTCTCATCCCTCTCCGTAGTCTTCCCTCTTCCTCCCAACCCATCTCACCCCCCTCGCCTCTCCTACCCAGAAGTGAGAGTCTAAGATTAATCTGTTTTAATCCACATCGTGAGAGTTTCCTCCTGATGGGTTAGTTGGGTCAGGGATCACCCCACCAGGCTTAGTTTCCACCTTACCACCGATACAGTGGAGTGGGGGTGGGTGTGGGGGTGGGTGGTGGTGGGGTTAAGGTGTGGGGGAGGTGTGTGGTGGAGGGTGAGGGTGGGTTCGACAGGGCGCCATCTATTGCCGGATCTATTCACCAGTTGACTGAACCAATACCAAGTGCACAACATTTGCCGTTATTGTCACTCAGCATTGCGATGGTCCGACCGACAATAATCAAACCGAATTAGCTTTTCCCATTATTGTTTTCCGAAATGGCAAAGCTGGGATGATATTCGTGATAGTAAAAAAAATATCGTTTTTGTTTTTAATACCCAAGAATAAAAACTGTAAGTGAATATTCGACCAAAATTAAGATAAAAAAAGATATTTATTTAGTGATGTAAAGGCAGAAAGATAGGTAATTCTCAGCAGGTATTCTTACAGGTACACTAATATGGTTTAATTACCTGAGAAATACCTGTGTAGTATTGGCTTGTTTGCTAATGAACTTAAAGGTGTATTTACAGGTGGAATAGAGTATGGGAGTATAGGAGCCGAGGTTATTATTGTTTTTTGTAATGTGTGGTCATCGTACTCAAGGGTTAAGTCATCGTACTCAAGGATTAAGTCATCGTACTCAAGGGTTAAGTCATCGTACTCAAGAGGTTAAGTCATCGTACTCCGTCATCACTATTCAGTCATCGGGTTAAGTGCTAGGTTAAGTCATCGTACTCAAAGGGTTAAGTCATCGTACTCAAGGGTTAAGTCATCGTACTCAAGGGTTAAGTCATCGTACTCAAAGGGTTAAGTCATCGTACTCAAGGGTTAAGTCATCGTACTCAAAGGGTTAAGTCATCGTACTCAAGGATAAAGTCATCGTACTCAAGGGTTAAGTCATCGTACTCAAGGATTAAGTCATCGTACTTAAGGGGCTTAAAGACAATATATCCTTATTTCGCGTCACTTCACTCCTTGCACCGACGACCACCGCATTTATACGGATTAACGTCGCGAACGGTGAGGCATTTCTCCATCGTTCGTGAGCGGAGTTACCATGAATACACCCCAGAGACTTAATCGCCTTAAGTTTGTGAGTTGGTAAGTTTTGTAAGCGATCAGTCTCAAGTTTAGATAGTATAAATGTAAACACACACACACACACACAAAACACACACACACACACACACAAAACACACACACACACACAGATAAAATTCTACAGCTGAGGACTAATTCTCCTTTAGTTCTTCATACATAAACACAAAGGTCTTCTTCTCATATTAAATAGCCTAAGAAGAGGAGAGTTCTGGCTTAAAATGGCTCGTTTGATTATTGTGGAGTATTAAAAAAAAAGGTCATTTAAATTGGTGTATTGGTTGAGTGAGTTATTATTAGTAGGAGAAGTGTTCGTGGAAATGGTTGTTGTGGTGGAGGAGGAGATGAGGGGATGGAGGAGGAGGAGGAGGAGGAGGAGGAGGAGGAGGAGGAGGATGAGGAGGAGGAGGAGGATGAGGAGGGTCGTATTCTTCTGAGGGTTCTACTGAAGAAAGAAGAAGACGACGACGAAGAAGAAGAAAAATAATAAGAGGAGAGGTATAAGAAAATGTGAAAAAGTAGATGAAAAGGAGTAAGAAGCAGAAGGAGGAAGGGGAGGGGGTCGTACGAGGAGCAGGAGGGTAGGAGTAGGTGTAGAAGGAGGAGGAGGAGGCGCGGGTGGTGGCAGTAAGCGGCCAGAAGGACCCCAGGTGACGCCCTTTATCACGCCCATCACTGTGTCATCCTCTCTCCTCCCCTCACCCCTTCCTCGTCCTACCCCCCCCCAGCCCCCACCCTCCCCATCCGCCTCCTCCTAGGGTTCGTTCTTCTGTTCTTCTCCAACTCCCCCTTCTCCCTGTCTCCTGTTAAGGTATCGTCCTCCTGTCACCCTCTCCCCCTTTCCATTCTCTCCTTTTCCTCACATGCGCTCCTTCCCCTTTCTCTTCCCTACCACCTCTCCTTCCTTCTCCTTCCCTCTTTTTCCTCATTTCTCTCTTTTTCTTCCCCTTTCCTTTTCTACCGTCTCTCATTCCCCCTTCCTTCACCCCCAACAATCACCTCTCTCTCCTCTTTCTTCTCCCTCACTTTCCTCTTCTCTCTCTCTTTCCTGGTAACCACTCTCTCCCTCCCTCTCTCTCCCTCCTTCCCTCCCTCTTTCCCTCAGTCACGTAATCAATACACCCTTCCAGTGACGTAAAATAACATACATCAATACGTGCTATACATTATTTTCCCTCCCATCACAACAACAACAACAAATAATAATAATAATAACAATAACAAAAATAATAATAGTAATAATAATAATAATAATAATAATAATCATAATAATAATAATAACGGCGGGTTTGTTAAGCTGCCCGACCACTGCTTGATACTATTGACACTCCTGTGGATAATATTGCTTAATTAACCTTTAAATGATACTGATAATGTCGATACGATACATTACAAAAAAAAACAATAAAAATAATGGAAAAATATTTGTACTTTTTGGGAATGTTGTCTGGTATTAAGATTTAATTAATCTTTTACTTAAAATGACAGTGAGGGTATATAAGTGTGTGAACTGTAGGTTAGGTTAGGTTAGGTTAGGTTAGGTTAGGTTAGTAGGGTGGCCAGTTACACGCGCGCGCACACACACACACACAAAGTGGGAAATTTCCGTCACAGTTGAAAATCGATACACCTTATGTAACTCATCCTGGGAGTGTCCGGTCTGTAAGGTGTCCTATCAATCAAAGAACAAATCAATAGGGTGTATCCAGTCAATTGGGGTATCCAGTCAGTGAAATTATCGGTCAGTAGAATTAATATCCAGTCAGTGGGTATCCAGTCGGTAGGGTGTCAGTCAGTAAGGGTGTCAGTCAGTGGAGTCATCCAGTCAGTAAGAATGTCAGTCAGTGGTGTCAGTCGGTAGAATGTTCAGTCGATGGGGTGTATCCGGTCATTGATTATCCGGTCAGTGGGGTAATCCGGCCAGTGGGGAAAGTGCAAATATCTGTCCTTTGGATAGTCCTCCCCACTCACAAAGGGCAGAAAAGACTTAGAAATATTGAGTTCTATTTCCTGTAATGATGGGCGAGTGTAATTGCTAGCCTGTTACGCACTTCAGGGCCTTAGTTGTTGAAGCGCAGTGATAACGCTGTAACTTCAAAGGTTTACAACAACAACAACAACAATAATAATAATAATAATAATAATAATAATACTAATAATAATAATAATAATAATAAAATCAACTTATAATAAAAACAAAATCACTGAATATTATTTATTTTTTAATAGAAAAATTAAAAATAACCTATCATTAAATACGTGTTGTACCAGCGATCTCTCTGTCGGGTCGTTGAGGTGGTGGACTGCGCATGCGCGGCTGAGGTGAATGGCGCCAAAAAGCCTTGACCTAGATAGAGGGAATTATGATGTTATTCAACTCTAATGCCCACAAGAGCATCTCACCCAGGCAGAGGAGGGATGCAATTTGGTTTTCGGTGGCAGCTCTCACGCCTTTTTTATAACTTTTTTACAATCATTTTCAAATATTTCCTGTTGATTTTACACCTAGAAATATATCACTAACTATACACATATCAAATTTACATATCCATAAATAATACCTAAATGTTTACACTTAATATATAGCCATTAAAAGGTAATACATATTTCATGGCGATGCTTTTTTGTTTCATTCGTTTATAAATCTATAGATGACGTAAGGTTCTTTTGTTTATTTCATGGCGATGCTCTTTTGTTTCATTCGTTTATAAATCTATAGATGACGTAAGGTTCTTTTGTTTATCTTTCCTGCGTCTCTGTTGTGGTGTTACTGAAGCCAAGCTTATCATACAGGGGTGAGGTAAGAGAACATCATTCGCCCGCCAGACTGACACCCCAGACACCCCAGAGAACTGCCAGTCGTCGCGTCCTAAACTATCGTACATTATCATTGGTTAATATAAAAAAAAAACGGTACTCTGGCCAATCAAAATAGAGTTTCTGTTTAAGGCAGGCAAGCTTAACTACTCTTAAGAGGAGTAGGTGTGGGAGGACTGGTAAGTGGGAGAGAGGAGGTAGGAGGGAGGGGAGGTCGGTGGGGGAGGTAAGTGGGGGAGAGGAGGTCTTCTGAGGAGTGGAGGTCGGTGGGGTGGTAAGTGGAGAGAGGAGGTAGGAGGGAGGGAAGGTAGGAGTGGAGGGAGGCTTCAGGGGGAGGTATGGGGGGAGAGGAGGTCTCTGAGGAGTGGAGGCCGGTGATGACAGGAGTAGGTACAGGGGAAGAGAGGGGGTGAGGGTTAGGTACAAGGAGGAAAGATCGGTGGGGAGGGGAGGAGTACTGGGGAGGAGAGATCGGTGGGAGGGGAGAGGAGGAGGTCGCCGCCCAATGCTGATAGCTAGAGATAATGACAGTCTAAGGGATCCTAAGGCACAAGAGGACAGCAGCCCACCGCCCACACACCCCACGCGTCCCACTCTTATCCCCCCACTCACCCCCACCAATACCTCTCTCCCACTCATCCCAATCAAGTTCACTCTTACCCCCCACTCACCCCCACCACCTCTCCCACACATCTCAAGCGCTAAAGACGGGTCACATTAGGTTAGGTTGGGTTAGGTTAGACAGACTAATAGACAAACGGAGACATATAGACAGATAGTTAGAGACAGTTAGAGACATAGATACAGAGATAGACAGAAAGACAGGTCACAGACACACAAACACACACAAGCAGACGAGGGCATAGACAGACAGACAGACAGACAGACAGACAGACAGACAGACAGATCAAAAAATCCCTCTAAGTCTATTTGCTTATTAATGAAAAGATTTATCCGGAAGGTAAAAATTATTCATTCAATCCCTTTAAAGCGATCATTTAATTATCGTCTCTTATACCGGAGAGAGAGAGAGAGAGAGAGAGAGAGAGAGAGAGAGAGAGAGAGAGTATATGAAGACTACATCGTTAACTTGAAAGGTCGTCACTTTATATTTAGAAGTGAGGGAAGTAAGGGGGGAGGAGGGGAGGGAAGAGGAGGAGGACCAGGTGGGGTGGGGAGGGGAAGAGGATTTATGAACACTCAATATGCAAAAAAAAAAAGTACTTGTGCACGTCCATTGAAGGTGGGTGGAAGGGAGAGGGAGGGTGGAAAAAGGAAGTGGGGGGGGAAAGGAAGGGAGAGAGGGAGGGGAGGGAAAGGGAAGAGAAGGAGGAAGAAGGAGGAGGAGGAGAGGAGAGGCAGGAGGAGGAGGAGGAGGGGTGAGGTACTTTGTCACGTCATTAACACTCTCTCTCTCTCTCTCTCTCTCTCTCTCTTTGTCTAAATACGTTTCTTTCTTCTCTCTCATTATCTCAGTTTCCTTTCACTGTCTTTTTCTTTCTCACTTTCTCTCTTTCTCTCTCTCGTGGATTTCTTTTGCTCGACATTTATTTTTCTCTTTCTTTCTCTTTAGTACTATTTGCCTATCTCTTCTCCCTCCCTCCCTCCACTGCCTATCTCCATTATCCTCCTTCAAGGTAAAGTCATCTCCTACCTTCCTTCCTCTTCCCTACTCCTTGCCTACAGCGTTTCCCTCCCAAGGTAGAGTCCCCTCCCTCCCTTCCCCTCCTTCTTCCTCCCTCCACCCTCCTTCCCTCCCTCCGCCCCTCCACTTCTCCTTCCTCCTCTCATCTCCTTCCCCTCTCCCTTCCTTCCTCCACCTCTCCACCCTCCTTCCTCCCTCCGCCCCTCCATCTCCCTCTCCCCCTCCACTTCTCCACCCCTCCTTCCTCCTCCCTCCACCCCTCCTCCTTCCTCTCCACCCCCTCCCTCCACTCCTCCACCCTCCTTCCCTCCCTCCACCTTATAATTGACTATCACCTCCAATTATGAACAGGTACCAACAGGCACAGCTGGTGCACCTTAGCATTGACTTACCTGAGTAATAGAGGCACTCGAGGTGGAGAAAAGGGGGAGAAGGGGGGAAGAAGGGGGAAGAAAGGGGACGAAAGGGAGAAGGAAGGGGTAGAAAATGGAAAGAGAAGTAGAAGAAAGGGGAAAAAAGGGGGGACGAAGGGGGGAAGAAAATAGAAGAAAGGGGAAGTAAAGGGAAGCAAAGGGAAGAAAGGGGAAGAAAAGGTTAAGAAAGATGAATAAAGGGGACGAAAATGTGAAGAAAGGGGAAGTAAAAGGAAACAAAGGGAAGAAAGGGAAAGAAAAGGGAAGAATGGATTAGAGATTAGTCTATGGAAAGGAAGACGAGGGGAGAGAGAATGGGATGGACACTGATATCTCACGTTCCTTCTCATTTGCCTATTCCACACCCCTTCCCACCAGACTCTCTCTCTCTCTCTCTCTCTCTCTCTCTCTCTCTCTCTCTCTCTCTCTCTCTCCTCTCCCATCCTTCCCATTTTAAAGACCATAAAAATAAAAACAAATATATCCGTTTTTATATTAGTTTTACCACACACACACACACACACACTCACACACACACACACACACACACACACACGCACACACACACACTTTTCCTCACATCTTAAACTAACATCCATTTTTCTCACTGGTTTAACACTGTTTTGCCGCCACACCCCTTATGGAAGTTGTACACGCTAGTCCCTCCAAGTAAGGTCGGTATTCCCATATCCTTACTGTGGCACGGACGACCTTAAGGACAGACGTGTATCTCTGGACAGGAGGAGTTGAGGGATAGATGATAGATAGACAGAAGTAAAGTCGACTACGGAATTATCTTAGCGAGGTGAACAATAAGGTTGAAAATTCTACTATTAAGCCATTTGGGTTTGATTCTTATGGTATATTTGGTTATCTATCCATCCTATCTATCTAGTCATAGCGTAATTCATTCATCTATCCATCCACTCCTTCATTCACATATGCTCTCTCTCTCTCTCTCTCTCTCTCTCTCTCTCCCTCTCTCTCTCTCTCTCTCTCCAATATTAGCCTGGCGATGTTCCTGGGCGTTGATAAGCCAACTCTGGTGCTAATTTCACGCCCGGTGGCTATAACCCGCCAAGTAAGCTGCGGTATAATGCATGCTGATTTTCAACTTTAATTCACAACTAAATTAAATCCATTTTTGTATTTTTCTCTTAAATGCGAAATTAATGTTCCCGAAAATTTGTGTTCATGTCATATAATTGTGATTTGTCTTCTTGTTAAACTCTAACCTAACCTAAACCTCATATTACACACACACACACACACACACACACACACACACACTCACACACACACACACTCAGCACACAGCAATGCACACACACACACACACACGCACACTCCACACACACACACACACACACACACACACACACACACACACACACACACACACACACACCATATTCCCTCATATATCTCGGTCTTGTAGTAATATTATGGTGACTAATTGTGGTTATTTTTCCAATTTTTTTCGAATATCAGTTATGGTGATGCTAGATTTATTTTATTGCATTAATTTAAAAGATAAAAAAATGTAGTCAGGAGAATTATTATTATTATTATTATTATTATTATTATTATTATTATTATTATTATCATTATTATTATTATTTATTATTATTATTTATTTTTAATGTTAATGTTAATAGTAATAGTGAGTTTTTATTTCATCATATTTTTTTTATTTTTTTTTACATTTGGAATCATAATAAAATCTGTTTTTAATTTTTCATCACTTAAAATCATTGATTTTTTTTTCTATTTTTTATTAATTTAAATTTTTTTAAACTCTAAAAAATAATGAAATTGAACTTTTTACATAAACTTACACATTAATACCGGACCACCGAGAGTAATGGATAGGTCAAGATGGTGTCTATTAGAACTAGTGCCTATTAGGACTGGCACCTATTAGAACTAGTGCCTATTAGGACTGGCACCTATTAGAACTAGTGCCTATTAGAACAAGGGCTTATTAGGATTATGACCTCTATAAGACTGGTGCCTATTTGGACTGGGGCCTATTAGAACTAGTACCTATAAGGGTTAGAACCTCTTAACAACAAGGACCCACTAAAACCTGGGGTCCATTCATGACAAAACACAACAGTGCCTCCCCCCTCCACCACCACCCCCACCACGACCTACCCCCACCCCCACCACCACCACCACCACGACCACCACCACCACCCCTACCACGACCACGACCACCACGACCACCACGACCCCCACCACCACGACCATCCCCACGACTACAACGACAACTTCTTCGTCAGGAGGAAGATCACCAACTTGGTATTAATTCCAGCAAAGGAGCAATACAATCTGAATTGGAAGGAACAGCGAGGCTCAGGCTTAATCTTCCTCCACAGAATAATGCATCGATTCAAGGAGGGGCAGCTCTTCCTCCCTCTCCTTATTCCTCCTTTCTTCCTCCTTCTCTCTCTCTCTCCCTCTATCTCTCTTCCCCTATCCCTCCACCTACTCTCCCTCTCTCCATCTTTCTCTTCCGCTGCCTCCTTCTCCCCCTCCCTCTCTCCCTCTCTTTCTCCCTCTCTCCCTCACTCTCTCCCCCTCACTCCGTTCCTCCAAAACGAGATTCATAACTTAACTTGCCACAGTGAGACGACAGCTAGCCAATGAGAATAAGGGAAGATGTATCATAGCTTGAGAGGGGGGAGGATATGGGATCCAAGACGTTTATTGGAGGGTTCGAACACTATGCCTATGGGGTTAAAACAATAGAGGATGTGACTTATAGTTCCTAAAATGGCGGGATTTGAAACACTTATTAATAGGATCGAAAATACGAGCATTAACAACGACGTAGATTAAAACGTAAACATCAAAAGATAAAAATTACGTAAAAGTGATGATAATGATAATAAATAGATATATAAAGAGGAAATAAAAGAATAACTGAGAAATATAAGAGAATGGTTGGTTGAATACTCGAATAGGATTAAAGGCTTCGTATATAGGATCGAAATAATAAATGAGATGAGTCCTACACGGAGAAGGAACTCAAGACGATTATTTGGGGAAGGCGGGTGTAGGAGTTGAGTGGATATAGTACCTTTCTCCTCTCCCTAAGGCCTCTGGTTCGATCCCTGAACACCCCTAAGTCGACGTAGATGCAAACGAGTACCAAAATGTTGCAATAGAAACCAAATTCTTTCCTTACGTACCGACAAAAAACAAAATAGCAACGTTATAAGTGATGTAAAACGTCTTCATGACCTTATACAACCACAAGACAAAAAAAATCACCTTTAAAAAGTAATGAAGAATAAAACTACGAAAATACACCATAAACAAAGATTAAAGACATAAAACAGAATATATACGGTCATAGAGGTGTGTTATATAGGGTATTAAAAACAAAAGAATAGAGGTCGTTTATATAAAAATAATCCGATCATGTGTCTTAAGGGAAGGAGACCATCTAATGTAAGGGATTAAGCACCTGTTTGTAGGAGGATCAAGATTGCATTTGTTCTTATAATCAAATTCGAATTCTACAGTTAAAAGGTTTTGTCTATAAATGTTGGAGTTTCAATTCTCTCTTGTTGGGGTTTATAACAGGAGGAGGTGTTGTTGTTGTTGTTGTTGTTGTGTTGTGGCGGGGAGTAAACACGTATTTAGGAAAGTGATAAGGTAATGTAAAGGTGTTTGTATGTGTGTACCATCTCTCTCGACTCTTAATACAGCTTGTTCGAGATTTACACACACACACACACACACACACACACACACACACACACACACACACACACACCACCACCACACCACCACACACCACCAAAGAGATGACGAAAATAATAATCAGCAGAGAGAGAGAGAGAGAGAGACGGTAGAGACGGTAGAGATAGTTTTTTCCTGTAAGGTTGCGGTCACCCAGGAAGTAGGTAAGCATTATCACCACACTAGAGACGAGAGTTAGTGGTAGTATTGTATGCACGTCGCTTCCTTTGTGCAGTTGTTGGCCAAAAACTCTGATTTACACTGGTGCAAGATGGTGTGTGTGTGTGTGTGTGTGTGTGTGTGTGTGTGTGTGTGTGTACTACTGCTGCTTCTGCTACTACGATTATTATTATTGTTACAACTTCTGCTATTAATAAATACTAAGGTGGTACTACTACTACTACTACTACTACTATTACTACTACTATTACTACTAACTACAACTTGGGGAGACTGGGAGAGACAACGGGAAGGGTGGGATGGGATACGTACCATAATGGTTAAATAGTGGAACGGCAACGGAATGGGTTACTCTCCTCTACTGTTTCGTAAGATGGTGGAAGGGAAGTGTGAGGGAGGAGAGAGAGAGAGAGAGAGAGAGAGAGAGAGAGGAAAGAGACGGTGAGAGAGGGAGGGAGAGAGAGAGATCGTTCAAGTTAGGTGGGATGAAAGGCAGCAGGGAGGGAGGTAGAAAAGAATGGAGAGAAGGAGAGAAGGAGGGAGAGAGAGAGAGAGAGAAGAAGGGAATTATGTGCGTCAGACATGCTATAATGCGTCGGTACATATTCCAACACGTTCAAACCAACTGTGTAGAGGTATCGTGGTTGGTTATTCTTTCTATATATACACCCCTAAGGACATACACACACACACACACATACACACACACACATCTATACACAACAATAAGAAGACACCTGGTATAGATTGCCTTATATAAATCACTATATTACGCCCACCTTGATATAGCGATCAGTGGTCAATATTTTATACACTAACGCCGTGTATTATGACGTAGGCTGTAATAGTCAACATCATCAGCCAATCACGTTACTCCCCTGGAAACTTTTGACATGGAATTTACTCTCAATTATGACCCATTTTTGGCAATAAACCATAATGGGAAAACTCTCATTCAATATAATAATTTGCTTTTTTTATATTTGGATTGTATTTTGAAATTTGTTGCAGCACTAAAATGAACTGTTGATGGTTTCATGTTATTAGAACACACACACACACACACACACACACACACACACACACTTTACACTTTACACTACTTAAGACACACACTAATCACTGGGCCACCACTTATGAATATGCAGTGGTGGCGAGGATCAGAGTGGCTGGGAAAGAGGAATCACTTCAAGCATTAATATCCAGTCGTCTTCGGTGTTCCAATTCCCAAGACATTCCTAAAATTCCTAAGTCATTCCTAAGACGATCGCAAACATTCTTAAGACATTCCTAAGGTGATTCTATAGCATTCCTGAGATTCCTATAGCGATTCTAAAACATTCCTGAGATTCCTAGGACGATTCTAAGACATTCCTAAAACATCCCTAAGCCATTCCTAAGCGATTCCTAAACCATTCCTAGACACTATCAAACAGGTGATGCCTTAACCCGGATAGGAAAAAAATCGTACCCAAGGCATAACTCAAACAATAGCGGCGTTCATCCTGGTATTAATTATCCTTCCTCCACGAAGCTACAATGATACACAAAGATTAAATAGTCACTTTTCTTTGTTTATTTAAGAGATGGTGGTGGTGGTGATGATGGTGGTGGTGGTGGTGGTGGATCAAAAGCTGCCATCAAGATTGTTTAAAATATTGATAAAAAGCTTTCAGTTCGTTATTATTTGCCGAGATGAATAGACCATTGTGTGTGTGTGTGTGTGTGTGTGTGTGTGTGTGTGTGTGTGTGTGTGTTAATATCTAGAACTAAACAACATGACTTAACATTGGTAGCAGGTTAAGTACACCAACGTTAACCGAAGCTCTGAAGGGTAAAACACTGAAACGTTAACCGAGACACTGAAGCGTTAACCGAGACACTGAAACGTTAACCGAGACACTGGAAATGCCACCGAGAGATAATACCAGCGTTAACCGAGACACTGAAACGTTAACCGAGACACTGAAGCATTAATCGAGACACTGAAGGTTAACCGAGACACTGAAGCGTTAACCGAGACACTGAAGCATTTAATCGAGACACTGAAACGTTAACCGAGACACTGAACCGTTAACTGAGACACTGAACGTTATTAACTGAGACACTGAAACGTTAACCGAGACACTGAAGCATTAACCGAGACACTGAAGCGTTAACCGAGACACCTGAAGCGTTAACCGAGACACTGAAGCATTAACCGAGACACTGAAACGTTAACCGAGACACTGAACCGTTAACCGAGACACTGAAGCGTTAACCGAGACACTGAAGCGTTAATCGAGACACTGAAACGTTAACCGAGACACTTAAACGTTAACCGAGATACTGAAGCGTTAATCGAGACACTGAAACGTTAACCGAGACACTGAAGCATTAACCGTAGACACTGAAGCGTTAACTGAGACACTGGAAGCGTTAACCGAGACACTGAAGCATTAATCGAGACAATGTGAAACGTTAACCGAGACACTGAACCGTTAACTGAGACACTGAACGCTAACTGAGACACTGGAACGTTAAATCGGAGACACTGAAGCATTAACTGAGACACTGAAGCGTTAACCGAGACACTGGAAGCGTTAACCGAGACACTGAAGCATTAACCGAGACACTCACAAAACGTTAACCGAGACACACACTGAAGCGTTAACTGAGACACTGAAGCGTTAACCGAGACACTGAAACGTTAGGCCGAGACACTGAAGCGTTAACCGAGACACTGAAGCGTTAGCCGAGACACTGAAGCATTAACCGAGACACTGGAAGTTGCTAACCGAGACACTGAAGCGTTAACCGAGACACTGAAGCGTTAACCGAGACACTGAAGCGTTAACCGAGACACTGAAGCGTTAACCGAGACACTGATGAACCTTAACCTCCCCCACATCATCTTCCTCTTCATCCAATTTCCCTCAACACTTTCTTATTCAGGTCTTCCCTTCACATCAATCATCATCTACACCTCTTTTTTACCTATCCTCTTTTTTACCTATCCTCTTTTTTACCTATCCTCTTTTTTACCTATCCTCTTTTTTTCCTATCCTCTTTTTACCTATCCTTTTTTTTAAGTTAATATTCCTCTTCTACTTTTTTATTGGACCTTAAAATTTGGGATAAAAACTTTTAGGAGTATTTTTTTTTTGCAGGGGGCGTGTATTGTTATTTTTTTGGGGGGGGAAGAAATATTAAAGTTATATAAATAATTTTTCTTCTTTATTTAATATGGAAAAAAATTCTATCAGTCAGTCAGTCAGTCAACCAAGGAGAAAAACTCTATCAGTGAATCAGTCAGTTAATCAGTCAGTCAGTCAGTCAACCAAGGAGAAAAAGTCTATGAGTGAATTCGTCAGTAAGTCAGGCTAATTACCCAAAGAGCTAATTAACGCCGCTAAAAAGCCATATTAACGACAGGAAAAATACATTCTTAACAAAGTGTAATTACGTTAAATGTGGGTAATTAGGCCAGGATGAGACCTTGATGTAGTTCATAATGATTAGATCACCTGATCATTAGACCAGACTCTAGTTAATAAGGAAATAATCCGATAATTAATACTATTGAAATATATTACGGGATAATATTACATACCTTAAATATATTCAAAATTAAAATGCTTCGAAAAATATCTCGTAAATATTTAAAATAAAAATCCTAAAAAAGTTAAAAAAAAATAAAAATAAAAATAAAATAAATAAAATAATGAATAAAAAAATACCCCCCAAAATATTAGTTCTTCAAAATATCCCCTAAAAAATAAAATCTTAATCTGGGACCCAAAATCGTATTAGGAATCATATCAATGAATAAAAAAATACTAATAATACAAGTCGGGGAAAACACGCTCCCCAAAGTGGTATTAACACACTGCAATTAATCATGTAAAGTACAGTGTGTAATCCTACTTTACAGGAGAGTTGCTTCGTGAGGAGGAGGAGGAGGAGGGTGGAAGAAGAGGAGGAGGAGGAGGAGGAATAAAGAAGAAGAAGAAAATGAAATAGTAAGTAGGAGGAGGAGGAAGAGGAGGAGGAGGAAGAGGAAAAGAAGGAGAAGAACATTAAGAGTAGAAGAACAGAAGGAAGAAGAATAAGGAAGAAGGAACTTAAGAAGAAGAGAAGAAGGAGGTGGAGAGGGAGATGGAAGAGAGGAAGAGGAAGGGGTAGGAAGAGGAGGAGGAGAGGGGGGACAACACCCATTAAACCAAGGGAATAGAGAGAGAGAGAGAGAGAGAGAGAGAGAGTAATACACCGAGAGAGAATATCGCCTCTGACAGCGGAGACTTTGGGGATGGTCTCTAAATTGGAGACACGAGGAGACAATCTGTGTGTGTGTGTGTGTGTGTGTGTGTGTGTGTGTGTGTGTGTGTGTGTGTGTGTGTGTTGCTATTTGCCATTATCTTTTAATCTGTCTCATAATTTCTTTCCAATAACTATAATTTCATCACAGGTTAATTGGATAATATTCGCCTTAATTACAGGTGTGACGTCCCCCTGAAGGTCTCCCAGGCCCAGTGTCCTTATTAAGAAAAAGCGAGAGAAAGTTTTTTTTTTTAGAAAGTATGAAAGTTTCTTTTCTTGCGGGGGAAAGTTTCTTGTGTGATGACAGAGTTATGTTGAGAAAAATGAAGTGTCTCTCTTTCTTTCTCTCCATCGTTTTTTTTTCTTCTTTTCATTCTGTTTCTCATTTAACTCTCACTCTCTTTGTCTCTTATCCTTTTTCACACTGCTCTTCCCTTCCCCCTTCTCTCTCTCTCTCTCTCTCATCTCCTCCCTCTCTTCCTGTTTTCCTTCCATCTCTCTTTTCCACTATCTTTCACTTTCTCCTCTCCCTCTTTTTCTCCCCTTTCTCCCATCACTCTTTCCCCCCTCCTCCCCCTCTCTATCCCTTCCTCCTCCCTTTCACCCTTCCCCCCTTCTCTCCCTTCTCCTTCAAACATATACCACATCTCCCTATAACACATGATGCTCTGTTATCTGACTCCATATATCACAAGTCATATTATCCCACTGTATTTAGAACGAGCACAGGTGATACAGGTAACTCGAGCACAGGTAATACAGGTAACTCATTAATTAAGGAGGAACAAAAGACTCTCCCACTTCTATAGACTTATTGATTTATAGAGCTCAGTATCAGGTATAATTAATTACTCTACACGGTAATAAAACTCCAGGTATAACATGTTCCTCTACTAATGGAGTCTTATTATGTATGTGAATTAATTCCTCTCAAGCATTATACTATTTGGGTTATATATATATTCGTATGATGTATATTTGAGTATGATAAGTATATTTGATTATCCATACGAGGGAAAAATGGATAAGTATAATGATATTTTGAGTATTATAAAAACGAGTAAAATTTTATAAAGACGAAAAAATTAATATAAGTGAAATATATCAGTAAAAATGAATTAAATATATTATCGAAGTATTATGAATAGCAATGAGACTAATGTTCTGATAACACCTTGACAATAACGATAATAATAATAATAAAAATAATAATAATAATAATAATAATAATAATAATAATAATAATAATGAATGAGAGAGAAAGAACAAAGACCAGGAGGGGAAAAGAGGAGGAGGGAGGAGGAGGAGGAGGAGGAGGAGGAGGAAGACCTACAGTGACAAGGAGACTACACCTGGCTACACAGCGCGGCTGAGTAGCACCACCTGTAATTTATGACGATCTGTATGTATGTAGTCTGTGTGTGTGTGTGTGTGTGTGTGTGTGTGTGTGTGTGTATTGTGTCAGGGGTGCATTATGATTGTACAGTTTCTGTCCCTCCACTATGACATAATAAAGCAAACCGAAAACACACACACACACACACACACAACACACACACACACACACACACACACACACACACACAGACAATGGTAACCTTTAACTGAAACATGACCTGGGTAGGGGAGGAGGGGTGAGGTGAGAGGTGAGGTGGGGAAGGAGGAGTGGGGTGAGGGGTGAGGGGAGAGATGGGGTTAGAATAAGGTATTGGCTGGGGTTAGGGTAGGGGGTTGGGGGTAGGGGTTGGGCTAGGGGGTGAGGATGGGAGGTGAGGGAAGAGGTGGGTGGAAGGGTGAAGGAATGTAGGGGGTGAGAGGGTGAGGGTAAGTGTGAAGGAGGTGAGGGTGAACAATAACCTCCCCCTTGAATCCTCCAAAATGGGGTCACTTTGGTCTCATAAATTGGTTCCTGAAAGAAGGATTTGGACGCGGGCCATGGTTCATATTTCTAAGGTCAGATTTCGTGTGTATGTGTGTGTGTGTGTGAGTGTGTGTGTGTGTGTGTGTGTGTGTAAATTCCCCCATACAAAATATTTCATATATATCATCTCAAATCACGTAGTTAGATCGTTAAAAGCTAACTACAGGACTGCCCAATACTATACATGTTGAAAGTACAGAGACAGTGTTACCAGAGTCGACAGAAGATAAGAATCAGTATAGCTAAGCACAATCCCTCCTCCCCTCCCCTCCCTCCTCCTCCTCCTCATTCATTCCTAAACACGTACTGACACCTGTTTATATTTCCTATCGATGTTTCTTTCATTTCCATCATTACTCCTTCTTTCATGGGTGTTTTTCTTTCATTTGACGTCAATATTACTATTCGATGATTCCCTATTCCATTCCTATTCATCATTCACTAGTATTTTTCTTATTTCTATCACCAATTTATCGTTCATTTCATTTCTATCTATATTTTTAAATCTCTCTCTCTCTCTCTCTCTCTACGTGGCGCCTCTTCATTACTCTTCTCTCCTCTTTAAACAACAAACGCCTCAGTCTTTGTAGGGATACCATTGATTCTATGAGAGAAGAGAGTGGGGAGGAGAAGAGGCACTAGTACTCTACCACTGAACTATTGCATCTTAGTATCTAATATAGAGCTTGCTCTCCATCGAGGCACCTGGCACTCCAGCCTTGGCACTCGAGCCTCGTAAAACACAAGACAATATTCACGAGTGAGAGCCTGACTCGAATGATCTTGGCCGATGGTTAAGTTAGAGAAGACTTAATGGTACGCCGCCGCCTTGTATGTATGTATGTATGTATGTATGTATGTATGTATGTATGTATGTATGTATGTATGGATGATATAATATTTTTACCCAGACTAACAAGATTAATATTTGCTTGATTATTTCCTCAATTACATGACGGAGCAAAATTTAATCATCTCTCTCAGGCTGTTATTAACTACCATATCTCCCAAATTACCTTGTTCCTCATATATTTTTGTAGGATGGCACTAGAGAGGTGTGTATTAGTGATCTGATCTTGTGTATGGTAGAGTTGTCATATGTATAGGTGTATTGGACGGCCAAAGTAGTACAGGAGTGAATGTTATGGATGTGTATGAATGTATGTATGTATATGTGTATGAGTATAGCCGCTGTCAAACATACATGAATTGAGAGTCAGATGAATGTGGTTTGCATATACTATTGTTGTATGTGTATGTTGTTCACCAGAGCATACATGAAGGAGACTGTATGGAGAGCTAAGTGACACACACACGCACACACACACACACACACACACACACACACACACACACACACACACACACACACCTATGCAGGGCAACACTCAACAGGGCATTTAAAAAACAAATTTGATTGTGTGTTTTTTATCAAGGGTGACTGTGTGTGTGTGTGTGTGTGTCTCAACCAAAATGAATTAGTGAATATATACCAACAGTGGTTACTCAAACACACTCCAGGTACAAATTTTTCGGTCACTGAAACAAAATGTACTCAAAGGGTTGTTATCAAAAAGGTTGATTTATTGTACTGAAGGGGTTAATTTATTGTACTGAAGGGGTTAAGTCACCGTACTGTAGGGGTTAAGTTATCGTACTCAAGGGGTTAAGTCACCGTAGTGAAGGGGGTAAGTTATCGTACTCAAGTGGATAAATCATCGCACTCAAGGGGCTAACCCATCGTACTCAAGAGGATAAATGTACAAAAACATATCTGCCATTTTTCATCTATGCCAAAAGTAATAATTCCAGGTTAAAATAGAGAGATGAAGAACTGATGTTGTAAGGCTGCATTCACACTTTGCATCTATTATCTAAACACACTTCTATGTACCGAACTAAACAATGTACTGGAAATACTCTGTAACATTCAACGCCATCGGGGTCTGATAAACACCCTTTGTGATCTCTACTCTGTAATCCTTTATGCGCTGCAGCTCACAGGATATGTAAGGGATGCACAATAAGCTAGCTGATGTTTGCGGCAAAAATTAGAATAGAAAATCAAATCAATTATTTGTATGGATAAACGTATGTCTATTTCTAACTTATTAATTCCATTCATGAACATTTCTGTCGACTTTCAAAACGTTTTTCATGACTTTCAAACATTTTTATCTACTTTCCAAACTTTTCCATCTACTTTTCAAACGTGTCCATTACTTTCAAAACGTGTCCATCTACTCTCAAAATATCGTTTTCTTCTGTCTAAACATATCCGTCTACATAATAAACGTTTCTATCTAACTAAACATATCCATCTACTTACTAAACGTTTCTATCTACTTTTATAACATTTTTAACTACTTTCAATATTTTTTTGCAATTAAACTTTCACATCTTTTTTTTAATAAGTTACAAAAAGAAAAAATCCACGGATTTTACATTAATTAGATATATTTTCTAATTTTTGTTACTTTGTGTTAAGGATGAACTAGTTGAGTGAAATTAAGAGCACTTGTTTCTCCTTACGATCAGGTGAATCTGGTTACTTCAAAGGCGAGTGTTTCGACCTGGAGAATGGCCCTACCTGACCACCCCAATTCTGCTCCCTTACTCGCCCCGTTCTATCTCAGGTGCCCCGTGTCAGTGTGGGGATGTAAAGGTGGTTAGATACTGTTGGATGAAAGGATAGATGAGAGGATGGGATGGGATGGTGATGGTGGTGGTGATGATGATGATGATGATGATGATGATGATGATGATGACAAAGAAAATAATAATAACAACGATGAATCTGATAATAATGACAATAATCATAATGATAATAATGACGAAATAACTTATAATACAGTATAACAATGGACAAAAAACACAAATAATAACAATTCATATTTTTTATACACATACACACCATACATATCCGTATACATAATACATACCATACCATTCCTCTGTATATCGTTCGTTTCAGTTCATACATCACCAACCAATACAACATGATCATAGGAAATTATTATTCATAAGAGATAATGAACACTGATATAAGCGATAACACGTAATATAATGTAAACAAAATTATAACGTTAATTCAGTCTCTATCTTCACTTACCGTAGAGGTGAGGTCATTAATTGTGTACACCTGAGTCGTGAAGTACAAGTAATGATCACACACACACACACACACACACACACACACACACACACACACACACACACACACACACACACACACACACACAACATTGAGACATAAATGAGCAATAAAAAGTACTTGAGGAATCTTTAAATTTTTAATGAGACAGAATTTCACCCTCCTCACCCCTAAAAAAAAATAATAATTGGAGTTATCTACAAATTTACTTAGTTTTTGTTTTAAGAGCTGAGACATAAAATTAAATTAATAATTAACAATACAAAAATTTAACACGAATAACGAGTAATTTTACAATACCTACAAAATCCTTTTAATTTTAATCGCTGGGAAATTAAAAAAAAATGGCGTTCGCTAATGGTGTTCTCTGAAAACTAGCTGAGCGTTCTTAAAAAAAATCTTTACTGAAAAAAAAACATTATTTGATTTTGTTAATGGTTGAGTTCTCTAAAAAATACATTGGAGGGCCTTAGAAACCTCCTCGGGGCTAATAAAAGAAACCAAAATAGTAATTATCTTGAGAATATAATTACGGATTATGTGAAATATTGGAATCATGTTTTTTGATAATCGACTTGTATAATTACTGTTCTCTAAAGCATCATTTTATAACGGGGTTTTGGAAAGTTAAATCTGGGTTTAGGTTTTATTAAGTTTTATTAGGATTCAGCAGGTTTCTTTAAGTTTAATAGGGAGAGAACAAGCGGTTTCAAGAAGCTTAATTAGGGGGTAAGAGGTTTCTAAGATTTAATTAGATGGTAAGAGGTCAGATTAAGTGAGATCAGGCGGGTTTAGAGGAGATCAGGCGGGTTTCAGGGGTTGAATTCGAAAAAAAGTGGTCTCTAATGGTTTAATTCGGGGGATACAAGGTTTTCAAAAGTTTATCAGGCGCCAGAAGGTCCCTAAAAGTTGAAATTAGGACATTAAGGTAATTTTTAAAGCTTTAATTAGAGAGCATAAGGTTTCAAAATACTAGTAGTGGGTTTCTGAATGCTTAAATAATCAATAGGAGGTTTCTAGATGGGTCAGCAGGTTTCTATAGTTCTAGTTAAGGGAGACAATAGGTTTCTATAAGTTAAATTAAGGGAGATTATCATTTTTTAACGTATTAATTGGGTAGGTGGTTTCTATAAGAAAAATTAAGAGACCAGAGAGGTTTCAAAAGGGAACAACAGGTTTCTAAAGGTATAATTCATGGAGATTAATATATTTTTTAGGGTGTAATTTAGGAATAGGTGGTTTCTAAAAGTTGAATTAGGAGATGCGAAGGTTTTTAGGTTTCATTAGGTTGATGGTTTCTCTCGAATAAAAAACACGACTCACCTCAGACTGTTATTGTAGTGAAGATTGACGAACGGTTAAAAACACATAAAAAAAACTCGTTTCCACCGACAAGTTCGTTCCTAGTGGGTGTTCTCTATAAGCCTCCGTTCTCTAGAGGTGTATCCACGTTCTCAAGGTGTCCTCCTCAACCTTCCTCTCGTTCTCTAGATTTGTGTTCCGGTTTCGTTCTCTTCTGTAGGATTTTGTCTCAGGTGTTCCTAGATGTAGTGCTGAAATACGTTCCTTGAGACTGTCCTTCAAGGCGTTCCCAGAAGCTTCGAGGTTGGTGTGTTCTTTCGCACACGTTCTTCTAGAGTTCTCCTTCACTCGTTCACCACGCCGTTCCTCCTGTACCGATGTCTTCAAAAATACTACTCGACCACCACGCTACAGCCTGGTAGATAAAGCCAGACCAATGCTTCCCTCACTCCTGCTAACTGACCCGTAAATGACACGGAAACGCCTCAGTGACTTGGTAAAACTTTAGTTTAGCGAGCGTTTCTGCATGGTGGAATCATCGTTAATTACGTCTCCTCTGTTGGGTTTACGAATAAGAGATAAGAGATAGAGAGAGACAGAGAATGAGAAAAAAAACTAATTTACAGGTGTTGTAGGTTTAATAAAGTAATGGTAGGATCAACACCTAGAGCTCTCCTGGCTATACTAGTCCCGGGAACAGTGCAAGTTCTCTCTGACAACATCCCCGTTATAGTAGCAGTGGTAGTAGTGGTGGTAGTAGTGGTAGAAGTAGTAGGTGGTGGTAGTAGTAACAGGGGGGTATCAGCATAACCCCAGCACACAACCTCATTGACCTCAGCTGTCTAGAGAGGCGAGTTGAAGTGAGGTGAGGTAAGGTCCGTCGTGTTCCAGCTAACCCAACCTCAAGAGCGACTTGGGGTGGTGTAGCACGACCTCAGAGAGAAGAGTAAGTGGCGAGATGGGCGACACACACCACAACCCCGGAACACAGCCTCACACAAACGTCAAGTATCTGAGGTGAAGCTCCGACAGGTAACCCAACCTCATGAGCGACGCGGGTTGGTCACCGACTTGTCGAGTGGCGCGCGGGAGAGTGACCAGGCAAGGCGTGGGGACTGGCAGGCGTGCGGGCGTGCAGGTGTGCAGGCTCGGGAGGCCACAGACCAACTCCGGACCAGCGCGCGGCCCTGCCTGCCAAGCTCTGACCCGCTCCCCCCCACTCCCTCCCTGGCTGGCTCTCACCCCCCACTCTACCCCTTACTCTCCCTAACCTCCTCCTAGAGCCCCCTCCCCAACCTGCCCCAGCCCTACTGTATAATATCTTTAGTACACGAGTGCCACGGAGGTCTGGGTGCCACGGAGCGCAGGATGCCATTGAGACTTGGATGCCACGGAGCTCTGGGTGCAAAGGAGCGCTGGCCCTGAGTGCCACTGAGCGTTAAATGTCACGAAACCAAGAGGGCATGGAGTAGGATGTGTAGTAATTCTTGAGTACAATGGCAAATGTACTTGAAGGTTAAATCATCGTACCTTAAGGGGTTGAAGAGGTTCTTAAGTAGACATGAAGAGTACAGGTATGTGTGTGTGTGTGTGTGTGTGTGTGTGTGTGTGTGTGTGTGTGTGTGGGTGTGTGTGTGTGTGTGTGTGTGTGTGTGTGTGTGTGTGTTTCGACTCCTAAAAATAATACTAATTAAGTCTCAACAGGATCATGATAGGCTGAGACATGAAGCTGAGACTAAGAACTGAGACAAGGGCTGAGATTACTTAGGTTGAGATAAGGAACTGAGATTAGGTAAGATGAGATAATATGCACTGAGACAAGGGGGCTGAGAAGAGGAGCTGGGACTAGGTAGGTTTGAGATCAAGGGGTTGAGGCAAAAGAGATTGAAGCAAGGAGGTGAGACAAGGGGAGCTGAGAAAAGGGATTTCCCAGTCATAATTATGTTTACTGACCAACTTATGTGTGTTGCTGGTCATGAAGTATTGTTGTTGTTGTTGTTGTTGTTGTTGTAGTTGTTGTTGTTGTTGTAGTTGTTTTTGTTGTTTTGTTGTTGTTGTTGTTGTTGTTGTTTGGTTTCTATTCTTGTTGTTGTTGCTGTTATTGTTTTGGTTTTTCCATTCTTGTTGTTGTCGTTGTTGTTGTTGTGATTATTGTTGATGTTATTGTTGTTATTGTTCTTCTATTCTTGTTCTTGTTCTTCCTCTTGTTGTTGTTCTTCATTATCCTTCATTTTCTTCCTTCTTCTTTCTCTATCTCTTACCCCTCCCAATCTTCAATCGGATAAACAACATAGATAAATATGTAAATAATAACAGACCTTTTACGTGTTATATTGGGTGCTGAATGAGAGTAATTAAATATTATGTTAATTATATAGGTTGAATTAAATAGCTCCCGTGTTGATGGTATGGTTATTTGGGATTAATTATGTTTATTTATTAGATTAATCATTTATTATTCATTTATTAACTCATTTATTATCAATTGGTTTTATTTATTGTATCGGGACATTTTATAATAATTCTCAGATTTAAATGGTGTGTGTATTCAAATCTGGACATTGTAAAGGGTAATTGTCAACGAAGTTCAGATTTTAAAGGATTATATACTGAAAATCTGGGCTTGGTGTCCGGTATAAAAATGGAATTGGGTCCCCTAGGCTAGAGAGCACTGGTAATTGTGGGTACTGGGTCACTGTGGAGGCACTTGACGGCACTGTGGGTCACTGCATTACTGTGTCATCAGGTCACTGTGGTACTGTGGGTCACTGTGGGTCACTGTGGGTATATTATATAAGTCTTAGGTATATATGTGAGGAGCCTTGGGTGTGAACCAGTGACCCTCAGGTACAAGAAGTGAACCACCCAACAAGCTAATTACATCCTCCCTGACAACACTGGTGGAATTAATAGCCCAATTACAACCTCCCTGACAACACTGGTGGAATTAATTAATCAATCACAATCTCTCTGACAACATCTGAGGAATCACCAATTAGTTGTCACTGCCAACAAACTTTGGCTAAAAATCTGGAAAATATTTATTACAGGAATTTTGGTGATATTGATCTTGAGTGTGGCGGAGTAGCGCTTCTCTGGAAGGTCTTCACTTACAGGTAATAGATATGAGTTTGGAACAGCTGGATAACTTTAGAGAATCATTAGTCTTTATTAGTAATGAGATAATTGGTGAGGTTTGTTAGCTAAATAGGGCCCGGTCCTAATAGGCCCCAAATTAACCTAACCTAACATAGCCTAACTTAATCTAACGTAGTGTAGGGCTCCTTTAACCAGTCTCCATCAGTAAGCCATTTTAATCAACTATTACAGTGGCCGAGTGGATACAGAACTCGCCCCCCGTCCTAAGGGTCTTTGTCTGATCCCGGAAAACTCTCAGTCCCTGTTAAAATAGGTAGTGAAGGCGGTCGAGTGTAGTACCGGCCATGCTGCCTCCTTGTGTACTGAAGGCTTAGTGTATGGGACTCACTGTGTTGTAAGTCAGCCAAAGCAGAGGGTCTAGTGGTGTGAAGTAACGACAAACAAACCCTTAGTCATTTCTCCACTTCATTCCATCTTTCCCTCTTCTGATAATCAACCCTTTCTCTCCTTCATTTCCCCTCCTTCTACCTCCCTCACCCTCTCCCTCCCTCTCCCTACCACCCTACCTGCCTCACCCTCTCCCCTCCCTCTCTCCCTACCACCTGGACGCCCCACCAGCTGTTCTCTGACAATATCCCAGGTAGGATCAAGGGTCCACTGGCCAGATTTACAAAAAAAATAGAACATTACGTTAACTTCCTTCCTCTTAACTGAGAATATAATAAAACCATCTAGTTACGGTAGAGCCTCAGAGCATTCTAACCTAACCTAACCTAACCTAACTAACCTAACCTAATCTAATCTAACCTAACCTAACCTAATCTAATCTAACCTAACCTAACCTAATCAAACCATTTTGGAATGTTCCCTTTGAAGTGTAGGTCAATGTTAGCCAGTTAGAAGCGTTCATACTATTCCATTTACGAGGAAAATTTAACTTACGATCCAAAAAGAATAAGAGAAATTAATTATAAAGCATCTAGTTAAAGTATACAGCCTCAGAGTGATCTATTAGTGTCATTATGGATACTATTTTGATCACTGTAGTTTACATGAGACAGACAGATGTGTTATGAAGAGATTAATATACGTGATAAAAAAAAATTGTCTTACGAACATTTGAGAATTCTGGAGCATCACATCTTGGCCACAAACACAACCAACTAATTAATTTTACATGACAAATCTCTTCACCTCACAGTAAACCAGCTTGGGTCAGGACTCGTATCTTAAGGTCAAACATTTATTGTATATAAAGAGACGGTTATTTTATAAGGCTATCGAAGGCCTCAATGTGGTGACGTGTGTGTGTGTTGTGCTGGAGGGAGGGAGGGAGGGAGGGAGGAGGAGGAAGGAGGGAGAAGGAGGGAGGAGGAGGGAGGGAAGGGATGTAATTTGAAGAGAGAGAGAGAGAAGAGAGAGAGAGAGAGAGAGAGAGAGAGAGAGAGAGAGAGTGCACATACACACACACACACACACACACACGCGACCAGAGACCACACAAGTGTACAGACTCACGTAAAAAAAGGTTATATCACTGCCGGAAAAACGTTCATGTGTACGTCCGTTTAATAGACACGCCCCCTCCCTCCCCATCCGCGTGACCTTATATACAGTGAGTGACGGAATGGAACATGTTGCATGACTAACCACCCCCCTTCCATCTTCTACCCTCCCTCTGACACCTCTACCCCTTCTCTGACTAACCCCTGACACCCTCAAAAATTCTTCACCCCTAATCTCTCTCCTTCTACTATCTCCCTCCCCTTCCCTACATCCCTCCTCTATCTTCCTCCCCAACCCCTTCCTCCTCCCATATCTCACCTTAACCCTACCTCCTCCTCGTTCCTCGTCCCTCCTCCTCCCCCCCGTGACTGAGAGGATAACGGCACCTTCACTGCCTCCACCAGCGACGCGATGCATTACTGCGATTGAGGGACCCTCTCTACAGCGTGTCAGTCCCCTCCACCCCCTTCCACCTCCCCGTCCTCAGCCCCCCTCCCCACAGCGTGTCAGTCCCCTCCACCTCCCTGTCCTCAGCCCTCCCCCCCTCTACAGTGTCAGTCCCTCCACCCCCCTCTACCTCCCCCTCCAGCCCCCTCCCTTCATGGCGCCCCCTCCACCCCTTCACCTTCTACGGCGTGTCAGTCCCCTCCACCCCCTCATCTCCCCTCCTCAGCCCCTCTTTCTACGGCGTGTCAATCCCCTCACCCCCTCACCTCCCCGTCCTCAGCCCCCTCTTTTCATGCGTGTCAGTCCCCCTCCACCCCCTTCACCTCCCTCCTCAGCCCCACCTCTCTCCACGGTGTCAGTCTCCTCCTTCCACCCTCCCTCCCCGTGGCCTCCTAATATGATCATTCCTCGACTATAACTGAGCTATTATAGTGGTTCCCAGGTCGACTATATTGGTCCCAGGTCGAGTATATTGGTCCCAGGTCAACTATAATGGTCTCAGGTCGAGTATATTGGTCCCAGGTCAACTATAATGGTCTCAGGTCGAGTATATAGGTTCCAGGTCGACTATATTGGACCCAGGTCGACTATAATTGCCTTTCTACAGGTCGATCACAATTACATTGGTCACCGGTAGTTAAAATATAATTCAGATACACCTGCATATAATTACGGATTATTAACACAGATTATGCGTTAAACTTAATTAAAAATCAATTAAGAACATAACTCTAAATAAAATGAAGCAAACATATTATAGAAGAGGTAGAATAATAATCGTAAATTAAAAACAAAGGAAATAATTAGGAGAAAGAAAACTAGGAAGTGTGAGAGAGAGAGAGAGAGAGAGAGAGAGAGAGAGAGAGAGAGATACCGAGCTTAATCAATAATAAATAACAATACAATTATCACTTTAAAAACAATTCTACAAAAAACAAACAAACAAACAACAACAATGACCCAAATAAACAGACAATAAATAAACATTTTTTTCCACTGTATTCAAACACTCTCCCCACCATTACCCACCCTCCTCACTCACACTCTCCCCACCACAGTTCCACCCTCCCCACCACACCCACTCCACCCTCCCACCACACTCTCCCCCTCACCACACTCCATCTCCCCCACTCACACCCACTCTTCCCCACCACACCCACCCCCTCCCACCACACCCCCCTCCGCGACAATTTCATTTCAGCCAATGAGAATTAATGGTGAGAGCCTCAACCAGGGTAGTTCGTCATAATCATCTCTACATTAACAACCCAATTATGGTCGAATGGGTTTGGCGGGTCGTTAACACTTCTACTTGATGATGGTCAGTTTTAATGATGGCTCGCTGGTCATTTCGGTAATGTATGGTGATAATAATGGTGCTTTTGGTGATGGTGTTGGTGGTGATCTATGGTGATAATGGTGAGGGTGGTGGTGGTGGTGGTGATAATGGTGCTGGTGGTGAGGGTGGTGGTGGTGCTGGTGGTGAGGGTGGTGGTGAGGGTGGTGGTGATAATGGTGGTGGTTATAATGATGGTGGTGATGGTGTTAGCATCTTGTGAGTTAGAAAGGGAGGGAGGATAGGTGAAAGGAGGGAAGGTGATGGGAGGAAGAAGGGGAGAGAGGAAGGAAGGGAAGAGGAGAGAGAGGGAGGAAGGGGAGAGAGGGAGGAAAGGGGTGGGGAGAGGGGAGGCTAAGGTCCACTGAGCCAAGCAGATTACGTCAGCTGATCCGACTTTCAATTTAAAATGTGAATTTCATCCCCGAGTTTCATTCCCCCGTCACCAGCTACCGGGATCCTCAGAGACCGTATTGTCATTCACCCACCCACCCACACCCACCCCCACCCACACCCACCCCCACCCACACACAGTCCCGGTAACACATGACTTCTGGGGGAGAGACTATGAACAACACTGACTTATAGGGTGATTTATGGGGTGACTTTTGGGGAGCTTAAGAACAGCATTGACTTATGGGGTGACTTTTGGGGAGACTAAGAACAACACCGGGAACATTTTCAGGATCTTCTGGGAATAGTTAAGTCACCGCTGCTATACTCAAAACTTTCATAGAAAACGTCTTTTAAAAGTTACAGTCGAACCTGGGATATTTTTTTCCTAGGAATGTCTCCGCCTCTGGGTATTATTTCTCTCCCTTACACGACAGACGGACGGACGGACGGACGGGTGGACGGACGAATGATTAGACGGGGGAAAGGTAGATGGAAAAAGAAGACAGATGAATGTTGGTAAATTTTAAGATGGCAAAGGAATAAGAGGAGAAAAAAATGGTAAAATTGTTGGATTACAAACAGTTAATGCGAGAGAGAGAGAGAGAGAGAGAGAGAGAGAGAGAGAGGCACAATCCCAAGATTAGGCGAGCAACCACACCCACTGCCCTACCAACGAAGCTCTACAAAGTATTCGCCCCGTAACTAGCTAAACCCCTCTGCTCCATCATCACTGCTGCTCTTAAACAAACAAGATGTGATGACTCTACTGTAGTCAACAAGCCCACAATAATTAAACGAGTTAAGAGCCATGGCCATCACCCCATCACCCGGCCTTGTTGACTTACGAGACTTCATCTATCGTAACAAAGTGAAACGTAAGACTATCGTAGATCACACATTGATTGATTTAACACAGGAGCTTAACTTAGACAATCACAAAATAACTATCAACATAGCCATTGACCTTGGGATCCAGAAGAGTGTCATTGATTGGCTGACAGACTCCCGTATTAACCACCGCTAATATCTTCAAGGATCGCTCCACATCCTCATCAACGATATTCTGGAAGATTTTGTTTATTTCCTCTCGTTGGATCCACATTGAAGCCTCCAACACTGGTACTGGTATCACTGTTAACTCGGCTCCTGACTATACCGCCCTTCAGAATGCCCCCCAACAGTCTCTAAGATAGGGGCCATTACCAACGATACCAAGACCATGATTATATACACCATCCTCTCCTCCGACCATACCTCACCTCTCTCCGACACACTAGGCCCCAACACCATTTAAGTCCTAGATGCCAGCAAGTTCCTCGGCGTCACAGAAAAATGATAAACTGAGCTGGAGAGAACTCGTCAGTACAACCTTCAAGTACTCCAGCTGTCGTCTTCAAGTCCTCAGTCACCCACAAGACCCTCGCCTCGCTCTTCCTGTGTCTGAGCTCAGGAAAATTTACACAACTTTCATATTTTCTGAACTTACCTTTACGCTTCGTTTGTCTGTTCTTTCTTAACTATTACTCAACAAAGACACACACACACACACACACACACACACACACACACACACACAATATGACCCCACTAGGCTCAGCTGGTCACCGACAATAACACAAATAAGCACTCAGAATGGCCACTTACTGCCCTCCACCCTATTATCTTCCCTCCCTTACCCTTCCACCCTTTCCTCCTCCACCACCACCTGCTCCCTCTCCTTTCCCTCTCTGTTCCATCCCTTCTTTCTTATCTTCCTTCCCTCCTTCAGTTAATATTTTATCCATTTCCTCCCTGTTTATGTTCTTCTTTCCCTTTCCACCGCTCTCCCTTCCTTTACCGTCCTTTCTTTACCTTCCTTCTCTCTCTTCTATCTTTCCTCCCTCTCTCCTACCCACCCTCTTTTCTCCTGCCTTCCTTCTTCTCTCCTTCTCCCCCTCCCCCCTTTCCTCCATCATCCTCACATTGTTATGATCCCTGTTATGACGTCAACAGAAAAAAAAGATAACTCTGGCCGGTGATTGGTTAATTCTTGGTCAGCGGAGGTTATGATTGGTTAAAAGTCTGAACTGCTGGTCAAAGTTGGACGTACGGTATTCGGGTCAACCACGATGTAATTTGGGCGATTTTTTTCCAATTTTAAAACTTTTTTCTTTCTAAACTTTTTTGTAAACTAGTTTTAAAGGGAGACGATTCCTTCCGATACTGTTTACTTTGTAAACTTTTTATTCCAGACGATATTAGTAAACTTTTTCTTCATTCACAATTAAATAAACCGCATTTACTTTCTTTCATTCTTAGTTGAGGGAGATAAGATATTTTTTATAATTATCTTTATATTTTACGATGTTACTGTACACACACACACACACACACACACACACAGCCAAGGTGATGGACTAACCTCTCTAGCTGTTGAATAATATCGACAATCCTTCATTTACAGACCAGCATAATATTCATTCTTCATCCCAACGCACAAACACTCATCTATTCTCACTCCTTAACAACTTTAACCAATGTCTAAGATACGTCTTTATGTCTTAACCAGTTTTATTGTGATTCTTCCTGTCCTAATGTTTGAAAGCTCTCCATTTCCTTTCAAAAAAGTTTCATCTGACATCCGAACACCCCCTTGAGCATCCGAACGTTTGATTAGGTTTGATTTACCATTCAAAACTGCTTTTATCATGTCTAAATCTCTTTTCCAGTTTGAATTCCTTTCCGAACGTTCGAATAAACACGATTTTCCGATCAGTCTCTCTCTCTCTCCCATCCGGACGTTCGAAAAAACGTCCATTTACCATATAACACTTTATTTTTCTCACCCCGGACCACTTTTTCTCCTCTCTCTCATCCGAACGTCGGAAAACCCTCTATATCCCGTCCCAAACAGCCCATTTATTCCACGTATCCGAATCTCTGTGTCTCAAGCGGCCAGATATTGTGTTTTTATCGGAAACTGGTGTAGATGGGCGTATGGGGGGTGGGGTAGGGGAGTGTAGGGGGGGAAGGGGTTAGGGGGGACGAGAGATCTGTATCAAATGGTGTTGTTTATGGCGTGGCATTAATGTCCCTCTGACTCGGAAAACATTACTGGAAATATGACATTACAATTGATGGTCCAGAGACTTGTGGTGTGTGTGTGTGTGTGTGTGTGTGTGTGTGTGTGTGTATGTGTGTGTATGTGTGGGTCTGTGTGGTCTGTGTGTGTGTGTGTGTGTGTGTTTTATAGATCTCCGCATTAAGTTTTTGTTGTGGAAGTTATAGTTGAAGTAACCTTGTAATAATACTCTGTTAACACCATCTTTCCACTGGGGGAGGGTGGGGGGGAGAGGAGGGGGGAGGGAGAGGGAAGGAAGGGGAAGGGAGGGAGAAGTACATAACGAAGGTGTGTATCGACCCATTGTGATTTTTTTTATGCTCTCCTATAATAATTGTAAGATATGTACGGGTGGTTTGATTGTTTTAACCTGTTATACATACATAGCCCCTATTACACACACACACACACACACACACACACACACACACACACACACACACACACATACACACACACACACACACACACGAGACAACTGGGTTTATGGTTCTGAAAAGTCTGTAATTTTTTTTCCAATTGGTCAAAACAGAGAGCATCTGACTATAATTCATAACCGCCACAAGACCCTCCACTCACCTAACACTCCTCCCAACCTACCACAACACCCCATCCCCCCAACCTACCATAACACACCCCAAACTTCCTCAGCATCTTCCCCCAACCCACATAACACCTCAGTATTCCCCAGCCTACCACTAACACCCCCCATCCTCAACTAATATAACACCCCTCCATCACCCCCTCCAACCAACTCCTCACCCCCAGAAGTAAATAACACCCCATATATATCCTCTAAAAGCCGCATTACCGTCACATAACCAAACCTCATAGGCCTATAGCTATCATAGGCCTAAAGACAGCTGTACTGTTGACCTCGTTACCCTAGACCAGGTCACATCACATTCAACTAGACCAGGTCACATCACATTCAACAAATCCTCCCGTCCTATGGCATTCCTCAGTCCTATAGCCTCGAACAAGGAATGTATATAGTAGGTATATCTATGTATATTTATGTATTTATGTATATAATGTATATATATATTGACAGTAAAAAGGACAGAGTTACCATGGGTATTCATAACACTAAGGGGGGGAGGGCCAGGGAGGGCCATGGAGGGCCATTATGGGTTATTAGGGGCCATTGAGAGGTAAATGACTCCGGCCATCACACAGCATCCACCGTCTTGCCATCTGCCAGGGAGGAGGTGCATGATGCTGTGGGGGGGGGAGTCTTATGATAGGAGTCTTATATAGTTAGTGGGAGTTATAAGCTGGTGGGAGTATTATGATGGGAGTTATTGGGAGTCTTATAAGCAGGTGGGAATTTTATAGTGGGAGTTTTATATGCTGGTAGGAGTCTTATAAGCAGGTGAGAGTCTTATAATAGGGGTCTTGTAAGTTGGTAGGAGTCTTATAAGTTACCTGAGTGTGTATTAGTATATACGTAGAGGAGGATAAACACAGACATACAGACAGAAAAAGAGACAGACTCAGACAGATTTACACAAAAAAAGGTAACTTGGGGAAAGAAAAAAACAAAAAAACAGACGGACACACAAACACAGTATAAAAAAAATAAACAGGAACAAACACAAACAAACACAGACACCAAAAAAAACACCCTAAAAAAAAAAACCCTACACAATTCAGAAATTTTAACGCCAGACTGTACGCTAGCCCACCTAGTGCTTACAGTGGCGTTGTCTCTAGTGGTGGGGGGGTGGGGGTCTCTTGAGGGTACGGGTATTAGTCATGATTTATGGGTCGTGACAGTGTTTCTAATGAATTTCTGATTACGAGGTGACATAAATGGCACACCTCCTCACCCAACCGAGACGCGCCATTATCGAGTTGCCAATTGATTATGGTTGAGTTTTTTTGCCTAATTGACGTTGTTAGTGATGAGAGAGAGAGAGAGAGAGAGAGAGAGAGAGAGAGAGAGAGAGAGAGAGAGAGAGAGAGAGAGAGAGAGAGAGAGAGAGAGCTTAAAATGTCATCTACGGTTTCAAGTCCAAAACTGCAACACACACACACACACACACACATACGCACACAGACACACACACACACAGACAGACAGACAGACACACACACACATACACACACACACACACACACACACACACACACACACACACACACACACACACACACACACACATTCTACCTATAAGATACATGACTCAGCATATCAAGAATAATCATTAATAACATGAAAATAACATGATATCACGCTGACTACTAAACTATATCATGATGTTAAAAAAAACCATGACAGCAGTAATAATGTTAATATCCTGCCTAACATCAAAGAGGATAATTACCCCAAATTTCCCCTCAAAACTTTCTCTCACCTGTCACTCAATCTCGCTCAATGAACCATATCAACGAGGTAAAAAAAACATAAATTAAAACTAAAACAAAAAAAAATATCGCCCAAAGTAAGAGGAACGGCGTACTAGTCGCTAGCTTTAGCAGGATCTACGTGATTGATTGCTACATTGAGCGAAACTTTGGGGCGTAAACACGATGGAATCAGAGTCTCAAAGGTTCGTAAGTTCAATATCTCATCCTAGCTCAAGATGTGACAACACTTCAAAATGGTTCGTTTAAGTGGCAGCGTTTAAAGAGGACGGTCAAAATGGTGGATATTTTACACTGAGACTCTATATAGAAGGTTAATGATTCCCTACCTCCTCTCCCCTCCCTCCCCCACCCACCCCCTCTCCCTCCCCCTCCCTCCTCTCTACCCCCAACAGTGACCAGCATCAACAAGGTTCATCAACTGTGTGTAAAGAACTTATGTACAAAGTTAGGTTAAAATACACTCAATAGTTCTCTAGTTATTGTGTGGAAACCATTTACCTACTGATGGCCGGACGGACAGACTGTCAACACCAGATCCCCGCCAGATAAATTGACCTTCAGTAGCCATTATTAACTGTACATACACACACACACAGGAATACATACATAAACATTCACACACACACAGAGAAATACATACATAAACATTCACACACACACACGCACACATACACACACAGAGGAATACATACATAAACACACACACACACACACACACACACACAGGCAAGCAAACACATACAGGAATACATACATGATACACTAACACATATACAACATAACCCTCTACAAACACACACACGCAAAATGACGCCCCCCAAAAAAATTAAGTTCACCGACTCGAGATTTGTGGCCCCGTTCCACTAACACTGACAGATGGCCCCTTCCGTTCACTTTTTCCCTCCCATCGCTGTCCTGTTTTTTCCTCAATTTCTTGGATGTAAGTAAAAAAAAAAACTGGGATCTATCTCTGTGTTGGAGTACCCTGTGGGCCTGGTGGGTGAGGGAGAGGGGTGAGGGAGAGGGGTGAGGGAGAGGGGTGAGGGGAGGTGAGGGAGAAAGGGTAAGGGGAGGGGAGAGGTATTGAGGTGATGGGAGATGTGGATTGGAAGAAGGGGAGAGAGAGAGAGAGAGAGAGAGAGAGAGAGAGAGAGAGAGAGAATAAAAACTAAATATTTTTGATATTTTAATGTCAATTTTTTGTCACCTGTGTTGTATAACTTTGTATTGATGAGTGTGTGTGTGTGTGTGTGTGTGAGTATTATTTTAAAAACATCCTATTTCCACCATCACATACACACACACACACACACACACACACACACAGTCAGTCAATCAGCTGGTTCAGAGGGGGGCGTGGCACCACACACATCAGCTGACTATTCATAACAAACCCACGTGCTTTTTTACCCCCGGGGTTAATTATCCTCGGCAGTTTGACTAGCTCATTGGATTAACTTTATGGACATCCGAATGGACAAGCAATTAGTTGGAATGGGTCAGTCCGTCGGTGGTCTCGCGAGACTTTGAAACGCGATCGAGTAAAACGAAGCAGTTAAATGAACGGTCTCGAGGGGGGGGGTTAAAAGGAGATAATGACTGGATTCCAGGATATTACAACGAGACACACGCACACACACACACACACACACACACACACACACATATATACACACACACACACTATAGTATATTGTTTAAACTGTTAAAATTGAGGCAGAGAATACAGATTGATCCGTGGTGGGGGAGAGGGGAGGAGAGGGGAGTGGGGGAAGGGAAGGGGTGAGGGGTGGGGGGAGAGGGAAGGAGGAGGGAGGGAGGGAAGGAAGGGGAGAGGGAGGGGAGATGGTTGTGGGAGACGAGGATGATGGGGAGAACAACAACAACAACAACAACAACAACAACAAGCAATACAAAATCAACAACCACAACAACAACAACAACCACCACCACTACAACCACCTCCACAACAACAACCACCACCATAACCACATAACACTAATTCGACATAAAACTCACATTTAACGAGCGAAAACAAATGAATAAATTGTGTTCAGAGTTTGACAGAATTACCATTATTTTTACCCATTTACCTGGCTAATGGCTCCTGAACGGTGGTGGTCCCTGACTGCTTTAACAACACCCATTATCCCTCGTTATTTCCGGGTCAAGAATTGTTAACAAGTCTGACACAACGTCCCCGTCATCCGGTATTAATTACGGGTGGTGCAGGTGATTAGTTATGAATTAATTATCATACATACATACATACATACATACATACATGCATGCATACATACATACATACATTGTCATCAGATATGCAAATAACATAAGAAAATGCATAATTCTCAACAGTGATTTCATATGATTTCTTCTTTCAAATTCCTTCTCTCGCGTTTATGATAATTTGTGAATAAAAGTTTTCATAAATATAATACGAAGGAAACTTAATTATGTTTTATAATCTTTTTTGTCTTTATATTCTCTTTTCCTTTTCAAAATCCCACAATCCTTACACACAAGCACACTCACAATCCCTACTCACAAACTTACTGACTCACAATCCCTACTCACAAACTTACTGACTCACAATCCCTACTCACAAACTTACTGACTCACAATCCCTACTCACAAACTTACTGACTCACAATCCCTACTCACAAACTTACTGACTCACAATCTCTACTCACAAACTTACTGACTCACAATCTCTACTCACAAACTTACTGACTCACAATCCCTACTCACAAACTTACTGACTCACAATCCCTACTCACAAACTTACTGACTCACAATCCCTACTCACAAACTTACTGACTCACAATCTCTACTCACAAACTTACTGACTCACAATCTCTACTCACAAACTTACTGACTCACAATCCCTACTCACAAACTTACTGACTCACAATCCCTACTCACAAACTTACTGACTCACAATCCCTACTCACAAACTTACTCACCCACAAACTCACTGACTTACAAATTCACTGACTCACAAGCCCAATGACTCACAAACTCACTGACTTACAAACCCTACACAAACTCACTGACTCACAAACCCTACACAAACTCATTGACTCACAAGCTCAATGACTCACAAACCCAACTCACAACGCCACCTCGGTACCAGGGTTCGAATCCTCCTCACCCAACTTGACGCGGTAACCCGGGAACACGTGTGATATGACCTCTCTCATCTGATGGCGTCTGAGGCCAGTATGGTAATTATGGTTAACACACACACACACCCACACACCTCACCCAAACACGCACACACACACACACACACACACACACACACACACACACACACACACACACACACACACCAGACCTACCACCACCAAATGGGTCAAGTCATCTCCTTCCTCTAGTATATGTACGGGCGGCGGGGGTAGGGGGGAGGCAGGATGGAACAGGGGGGGTGAGGTAGAGGCAGGATGGAAACGGGGGGTGGAGGGCGAGAATGGAAACGGAAGGGGTGGGGTGGAGGCGAGGATGGAACAGGGGGGTGAGGTGAGGCAGGATGGAACGGGGTGAGGTGAGGCAGGATGGAACGGGGTTGGGGTGGGGGTGAGGCAGGATGGAACAGGGGTGAGGTGAGGCAGGATGGAACGGGGGGTGAGGTGAAGAGGATGGAACGGGGGGTGGGGGTGGGTGAGGCAGGATGGAACAGGACAGATGACAAGTTGCTTCCTGCTTTTGAAGTGGTTGTCCTGAACACACCTCCATCTTTTACGCCCGATTGGTAATGGTACTGCTAACATTATTATTTTGAAACTGCACCCTGTCTAGGATATATCACGTGTTTTTATGGAGTTGAGGAAGGGGAGGGGTAGGAGAGGGAGGGAGGGGTAGAGAGGGAGGGTAGGGGCAGGGGAGGAGAGGTGTTAAAGGAGGGGGGGTAGGGAGAGGAGGCAGGGGGAGGGAAGAGATGATAGGGGATGAAAGGAGGAGTTGTTGGAGGGGAGGGGGGAGGAGGGGGTGAGGGGTGGAGGATGGGGTGTGAGGGGGTGGAGGAGGTGAGAGGGGGGGTGAAGGAGGGGGAGGAGGGGGTGTCTGTCTCACTGTAAACCTTACCCTCGAGATTCTGTCTCACTGAGGAAGGAGAAAGAGGGAGAAAAAGCTTCTAAATTCTCCCTGTGTTTGGGTCAGTATCTCTCCCCGGTTCTCTCCATGACACTACCAGGAGAAGGTGTCTCTCGTGTCAGCCACAACTTCTCCTGAATTCCGAAAACCAAGTAAAGTTTTCCGGGAGTCAGATAGTAGGAGTTACTTATAAATATTAGGACTATTTATGGTGTGTTACTTATATGTGGTTGTTACTTATACGTAGTTGTTACGTATTTATGGTGTGTTACTTACTGTACATGTGTTTGTGTCTTATATTTTCTATTACTTTTACTGGAAGTAGTTTTTCTATACTTTATTCGATGGAAAAAACTTTTGAATTAAAAATAAGAACGTTGCAATAATGATGATGACGTTGATGATGGTAATTTCACTTTTGTATTACTTATTCGATTTTTTTTCTTATAAATTTCTTTCACTTCCCCCCCTTCTCTCTCTCTCTCTCTCTTTCACTGAAGTAAGTTTAAAGCGAGGGACCAGGCCGGGGGAGAGGGGGGGGGGGTGCTCCATTACCCGGGCTGCTGTGTGTAAAATTACCTAAAAGTCGTGAAATTGACGACCCTCCAACACACACGCCAAGGAGAGAAGGAGAGAGAGAGAGAGGTGCTTGGTCACGTCACTGGCAGGTTACCACACTATTATCAAGACATTCCAGTAGTGTGGGCTCACGACACAACAGGTGCTATCTCCCCTCCCCTACCCTCCCCTCCCCTACCCTCCCCTCTCCTCCCCTCCCTCTCCTCCCCTCCCCTCTCCCCAGTACTGCAAGCCACCATACAAACTCTCCCTTTGATGCAATCTAAGAGCACAAGATTCAACGACACACACACGCACACACACACACGCACACACATGAAAACACCATTGAGAAAATCACGGCGAGGGACGATTCTGCAGGTGACGGCCCCGTATATCACATTCTCTCCCTCATTTCCTCCCTCACTCCATCATTCCCTCCCTCACTCCATATCTCTCTCTCTCACTCCTTTCCTCCCTCCCTTCTTTCATAACCTTCTCCCTCCCCCTTCCACTATACCAACACCGTTCACCATCCCTACCTCCTACACCACCATTCCTTCCACCTACATTGTCACCACCACCACCACCATCTCCACACCACCCTTCAACACCACCATCATCTCCATCACCAGGCATTTAATTAGACGCCTCCAAGCTAACCTCCACCTCCTCCACCCTCCTAGCTCTCCCAAAATGGCATCTTCTTCAACGAACAACTACACCCCCTACCCCAACACCCCCACCCACACCACCCACACCCCCAACACCCCCACACTAACACCCCACACCCCCACCCCCACCCCACAACTTAACTCGCGATAACACAACATTGACCGGGATAAGTAGTAATAAAATGAGTCAAACCAAGATAGAGGTGAGTGAGGGCGACACAGAGACACAAGTTACGAGACAGGTTTGGGTGGCGACCAAATTCTGTTAGATAGTGAAGGTCGCTCTTAATGCATCTCGTAACTTAGCTCTCTCTGTCCTAGTGGCTGAGGGCTTCCTTCTGATACCGCGATTTCTATACCTGGATTGTTATTGTTGTTGTTGTTGTTATATTATTGTTGGTATATTATAGCGAAGCCGTATAGTATTAAAAAATAAATAACAACAACAACAGTCAAAACAACAACAACAACAACCATAACAACCACCAGACCAACGAGCATAGATTTCAGTTATTTTATAAACCCACATAAGTGACTTGGTTATGAATACCTGTGTGGATTGTGATAATGGACTATCGACACTACTGACATCTATTGACGCACTGTGACCTAAAAGAGTTATTCATATTACCAGCGCTTCACTTCCCACCTGTTGCGATTTACAAACATACAGGTAAACAGAGTTATTTTAGAGGTCAGGTCAATGTAGGTCAATATTTAACCCCAAATTTAAAAAAAAAATAGTGGAGTATTTTAATTTTTTGGGGTGAGAATTTATTGAATGTTGTGTGTGTGTGTGTGTGTGTGTGTGTGTGTGTGTGTGTGTGTGTAGATATTCTTTCATGAAAAATTGTGAAGAAAAAAATCTTCATATTCAGTCACCATTAATCTCAATCACTATTAAACTACCGTACGTCACCATCTAATGACCTCTACTCATTCACCATTAAACCCCTTCACTATTAACACAAGTCACCAATAACCCCCCTCCCTTCCTCCCCTCCCCAAGTCACCAATAACCCCCCTTCCCCTCCCCACCCCCCAAATCATCCCCTCCTTCCTCCCCACCCCCAATCACCAATAACCCCCTCCTTCCCTCCCCACCCCCCAAGTCTCCCACCCTTAACTCACCCCTCCTTCCTCCTCCCACCCCCCCACCATACCCCTCACCATCACGCAACACTGAACACGAATACAATCACCAATTCACCCAAGCGAAAGGAGAAGCACCAAAACACGATGATCAGATGGTGATGGTAGTGTTCACCAGATTCACCAAAATAGCGAGGGAAGGAAGGAGGGAGGGTAAGAGAGGGGGGAGGAAGGAAGGATGGAGGAGGGAGGGAGGGTGATGGGGAAGAAGGAGGAAGGAGGGAGGGAGGCAGAAGAGAGAGGAGAAGGTTCGATGGGAGGAGAGAGGAGAAAGGGAAGGAGGGAGGAGTGAGGAAGGAGAGGGAGGAGGGAGGGAGGGAGGCAGAGAGAGAGGGAAGGTTCGATGGGAGGGAGAGGAGAAAGGGAAGGGAGGAGGGTAAGGGAAGGGAGGAGGGAGGGAAAGATGTGGGAGGTAGGAGTCGGAGGTAGGAGGGAGGAGGAGAGGTAGGAGAGGTAGGAATCTTGATGGTGTGCATCATCGGAGCGCCATTAAGATACCCTGTGGTTCAGTATGAGGCCAAAATAAGCTTCGTTAGCCTCACGCTGGGCCAGGTGTATAGTGACGTAATGAACACCTGATATTCCGGGTATAATGACGTAATGAATACACCTGATAATCCTATAATCCAGGTATAGGTTAGTTAGGCCAAGGTGAAGAGAAGAAAAATAACTCAATTTGATAGACTTCGCGAAAAATTTTGTTCCTATAATTCGATATAATTTGATTTAATTTTTTTTTTATATAATGTGTCTATAATTCGGTATAATTTCCTATATTTCGCTATAATTTTCTGTAAGTCGCTATAAATTCTGTAATTCGCTACAAAATCCTATAATTCGCTATAATTTCCTGTCATTTCGCTGTAACTCTCTAAATTCCCTTACGTCTAGAAATCGGTGTTCTATAATTCGCTATAACTGGCAATTAATCCTATGATTCGCTATAACTGGGTGGAGATAGTAGTGAAGATGGTGGAGATGGTAGTGGAGATGGTGGAGATAGTTGAAGATGGTGGAGATGAAAGAATGATGGAGATTGGAGATGGTTGGTGAGATAGTGAGAAAAGAAGGAGACCTTTTGACAATGACGTCATAAGTAAACGAAGGAGGAAGGAGGAATAAGAAGGAGGAAAGAAGAAGAGGTGGGAGAGTAAGGGAGGGGTTAAGGGGATTGAAAGGGGGATAGGCGTGGGAGAGAAGAAGGAAGAAAGAGGGAATGCAGGAGAAGTAGAAGGAGGAGAGAGGAAGAGGGAATAAAGATGGGGCATAAGGAGAGAGAGGAAGAAAAAGAAGGAGGAGGAAGAGGGAATAAAGAGGGGAAGAGGAAGGGGAGAAATAAGAACAAGAAAGAAGAAGAAGAAGAAGAAAGAGGGAGAAAGAGGGAGAAAGAACGTGTAGTTAAGCTCTCACAAGAGGACTAAGCTACACTCTCTATAATTCTCAATCTCCTTGTAGCTTCAACCCGTCACCCCCTCTCCCCCAGGCTACACCCCTACATTCCTCCTCTGATTGGTGATGGTGATGATGGTGAGGGTGGTGGTGATGATGGTGAGGTGGTGGTGATGTGGTGGCTAGGGTGATAGTGGTGGTGAGGTGCGGGTGGTGGTGGGAGGATGAGGTGATGGTGATTGGTGATGATGGGTGGAGATGACGAGAGAGAGAGAGAGAAGCATTATTATAAACAGGACAACCTCTCTCTCTCTCTCTCTCTTTACAAATAGCCCTATTTTCCCTCACGGGTATTCAAGTCCTCGTAAACGATCCAGAACTTCTCACAACACACTCATAAAAACGTCACCTCGACTTATGACTCACTTCCCCTCTTCTTACCTCCCCTCGCCCCCTCCCCACCCCCTCCCCCTCCCCGACAAACGTTCGTCTCAACCCTCTTCCTAAAACGTTTTTTCTTCTTTTTTTAAAGTTTGTTTGTTTACATTTTTTTTGCCTGTTTGTTTGTTTGGGCTTCTTCAGGTTGCTTCTCTCTCTCTCTCTCTCTCTCTCTTTTGGGGTGTCGACGGAAGGAGGGGTAGGAGGGGGGGAGGGGGCGAGAGTGAAAGAGGAAATGAAAGAGGGAAGGAGGGGGAAGAGGGGTGAAGGAGGAGGAGGGGGGAAGAGGGGGTGAAGAGGAGGAGGAAGGAGGGGAAGGAAAGAAGGTAAGGAGGCGGGAGGAGGGTGAAAGGGGAACGAAAAGAAGAAGGAGAGAAGGAGGAGAAGGAAGGGAGGGAGGGAGAAAGGAGGGAGGAGGAGAGAGAATATGTTTGGGGGTGGACTGTTAAAGTGGTTAGGTTAGTTGGGTTGAGTTAGGTTAGGTTGGGTTAGGAGGGATAAATTAAGTTAGGTTAGGCTGCTAAACTGACCAACCAACGACGACGGCCAAGCAGTCAGCACTAACGCAGCTTAAGGGGGGTAACTCTCAGCCCCTTGTTGCTGTCTACAAAGTCAGCTGGCCACCTCCTGCTCACTATAGCCACCTCCTGTTCAACATGACCACCTCCTGTTTGCTTTGGCCATCTCCTGTTTAATGTGTACCTCCTGTTCAATATGGCCACTTCTTGTTTCTTGACCACCTCCTGTTTACTGTAGCCACCTCCTGTTCAATGTGGCCTAACTCCTTAATATATGCAGAACACAGCAACTAAATTTAATGCATAATTCGGGCAAGCAAATGGTATGTTTGTGTGTGTGTGTCCACTTGAGCATTTATACAGCTATACACTTACTTCCGGAAACACACATACACGCCCACACGCCCACAGGGAGCCTCTCACACGAGGAGCTTCTTGAGGTCTATCCCTGAGACCTGAGGAACGATCGTGGGCGTACTAAGTGACATTTATGGGCGAGCGGGCGTGGTCTACCATACACCCCGGAATGGGCGTATTCCTCACACACACACACACACACACACACACACACACACACACACACACACCAACCTTATCACATATCTTCCTCAAATTGTCATAAAAACATCAAATTGAAACTTTTGCTACAAGAACCGTAAATCCTCACTCCTTGGATTAGCCGTCTCATAATCATTTATATCCTCATTAGTGGATCATAAGACTATCATAAATCCTACAAGTGTATTGGGGGGAGCGCAGGAAAAAAAAAAACATCATACCCTTTCGCGATTGGTTACTGGGGGACCGAGAAGGCTGAAGACCCACTGGGATTGGCTGTCAGAGAGCGGGAAAGGACAAAAATGCTCTGTGATTGGTCGGCATGGGTTTTGGTCTTTGCGCGCGCAGTGGATAAACAAACCCAGAATTGGCGCCAAAATGATCCATGGAGTGTTGTATCGTCAGCTGAGGTCGTCGATACTGGCTATAAGCTACTCGACCTCGCTGATTGACTCTAAGAAAGTGTAATTAGTGAAAGAGAGAGAGAGGTGGATCTCCTCCTCTCTCATCCCATCCTCCTATTCTCTCCCCATCATATTTATTCTACTCCCCTCTCTCTCTTCCTTCATCTACCCATCCATACCTCCTCACATACATCCCATCGATGGTGTGTAAACAGGAAGATAAATGGGGAGATAAAGACACAAAACATGGGGAGAGAAGAAGCAAATGATGGAGAATGGAAGAGGAAATGGGTGATAAATACAAGAAATAAAAAATCTAATGAGTAAATCTCAGAACAATAATAAAATATTAAACGGTAAAATTAAATAAAATAAATACTCAGAAAATATAATAAAAGGTAAATAACAAGTAATAATAAAGATAATGAATAAAACAATAATAAAAAAAACAATAAAAATCATATCACTAAAATAATATAAAATTAAAATAATACAAATCTCGACCTGTTTTTTTTTTTTTTTCTTAACAAGTAATTCGAGAGTTGACTATACAGGAAGCCAAAATCCCAATAACGACCGCGAACTACCATCATAACACCAATTAAATGAGGCTTTATATAATGATGTATTGTCTAAGAGTCGTGTGGTGGGAGTGTGTGTATTCAATAGGGATTATAGTAACTAATGGTTGGGTGATGGTGGTCTAATGGGGGGTGGAACAACAACAACAACAACAACAATACTATATGTATAATAATAAATAATAAAAATATATATATATAATAATATAATAATAAATCAAACTCAAGTTAATAATCATCATATTACAATAAATAATATATCACCAATTATTACCACCCTACCACCTTGTTCTCCCTCTATAACAAACACACAAACAAACAAACAAACAAACAAACAGACAGACAGAGGTGAATGCTTTATCACCCCAGCAGACGATAATAAATAAAGTCCCTCGATACCGCCCCGCCATCTCACGCCTAGCATTCATTGGTTCCATTCAGGGTAAAAAAAAAAAATATATGTTTTTTTTTCACTGGTGACCAAAACCAAAAAAATAGGACTAATATTTTGTAAATGGCCCCTCTGATACTCTCATGTGGTCCTCAACACACTCCAAACACTTCCAACACACTCCAACGCCTCCAAACACACATTACCCACCAACCCCTCAACACACCTCAGCACACTTCAACACACTTCAACACCTCAACACCCACTACCTAACACACCTCAACATCTCAGCACACTTCAACACCCCACTACCTAACACACCTTCAACACACACATAACACACCCAACACCATCCTCCTACATTTGCAGTATATTACACAGGATTGGAACCAGAGTGAATGAACGAGCCATTGTATACCTCAGGTGAAGGGGAGAGAGAGGGGGAGATGAGGTGAAGAAATAATGGCAAATAAAAACAGAATGGACGATAATGGGACGGGAGAATGGACGATAATGGGACGGGAAGAATGGACGATAATGGGACGGGAAGAATGGACGATAATGGGACGGGAAGAATGGACGATAATGGACGGGAAGAATGGACGATAATGGGACGGAAGAATGGACGATAATGGACGGAAGAATGGACGATAATGGGACGGGAAGAATGGACGATATGGGACGGGAAGAATGGACGATAATGGGACGGGAAGAATGGACGATAATGGGACGGGAAGAATGGACGATAATGGGACGGGAAGAATGGACGATAATGGGACGGGAAGAATGGACGATAATGGGACGGGAAGAATGGACGATAATGGGACGGGAAGAATGGACGATAATGGGACGGGAAGAATGGACGATAATGGGACAGGGAAGAATGGACGATAATGGATGGGAAGAATGGAGAAAATAGGGTAGGTGAGATTAATTGGACAGCAGACAGACAGACGAACGAACAGACAGACAGACAGACAGACGGAACAGACCAGACAGACAGACAGACAGACAGACAAATAGACGTACAAACAAACGGACGGAAGCACAGACAGACAAAATGACAGACCAAGACAGAACACACACACACACACACACACACACACACACACACACACACACACACACCAAGGCGGCCATAAATTCACGATAATCGACATTTTCTGACAGTCCTGGGCAAGGCGGAGTAGGAAGGGATCAAGCAGGAGTGTGATGGCGATGGTTGACGATAAAGGAACAGAATTAGTGATGAGAATTAAACGATATATCTCACTAAGGGAGCTCTTAGAAGGAGGAAGGGGTAATGGAGGAGAAGGGGTGATGGGATGGGGGGAAGATGGTGGGGGAAGGGGTAAGTGGTGATTGGGGTAAGGAGAAGGGGGTGATGGGGGAGGGAGTGATGGGGGAAGTAAGGGGTAGGTGGTGATTGGGGGGAGAAGGGGTGATGGAGGAGTGATGGGAGTAAAGGGGTAGGGGTAAGGTGGTGATGTAAAGGGAGAAGGGTGATGGGGAGAGAATAGGTGGGGTAGGAGAAGGGGGTAATAGGGAGAATGAGGGAGGAAGTAGTGAAGAGTAGAATGGGATGGAGAAAAGGATGGAGGAGGAGTAGTGCACATAAATAAAGACAAAGCGATTAAAAGATTACGTGTGTAGGGTGAGGAAGTATAAATACGTTACATGTGTGGGTGGAGATACGTACATGTGTGGGTTGAGAATTAAATCGTACATGTGTGGGGTGAGATAAATACGTATTGGGGTGAGATTAAATCGTACATGTGTGGGTGAGAGCAAATGCGTACATGTTGTGGGGTGAGAGCCTTAAATACGTACATGTGTGGGGTGAGAGCCTTAAATACGTACGTGATGTGGGGTGAGAGCCTTAAATACGTACATGTGTGAGGTTGAGGCCTTAAATAGTACATGTGTGGGTGATATGTTGTGTGGGTGGTAATATGCATTTGGTGGGGCCTTAAATCGTCATGTGTGGTTGGGGGGCCTTCAGTGCATGTGTGTGTGGGGGGAATGCGTGCATGTGTGGGGTGGGACCTAAATCTGTGTGGGGTGTGGGGTGGTAAATGCACATGTGTGGGGAGCCTTAAATGCGTACATGTGTGGGGTGAGAGCCTTAAATGCACGTGCATGTGTGGGTGAGGCCTTAAATACGTACATGTGTGGGGTGAGAGCCTTAAATACGTGCATGTGTGGGGTGAGAGCAAATACGTACATGTGTGGGGTGAGAGCCTTAATACGTTACATGTGTGGGGTGGAGCCTAATACGTACATGTGGGGTGAAGCCTTAATGCGTACACAGTGAGGCCATTCCGGAGAATTTGGGTAGATGGACGATATGGGACAGGAAGGGGGAGGTAGGGGGGGGGTGAGGGGAGTGAAGGGTAGGGATGGTAGGAGGGAGGTAAGGGGTAGGGGTGGGGGGTAAAATGGGATGCTGGAGGCGTAATTGACGTACATAAATATGGATAGGGATTTTAAATGTACACACACACACACACACACACACACATACTCCCTTTCTCACTATTTCTTTAACGCTACTCTTGATTCGACTCCTAACCTGGATACCAAACTTAACCTAAATTATAGCCTAACCTAACCTAGCCTCACCTTATCAATACCTACTACCTAAATTCAAGCAATCTCTTAACCTAACCTATCTCTAACCTAACCTATCCAACAACCTAACCTAACCTAGTGAAGAATAGCAGCCATGGTTCCAAATTCTTAAAAATTCGTAAAAAATATAACTCCTAGATGAAAATATCAGAATGTACTTAACTGATTGACATGAGCTAAAAAAAAAACGACAAAACTAAAAAAAAAAATCAAATAAAATTCCTTTCCCAAAACACCCAAGACACCTTGTACTCTTACCTGTCCCTCCTAACTAATTAAGGTAGAGTCACAGCGTAATTCCGACGACATATTTGGACTTTATGCTATGTTTTATCTCATGTCAAACAGGTTATTTTCTTCCATCTTCACTTACGAGGGAAAAATTATTGTTTGGACTTGTAGAAACTAATCACTTGAGATAATAAAGACAGGTAGACTACTCACTCAGGTGTTCCAACGTCGGCAGGTAATTAGTCTTCAACCTTTCCTCTATAAGCCTTACCTGTGGGGGAGAGAACAAATAATTACCTTTACTAAATGAGATTCCCATGTATACAAACACACACCTGTATACATAAATATACACACATAAATATACATATAAATATTTAACTATTTTTATTTTCCTATCTTCCTTCTCTTCACTCTTCTTCCTTCAATCCTTTCCTCCTTTCTTTCACTCCCTCTCTCTCATTCCTCCACTCTTCCTCCTACCACCACCACCAACTCCTCATTTGCTCCTTATATGGAACGGCTGCCAGTTTGTTGACAATCGTGACGTCACATTGAGCATCCATTAAGAGCTGGTGGGGGAGGGAGGAGGGAGGGAGGGGGGAGGAGGGGGGAGGAGGGGGAGGGAGGAGGGCTCTATGCACACATCCACATCCAACACAGTTTTGTATTGACACGCACTTCATGGAGACTTTAAAAGTTGTTTATTAGGATTTTAGCGTTGACTCCATTACTTACGTTTGATGTATAGTAAATACTGAATATATATATACGTCTCATTTAATACCAGAAATAGTAGAATCGCCGAGAAATATAGAGAGATGATAGAGATATTTGTGGGTGTTGATATCTAACTTAGTCTGAGTTTGTGTATCTCTCAGGGAGGAATGTTTTTGATGACTTTGGTGAAATTGATGGTCATGTCTGTTGTGTTATTCGGGGCGTTATTCTGTTTTGTTTCATTATATTCTTTGCCTCAGAAATACGAGAGAGAGAGAGAGAGAGAGAGAGAGAGAGAGAGAGAGAGAGAGAGAGTCTAAATGACGGAATAGTGAAGTGATTTTTCTCGCATTTGATCACAGAAAATCTGAAAGACAGGCAGACACACACACGAAGGAGGACCCAAGAAAGACCATTTTACTACTCCATTCTTATTGACTATCTCACTAGACACGTATTAGACATATATTCTGCCCTATATCCTCCTCCAATCCCACCCTTTAACATAGACATATGGCTGACAGACATACAGACATCACTTGGCCTTCAGCGTCTCAATGAATAACTTTTTTTATCTTCATTTATGTCTGATCACCTGAGAACCTGATGAAGTCTTTAATTACCACGAGGAGCAGCCAGTGTAAAGGAAGACCCATTCAGCATTTTAAGGGCATAAAACTGTCTGATTACTGAGACTTTGTGTTGGGGGGTGTGGGGTGGGGAGGGGTGGGGTGGGGAGGTGTGAGGTGGGGAGGGGTGGGGGTGGGGAGAGGAGGATGTGGGGGAGGATGGTGGTGGTGAGTGGTGGAGATTAGAGAGGAGGGGGGGTGGGGTAGTGGTGAGGAGGGAGAGGAGGATTGGGGGGATGGTGGTGGGGAGGGAGGGAGGATTATAGGTGGTGGGGGGTTTGGGGAGGAGAACTGGTGATGGGGTTATGTTGTGAGGTTGAAGTGGTGGTGGAAGGGGATGGTGGTGGTAGAGATGGGAGAGGGGGAGAGATGGAGGAAGGGAGAAAGAACGGGTATGATGAGGAGGAGAAGGAAGAGGAGGAGGTGGAAGAGGAGGAGGTGGAAGAGGAGGAGGTGGAAGAGGAGGAGGGAAGAGGAGGAGGAGGAGGAGGAGGAAGGAGGAAGCTTGGAAAAAAGGAGGAGGAAAGGAGAGAGAAGAAGGGGACAAAACGGAAGGTAAGCGGAAGGGAGAAGGAGAAGGAGGAGGGAGGGAGAAGGAGGGTAAGAGACGGTGAGGGAGGGAGAGGGGCGGTGAGGGGAGGGTGAGGAAGGATGAGGGAGGATGAGGGAGTGAGGGAGGATGAAGGAGGATGAGGAAGGATGAGGGAGGATGGAGGGGAGGGGAGGAGATGAGGGAGGATGAGGGGAGGATGAGGGGAGGATGAGGGAGGATGAGGAGGGAGAGGGAGAAGATTTCATGCTTCATTATATTTTGCTGAAGGAGTCATTAAGAGAATCAATCCCTAATTAACAACTGATTGAGAGAAAAGAATAAAATAAAACTATTTTATTATCTTTCCTTCCTTGGTATTTCTTCTATGTCATCGGGTGGGGGTGAAGAGGAATAAGGGGGGGGAAGGTAAAGGAGGTGAGGAATAAGGGAGGGGAGGGGGGGATGGTGGGTAGGATAAGGGGGGAGGGGTAGATTACTTTCTCCGTTTACAACAACAACCATCACTGCCTACAACCACCAGCACCTGTCACTCCAATGACCACTCACAAGGGTAGAGTTCCAAGATTTTCTGACTGTCAAGAAATGGTGACTGTAGACTGTACATTATTTACTTAACGTGGGGGATTAACACCCTGGAGCGTGAGGGAGGAGGAGGGGAGGGAGGAGGGAGGGAGGAGGGGGGAGGAAAGAGATGGTGTGTTAGTGAATACATACATACATTCATTCATACATGCATACATACAGTACATACATACATAGAGTCATCAGGGCGTCCTTATCAACGCCTTTGATTCCCAACTTCCCTTATTGTGGCGGAGGATTGGAAACAGAAGAGGGAGGGAGGGTAGAAGGAGGGTGGGTTGTGGGGGAGGTGTGGGGGGGGAGGGTGGGTGTAGGGAGGAAGAGGAGGGGGTGGGGGGTGGGGGGAGGTGTGGGGTGGGGGAGGGTGGGGGTGTAGGAGGAAGAGGAGGGTGGGGGTGGGGGGGGAGAAGGGTGTAGATGAAAGAGGAGGAAGAGTTGGTGGGATACGGGTGGAGTGTGTAGGGTGGGTGGAGGTGTGGAAGAAGGAGGAGGAGGGTAGAGGTGGATGTAGGTAAAGGGTGGGGGGATGAGGAGGAAGAAGAAGAGGAAGAAGAACAAGAGACAAGAGGAGGAGGAAGTGAACAAGAGGAGGAGGGGGGTCGGCTGTAACACCCGCTGCTAATAACAGGACTCGACAAAGCCCCTCCCTCCTGAACGAGATGGGGAAGGAGGGAGGGAGGGATGGAGGGAGGAGGGAGGGAAAAGGTAGGAGAATAGGGAGGTAGGGAGGGTAGGAAGGAGTGAGGAGAGAGGGAAGTAGGGAGGGTAGGAGGGGAGGGAGAGGTAGGAAGGAGGGCTGGAGGGTCGTTCACATTGTCTACCCCCAAAGCCTCACTGATTAGTACCTGAAGGGCCTTACACGTACACATACACATATACATAAACCTATACATATACATATATACCTAGCTAATGATCCATGGTATACGGGAGGTCGGTGTGAGGGTATACATAGATGATGATGATGATGATGATGATGATGATGATGATGATGATGATAATGATGGTAATAATTATTCGTGCAAATAAAATAATAATAATAATAATAATAAAGACCATCATCTTCCTAATATATGGTCAACTGTCATTAATTATTATCACTCAATGGCCAGCTGTCATTAATGATCATTCACTGACGTCATTGTGCCCCCAACATGCCCACTACCCACTTGAATCCAGAATTTATGGCGCCACAAACTTGCCAATAAAGAGCATACATAGACTTCACCTCCTCCCCCCCCCCACAAAAAATATAAATAAATAAAATAAAAATAATAAAAATACTCGATAGGTCAGACTGGGGTAGGAGGGAGGGAGGGAAAAGAAGAGAGATGGAGGGAAGGACGGACGGAGGGAGGGAGGGACGGAGGAGAAAGTTGAAAGGGAGGGAGGGCGGAAGTATGGAAGGAGGGAAAGAAGGAAGGAGGAACGGAAGAAGAGGGGTTGGGATGGAGGTAGAGAGGCCCGAAGGAAGGAAGGTAGGGGGGGGTTGGAGGAGAAAGGGGAGGAAGGAAGGAAGGAAGAGAGGGGAGTTGGGGGTGGGAGGGAGGCCGATCCTGAAGGCATTTCTGCCCATTGTAGGTGTGACCGGTAAAGTGGTTAGAGTAAGGCGAGAGGCGAGGGGAGCAGCTGATCATTGTGATTGGGCGTCTCTTCTCTCTCTCTCTCTCTCTCTCTCTTCCTATCTCATCTCCCTTTCCTCTCCCTCCACATATCTGTCAGCTTCATGAGTGGTCAAAAGAATGAATGACGGATAAGATTCAACATCAGGACATGTAAGAGGATGCACCTGCAGTACAATAAGTCGTATCAACAGTAAGAAGGCGCATCACATGTACCAACGGGAGGAAGAAACAACATTAACGGAGACCAAGTGTGAAAAGGACCTGGGTGTGTATCGTGCAACTCAACTGGTAGGTCGTATAAGAAGGTCGTTCAAACACCTAAACGGTCCGATACTCAGTTACCCAGAGATTAGAACACCAGTAGTTACCTAGTTTATACTATAGGCGGGCAAGTGGTGTCTTAATACAAGTTTATAAACATTTCCAAAAAATCACTTCGTCGAATGTTCATAACTGGAGGATGGCCGCCACACTCAGGGTCACAGGTGAAGGTTAAAGAAAGCGAGTTCAGAAAACTGTCAGGGCAACTTATGGAGTGAGAGTTGTAGTGACGCTGGACTGATAAGCCGCCGGAACTACTAGTAAGTTGATAGGTGGAAAAAGAAAGACTAGTACAGGTACAGATATAACCTGAAGCCAGTACATGCCTAGCACTTGCCAACAGTGTGTGACAGAGACCTTACCGACCGCCTAAACTGCTAACATGCCGATCAGTGACGAAGAGGATAAAGTAAAGTTAAGTAAAATTATTTCTTTTTGCCTCTGGTACAGTTCCGTTCAGAAGTTGGTGCTACACTGGTGGTGAAGGGTCTGTTGTACCCTTCCTGGACGACAGGTCACTACGCCGACCCTCCCACCAACACACACAATGGAACTGGCAACGGAGCAGTGTGATTAGAAGGAATACTCATCAAAAAAGAGATTGGGAGGATGTTAATGTGAATATCGGCCAACGTTACTGCTGATGGGTGATGAAGGTGTGTTAATATCTTGTTCACGGGAGCAGACGTCTATAGTGATAGGAGTGTCCATTAGAATGTCAGAATACAATAGGGAAATTAGTTTCGAATAACACTATAAGAAATAGTTGAACAGAGCTCATATATCAAATATATCAAGAGTATTCAATGTATTTATTACTTGGAGTTTTCCATATAATATACTCTCTCTCTCTCTCTCTCTCTTATATATATATATATATATATATATATATATATATATATATATATATATATATATAAAATATAGATTATTATATGAAAAACTTCAAGTAATGATTAAATTGAAGACTTGATACCTGTTCACCTACTTCTTATGGTGTTCATTCGAAACAAGTTTCACTATTGTATTTTGATATTTTAATGGATACTCCTATCACTACAGTTTTCTTCTATCGTCAGCAGGATATTCATATCAATATCCTTCCCATCTCCTTTTATCCTCTTCACCACTGATCGGCTCGTTAGCAGCTTGGGTGATCGGTCACGTCTCTGTTACACACTGTTGGCAAGTACTGGGCATGCACTGGCTCCTGAATGTATCTGAACCTGCTCCAGTGCTTATCCAGTATGGTCTTGAGAGAGCTTACACTGGGCCGTCACAACGCTCTCTGGTAGATCGTTCCAAGAGTTCACAATTCTCACCCGAAAAGTTTGCCCTCACAGTTTTCCGGATTTGTGGCTTCTTCAATCTTGAGCTGTGACCCCTTGTGGGGCGAGCTTCCACCAGCTCCAGGTAAGGACACTCGACTCAGTAGTGCCCTTTAAGATACTTGTACACCCTTCACCGTCAGTGTACCACAAACTTCTGAGCGGAACTGTACATTAATATCTAGAAATACCATAGTTATCCATACAAATTTTGGAAAACTAAAATATTAAAGAAAACGGTAAATATTATAGGAGTAACTAATAAAACAACATTTACCGTCAGATATAATACATCAAGTCGTAATTACACTGAGTAAACAGTAAACGTAACAGGGAGAGGAAACAGTAAAGGAAGCAACAGGAATAACACAAAAACAATGAAGGAAACAGCATAAAAACAGAAAAAAAAACAGCAAAGGAAATACAAAGAACACGAGAAAAAGTAAAAGAAACAACAGGAATAGCAGAAGAAACAGTAAAGAAAACAACAGGAAACAGTAAAAGAAACAGGAGCAACAACAGGAGCATCAGTCAACAACAGGAACAGCAGTGGTGGTGATAAGGAGGAAGAGGAAGAAAAGGAGAAGCAGAAGAGAAGGAGGAAGAAGAGGAGGAGGAGGGGAAGAAGAGGGAGTAGGGAAGAGGAGTAGGGGGAGGAGGAGGAAGAGGAGGAGAGAGGAAGAGGAGGAGGAAGAGGAGGAGGAAGAGGGAGGAAGAGGAGGAGGAAGAGGAGGAGGGAAGAGGAGGAGGAAGAGGAGGAGGAAGAGGAGGAAGAGGAGGAAGAGGAGGAGGAGGAAGAGGAGGAGGAGGAAGAGAATGGGAGAAAGAAGAAGAGGAGGAAGAGGAGGAGGAAGAAGAGGAGGAGGAGGAGGAGGAGGAAGATGAAGAGGAGGAGGAAGATGAAGAGGAAGAAGAGGAGGGAGAAGAGGACACTTACCTTAGTCATGAAGAGGGGAAGTGGTTCGACGTCACATCATTTTCATTCCATCGTTAAGAACACACAAAAAAAAATCACTTTATTTCACTTATAAAAAAACACTTGGAAACTGTAACACTTTTCTTCACATAATACATCACTTCTGTTACTTAACTCTTTAGAAACACTTACAGTACCACTTTTTTCACTTAAAACACTTACAGTACCACTTTTCTGCACTTACAACACTTACAGTACCACTTTTTCACTTAAAATACTTACAGTACCACTTTTCTACACTTACAACACTTACAGTACCACTTTTCTGCACTTACAACACTTACAGTATCACTTTTCTGCACTGACAACACTTACAGTACCACTTTTTTCACTTAAAACACTTACAGTAGCACTTTTCTGCACTTACAACACTTACAGTATCACTTTTCTGCACTTACAATACTTACAGTATCACTTTTCTGCACTTACAACACTTACAGTATCACTTTTTTCACTAAAATACTTAGAGTACCACTTTTCTGCACTTACAACACTTACAGTATTACTTTTTTCACTTACAACACTTACAGTAGCACTTTTCTACACTTACAACACTTACAGTATCACTTTTTTCACTTAAAATACTTAAGAGTATCATTTTTCTGCACTTAAAACGTCACTTAAACATTTGTGGCACTTGGAAACACTTAGAAAAGTCAACTTAATGGGTTTAAAAGGCCATTAATTTCACTTTAAGTATTATATAAGTACTTTACTATACTGTACTTATAAAAGTCACCTACTTATAAAAAAAACACATTACGTCAAATACACACACTTTAGTCTTTAAGTATTTATGGTCGTATTTCTGTACTTACGTCCGTATTTTCTGTATTTCCAACCGTACTTTTCTTTTTTCATTCGTATTTCCGTATTTCCGTCCGTATTTCTGTAGTTATGTCCGTATATCCGTCCGTATTTCTGTAGTTATGTCCGTATATCCGTCCGTATTTCTGTAGTTATGTCCGTATATCCGTCCGTGTTTCCCCCACGTAACGGCAACGTCCGACCCTTAGAACGTCACCTGAACGACTGATGAAAAAAAAAAACTTACAATTTCACCCAGCCCCTCAAGGTATACTACCCAACAACCATAACTACTTGAGCAAATTACCATCGACCCGCTTTGTTTACATCGGATTACCTGGGGGGGTGTGGGTGTGGCGACTACCATACGTAATGTCAGCCAATCAGAACCGGTTATAGGAGATGGTAACGTTTGGTTTGGACAATCAAGTTACTGAAATCAGGTGTGTGTGTGTGTGTGTGTGATATGGTGATAGCCAATCAGGTGTTGCCTCTCCCTCCTCTCCCTCCTACTCTCCCTCCTCTCCCTCCTCCTCTTCTTCTCCCTCCTCTCCCTCCTACTCTCCTTCCTCTTCCTCCTCTTAATAATCTATACCCACGTCATAACATCACCAGTGAAGAGTTAGTATGGACCACAGTTCGTCACTCCCACCCGTACAGTACGATAGTGAGACGCTCGTACCGTAGCGCTGTAAACATACGATACTCACGGATAGTCGCCACAGGAATTAGAACGTACCCTTAGTTATTTCTTTGTCTTCGATTATACTGTTATTCATCCGTTATTCATTCTTATTCATGTATATTCCTGTTCTTCACCTGTTATTCATGTACCTCCCTGTTCTTCATCTGTTCTTCACCTGTTATTCATGTAGTTCCCTGTTCTTCACCTGTTATTCATGTACCTCCCTGTTCTTCATCTGTTCTTCACCTGTTATTCACGTAGTTCCCTGTTCTTCACCTGTTATTCACGTGCCTACCTGTTCTTCATCTGTTCTTCACCTGTTATTCACGTAGTTCCCTGTTCTTCACCTGTTATTCATGTACCTCCCTGTTCTTCATCTGTTCTTCACCTGTTATTCATGTACCTCCCTGTTCTTCACCAGTTATAATACTACAAACATCACACCATTCACACCAAACGCCATTTTACATTTGCCTCAGTGGCTTCATAACCAGAGCCACGTGTTTATATTTTTCGACGTTTAGTGATATTTAGGCTTGTCTTCGGTGTTTAATAATGATAGCGTGTGGCGTGTAAATGTTTTCGGGGTTTAGAAATATAGCGTGTAAAATTTTTCGGTGTTTAGTTATTTTACGTATAATTTTTTTTTTAATATCTAGCTTAATTAAGGCAGAGAGAGAGAGAGAGAGAGAGAGAGAGAGAGAGAGAGAGAGAGACATCTGTTAATAGACTCCACATCATGCTACCCTGACTGGCCATGAGATTATCTGGCCTAATCCTCCCATGGGTGGCCCTCATCCTCCTCCCTCACCCTCATTCTACTCCACCTTTACCCTCCCTCATCTCCCCCCCCTCTCTCTCACCCCCACCCCATGCTAACTTCTCCTCCCTTTTCTCCCTTTCTTCCTTTCCCATTATCCCTTCCTCCCCCTCCCCCTCTCCCTCCTCCTCTCCCCTCCCTTCCCCTTCCTCTCCCTCCCCGAGTGAGGTACAAGACAGGCTACAGGACCTTACAGTACAGGCTGCAGAAGGTCGACTATTGAGAATCAGTGCACGAGTCAGTGGGGCGAGGAGCTCACATTACCTCTCTGTTACATACACGCTGGGGAGAGGAGGGGAGGGAAGGGGAGAAAGAGGAGGGGAAAGAGAGGGGGAGGGGAGGAGGGACCTGGTAAATGAAGGTAAGATGGGGAGAGAAGGGGAAGAGAAGGGAGGGTAGGGGAAATAAGAAGAGATGTGGGGAGGAGAAGATAGCTGGGGGGAGAGTGCGAATATAAGAAGATAGAGAGAGGGGAGAGGTGGGGGAGTAAGATAGTAAGGGGAGGCTGCTGAGAGGGTGAGAGAGTAGAGAGTAGGAGGAAGGGGGAAGGGGGAGACTGGGAGGCGGCGGGGGAGTAGGAGGAGGAGGAGGAGTCAGAGGAGGAGGACGAGGAGGAGCAGGAGGCGAGTGGGAGGTACAGCTCAACTCAGTGGTGGTGTGGACACAGTGCTTGAGACAACAGGACCCAGGGGGCAGGCCAGACCAGCTGTGTGTGTGTGGGTGTGTGGTAGGCAGCTGAGACACTCACCCCCATCTGGCAGTCGATGAGGAAAGAAGACCTGGCCAAATAACATATCCACTATCTCCTGTAACTCGGTGATTATTAATATGTGTGTTTAGTGTTTTTTATTACAGACAGACAGACAGACTCACAGACTCACAGACGGGCACTCAGACTCTCAGACTGATGGACGGGCATTCAAACAGACGGGCACTCAGACAGACTCTCAGACAGATGGACGGGCATTCAAACAGACGGGCAGACAGACTCTCAGACAGATGGACGGGCATTCAAACAGACGGGCACTCAGACTCTCAGACTGATGGACGGGCATTCAAACAGACGGGCACTCAGACAGACTCACAGACAGATGGAAGGGCATTCAAACAGACGGGCACTCAGACAGACACCCTCTATTTTGGGTGGCTGACCGCATGAAGCAAAAAACAGACTATGGAGGTTTCTAATTATCTGTCTTGTCTGTCACTCTCTCGCTCCTTTTCTTCTTCCTTCTCCTGTCTGTCTGTCTGTCTGTTGGTTTGTTTGTATGTTTTTTTTCTTTTTGTCTTCTTTTCTTTTCACATTCTCTCTCATTCTGTCTCTCTTTTTCACTATGTTTCCCTTTACACATCCACTCCACCCCCACACATCCACTACACCTCTACAACATCCACTCCACCCCTTACACATCCACTCCAACCCCTTACACATCCACCACACCCCCACATCCACTCCACCCTTACACATCCACTCCACCCCCTTACACATCCACTCCACCCCTTACACATCCACTCCACCCCTTACACATCCACTCCACCCCTTACACATCCACTCCACCCCTTACACATCCACTCCACCCCTTACACATCCACTCCACCCCTTACACATCCACTCCATCCACTCCACCCTCACCACCCTCACCTCCCTCACCCCCCTCACCCTTATAAAGCCACTTCTCTTCTCCCTCATTAGTTTAAACGTCACATGTAATTATCAACTGAACCCAAACAACTTACACTGTACTGTCTGTGTTGTCACGTGTGTACCCCAGTGATTTGTGTATGTATGTATGTATGTATGTAAGGGTATCAACACACACACACACACACACACACTTATGCTACACGCACTTAAGTATTTTGTACTTTGCTACTTATAAGTGTATGATAGGTAAACAAAAAAGGTATTCAATTAGGTATGTAAACAAAGTAAACAATAAAGTAAACAATGGTAAACAATCAGGTACACAATAGTAAACAATCAGGCAAACAAACAAAGGTTAGCAACCAGGTAAACAAACAATCAGGTAAGCAAACAAAATGTAAACAATCAGGTAAGTAAACAAAGGTAAACAATCAGGTAAACAAACAATCAAGTAAACAAACAAAACGTAAACAATCAAGTAAGTAAACAAAGGTAAACAAATTGATATAAACAAAGACAGCCCAAAGAAAGTGGTATAGAGACTGAAGGCTGAGGACAATAGACCTTGTTTGTATGTCAAGTAAACACACACTGACCCTGACACAAGCCAACAGTACCTGCTCTATGTGGACGAAGGGAGGCGAGTCCTTTCTTGTGGCCGACGACCCGGGTTCTCTCTCTCTCTCTGTCTGTCTGTCTCTCTCTGTTTATCTGTCTATCCCTCTATCTTACAGCCGTGTGTTTTCCTCCTTCTATTCCTCCCTCCTTTCTTCCTTTCCCTTTCTCTCTCCCCCTCTTTCCCCCTTCCCTCCTTTCTTTCCCCCTCTCCTCTTTCCCTTCCTACCCTCTCTCTTCCTCCATCCTTTCTTCCTTTTTCCTTTCACTGTCTTTCTTTCTTCCATCTCTCCTCCTTCCTCTTCCTCTTCCATTCTCTCCTCTCCCCCTCACACGACTTATGCGTGAGACATCAACTCTTAGGTAATCGACCAATGGCCACCCGTAGGAAAGACCTGATGAGAGGGAGAGAAGGGAGGAGGAGTTGAGGGAGAAAGGGAGATGGGAGGGAGAGGAGGGAGGAGGAGTTGAGGGAGAAAGGGAGATGGGAGGGAGAGAAAGGGAGGTACAGTAATTAAGGTTGAGGATGTGGAGGGAGAGATGAAACGAAGGAGAGGCTGGTGATGGGAGGAGGGAGAGAAAGGGAGGGAAGTAGGATAAGGAGTAAGAGAAAGAAAGGGGATGAAGGTGAGGGGGAGGGAGATAAAGGGAGAGAAAGGGAGGTATGTGGGGGAGAACGCCTGCAGTACACAAGATCATAATATAAACGAACATCTTATTATGAATACGTCTGTCTGTCTGTCTGTCTGTCTGTCTGTCTGTCTCTGTGGGTGTGTGTGTGTTATCACTGTGTTACCACCCTTGCCAACCACTTAACATCAAAACAAGCGTAAGTGCATATGCCTGCTGATAAGTATAAGTGTTAATATGAGTGTCTAGTGATAATTTAAGTATATAACTGTGCCTACGAGTAGAAATGCCCAAACAATTATAAGTAGGTATATCAACTTATACACTTATATACTTGACAAATACAACCACATAACCTAACACACACACACACACACACACACACACACACACACACACACACACACACACACACACACACACCTTACATAACCAGGAAAGAACTATGCGAGACATCGGAATCCTTTGACGCCCTGCCTGACGCGTAACTTCTAGTAACCCCCTGCGAGAGAGAGAGAGAGAGAGAGAGAGAGAGAGAGAGAGAGAGAGAGAGAGAGAGAGAGAGAGAGAGAGGAAGCGAAGGAAGATTGACGATAAGGAGAGAAAAGTAAGGTGAGGAAAGAGGGAATAGAGGTTAGATAAAGAAGATGGAAGCGAGGTAGAGAGGAAAAGGAGGGAATGGGTAGAGAAGAAAATCAGGATTGGAATTTAAGGCGAGAGAAACAGATAGTGAGGAAAGGGTTGGGTAGGGTAGGGTAGGGTTGGGTAGGGTAGGGTTGGGCAGGGTAGGGTTGGGCAGGGTAGGGTTGAGGTTATCCCACAAGCGGGTTAGTCATTCTCTGGGCCACACACCACACACACTAGTCCAGTCCCTCTACCCGCTCTACAGGTGAGTCAAGGCCCCTTACCTGAGCTAAACAGGTGTGATAATTACCTGTCGT
>NW_024722158.1:7249108-7287226 GCF_018991925.1 Homarus americanus
CAAAACATAAACAAAACATAAACAAAATATAAAACAAAACATAAACAAAACATAAACAAAAATAAACAAAGAGAAACAAACAAAAAACATAAACAAAACATAAACAAAACATAAACAGAACATAAACAAAACAAAAACAAAACGTAAACAAAACATAAACAAACAATCAGAACATAAACAAAACATAAACAAACAATCAGAACATAAACAAAACATAAACAAAACATAAACAAAACATAAACACCCTCTAAATATAACTAAGAATGACCCACATCCACATCAGGGTACGACTTTGATACGACGACCTTGCGACAGCTGAACGACTAAAAACAATAAGGTTCTAATGTCCTGGTGGTTGTTTGTCGTTATATTAGATGCAATGACAGGTGGGTGGTTGGGTGGGTGGGTGGGTGGGTGGGTAGGGGTGGGTATGTGGGTGTAATATCTGGGTCAAAGGCGTAGAAGATAATGCAGTTGGGATGAGGAGGAGGTAAGGCAAGAGGAGGAGGAGGAGGAGATGGGGTGCAGCTGGGAGATGGAGGGGGGGGGGAGGTGCAGGTGTGAGGAGGAATGAGGTTCAGCTGGGAGGAAGAGGAGGAGGAGAATGTGAATGGAGATGACCTAAGAGCAGAGGAGAAATAAGAGAAGGAATAGAAGATGAAGAAGAATGTGAGAAGGAGGGAAGTGTAGAAGGGAGGATGGAGGAGGAGTTTTAGTTTAACAAATTTATTGACAAAGCTTGTAGTACAGTTTGCCTATTGTGAGTAATTCAGTCAGGTCTTGACACTGAGGGTGGTATCACTTCTCACTGCCACGTAGGACAGAGGTTCATACACAAAGACATGTGGGTGATGTCACTGTTCACTGCCATGCAGGACAGTGGTTCATATACATTGGACGTCATATTCTAATTGAAGACTAATCAGTGTGGGCTAGCAAATTTGGGATAAACAGCAAGAATGTCCTCAAGCACACCTGATTCAATGTAGTAATTACAAAGTTCATGATACAATAAGTCAGGTGGCCTGAAGTCTTTGACAGTGTCACATTCAATAATATAGTGTTCAAGTGTATGCTTTAAAGGTTTATCACAAAGTTTACATGCTGAGTGTTCCGGTATGGGTACAGCGTTACTAACTTGCCAGATGTGTCTGTATCCTAGCCTAATTCTGGCCACGACTACATCACATTGTCTGGTTCTGTCCTTATGAGGAGGAGGAGGAGGAGGAGAATGAACCCCTCCCTCCCTCCTTTCCTGAATCATTTACCACAATGCCCTACACACACACACACACACACACAGCTTCCTGTATACACATCAATCTAACCTCTGGGTTTCATCTTACACTCATCCTTCTATCCCCTTAATCCTTCCCTTCTTCCTCTTCCTCTTCCTATCTATCTATCTATCTATCTATCTATCTATCTATCTAATTTCCTTAATAAAACTGTGACTCTCTCTTTGCTCAAATATGACTCAATTCACCCAGTCATCCACTCATCCACTCAGTTAACAGCCAACAACACCAAACTGACCAGTCACTCCAGAGCATCAGTAATGTCCAGTTAAGTCAGTCAACAGTTTAGAATCAATAACACTATATTTGGTACAGTTCAACTATAACCAGTCATCCAGTTAGCAGTCAAGGGTAGATCATCATGTGTTTAGACTGTCACCTCTGTTGGCCTTGACTGTCTCGAGCGACTGGTGGGGTGACTGTTAGTTTATCCAAGTATGTTTATTATGTTTAAACTGGGGGCTGAGTCTTGTCTTGTGTGAGAGAGAGAGAGAGAGAGAGAGAGAGAGAGAGAGAGAGAGAGAGAGAGAGAGAGAGAGAGAGAGAGAGAGAGGCACATAACGTCATCTTTAACCTATAACACAAAGACATATAAATACTCACTCATTAACATAAATGGTCAACCTCAATTTAAAGGACTATATGGAGAGGAAAATTCGTTATATCGAGGGTCCGTTATAAGCGAATCCCTCATCTAACGGATTGTATGTAGAAAGAAGTTCGTTATATGTTTGTCTGTCAGCAATAAATTCAAGTTGGATAAGTTTAGGTTTAGGAGGGAGATAGGAAGGAACTGGTTCACAAATAGGGTGGTGGACGAGTGGAACAAGCTTAGCAACTTTGTAGTAAGTGCGGGAACTCTGGAAGGTTTCAAAAGGAGGCTAGATAGATTCATGGATGAAAGAGAGTGGTAGTAACTCTCGACAGGAGCTGCCATGCACAGGCCAACCGGCCTATTGCAAACTCCTTATTTTCTTATGTTCTTAAATCGTGTACGTTTGTCTGTCAGCGTTGTGGTAAGTTCAGAAAGGTTAAGAGAAGGTCAGGAACCTCTTCAATGTAACCCTGTCTTATTAAGTTCATTAACCCTGAATTATCAACGGAGGTCTTGTTATATTGATGAGTTTTGTGCGTCCACACACACACACACACACACACACACACACACACACACACACACACACACACACACACACACACCATCTGGGTGACACCGGGTGTGCTTTCATTGCACTGAATCACTGTCTAGAATTAAAACAAATGCCTTTTTTATACTGAGGCGTTCCGGTTAGTGTTGGTGGTGAGGGTGGTGGTGTTGTTGTTGTTGTTGTTGTTGTTGTTGTTGGTGGTGGTGGTGGTGGTGGTGTTAGTGGTATAAATAAAGTGTTAAGAGAGAGAGAGAGAGAGAGAGAGAGAGAGAGAGAGAGAGAGAGAGAGAGAGAGAGAGAGAGAGAGAGAGAGAGAAATCTTAGAGTTATAACTGAACTTGATCTAATAAAAAGAGCTTCTGAACTTATTTGACCCTGTGAGAAAACTTTTGACCTTTGACCCGGTAGGAGTGAGCGAGGTAAGGATGCTGACGATGATGAAGCCTCTCCTTCTGTTCTGCGGGATACTCTTTTCCTCCTGGCGACCGACGACCTCCTACGACCCCCCTGCCAAGAACGACAACATCCTCCATCAGGTAGGTACTGAGGGGGAAAATATACCTGACGACCTCCCACGACCTCCACGACCTCCCTGTCAACGACGACCCCCCATCAGATAAATTAATTCATATTCCAACTACAATTAATTTTTCACAACTAATTCCCTTAATCGACCTCACAATTAACCCCCTTTAATTATATACACATAACCAATTTAATATCAAGATGTTAACAAAATCACCTGTGACCTTTGACCTGACCTCTTTCTTTCTTTCAGGTGACACAAGTGACCCAAGCTGACCTTCAAGTCGACCCTTCCTCTCCCCACCTCCCTAAACACGTGGGGGGCCAAGAGGGGGAAAAAGAGGAACTCGGGGAAAATATCATCTGGGAGGAAAATTTGACCCTAAACGACCAGAAGGGGAATTTCTGGTCAACTAGGGGAGAACACGGAGAGATGAGGAATAAGAGACAAACAACATCGAATAAACAAGAGAGAATAAAGAGAAAAGAAGTAGAAAATACGAATAAACAAGAGAAAACAAAACAGAAGAAGACGCAACGCAACGTAAACACAGACACCAAGAGAGTCACGAACGAAAGACGACTCAAAGAAAAGAACAAAGAAGAGAAGAAAAAGAGAACAAGAATGCAACAGAGGAAGAAACTGAAGAAGACGTTGCAGGAGGAGATGAAAAGGAATAACAGAATAAGGAGAATAATGGCTAATAAAGGAAGAACAAGACCAAATATCGTCTTCATTTTAGCAGATGATTTGGGTGAGTGTGATGTGGTGTTGGATGATTTCTTTAGTGAGTGGATGATTCGGATGATTATTTTTACCTTTGGATGATGGATGATTATTCTACCCTTAACTGATGGATGATTCGGTTGATAATTTTACCTCTAAATGATGGATGATTAGATGTAGATGATTTGGATGATAATTTTACTCTGAATTGATGGATGATTTGGGTGATAATTTTATCACTGTATGATGGATGATTTAGTTGTATTTTTTGTTTCCATTCCTTCCCTCCTTCACCGCCTCCTCCAGGATACAACGTCATCCTTTAACTAACGCCTACTCCTTCCTTCCTTCACCGCCTCCTACAGGATACAACGTTGTCCTTTAACTAACGCCTATTCCTTCCCTCCTTCACCACCTCCTAAAGGATACAACATCATCCTTTAACTAACGCTTACTCCTTCCCTCCTTCACTGCCTCCAACAGGATACAACGACGTTCCTTGGCACAACCCAGATATCAAGGCCCCCGAGCTGCTGAGACTAGCTCGTCAGGGCGTGGTGCTGGAGAACCATTACGTCTTGCCTTTATGTGGTCCTTCAAGGGCTGCCCTAATGACTGGCATCTACCCCTTCAGATATGGCAAGCAGGTCAGTCAGTCAGTTAGTCAGTCAATTGGCTAGTCAGTTATTCAGTGAGTCAGTGAGTTGGCTGGTCAATAAATGAGTCAGTCAGTAACTTGGCCTGATCAGCTAGTCAGTCAAATCAGAATCAGTGAGTCAATGAGGTCAGGGGATGAGTCAGTTGGCGAGTCAGTGAGTAGGTCAGTAGGTGAATCAGTAGATGAGTCAGTGAGTAGATCAGTGTATCAGTCTATTTGCATACCATTCACCAGCCTACTCCAGCCTGCTCACCAGCCTGCCCCAACCTGCGTTACATGAGCCTACTATCCCTGCATAATTTTTCTCTTATTAAATAACATAAAATACTCCCCCAAAATATTACCTTAACTAATTGAATCTTGTTAGTGAGGAATATTTGTCAAGTGGAAATATTACATCGTCTCTTACCATAATATCCGTAGAATAGTATTTCTTTCACCTGCTATTGTAAACACACTTTGAAGTTATTTATAAATCACGATATAATAACACTAACGTAATGTCAATAACGGAATCACAAACACAAATAATCACATATCACAAATTATAATCCTATTGTCTTCATCATTTTCCGCTATTTTATCAAGTTTTCTAGAGGTTTTACTATTTTTTCGAGTTAGTAATTGCTAGTTTATTATATTAGGTAATGTTTTTAAGCTATACTGAGTTAATACACTTTAAAAGACAATAGTTTTTTTTATATCTCAAACACAACAAACACGATGAACCGATATGCAAGCATGTGTTTGTTTATGTTTACCTTGGCGGCCATGTTGGTGTGGCAATAATGCTTTTGTTAAAGAGTTTGATGTATGGCGTCGGAAGAGAGACTTTAAAGATGGAGGAGATAATTACTTACGTTATTCTGTGCCTATTTTTCTCCCGCCGTCTGTCCGTGGCGTCCTTGGATCTCTGTGTCGTCTGTGGCAGGCGTCCTCCACCCCACTTAGTCCTACGGGCCTCAACACCTCCTTCACACTCCTCCCACAGCGCCTTCGTCAGTTGGGGTACAACACTCATCTCGTTGGCAAGTAGGTCACGCGAGTTCGTCTATCTATCTATCTATCTATCTATCTGCCTATCTATCTATCTACCTCCATCTAACTCTCACCAGGTGGCATCTCGGCTACTGCAGCTGGGCCTACACCCCTACAGAACGCGGGTTCGACTCCTTCTACGGCTATTATCTAGGCAGCCAGACCTACTTCACCAGGTACAAGAAACTCGGCCCTAAGAAAGGTTTGAAGACTATTAAGTACCCACGTATTTTAGTTTCTATTAAAAAAGTATTTATAAAAAAATATAAAAAGTATAATAAAATAAAAGTAAAAGTAAAAAAAATGATGAAAGTCAAATAAAAAAATGAATAAAAATGACTAATAAATAAAATTTCCAAAATCAAAACAATGAAAACGATAATAATAACAAGATCGACGACATTCTTCACATGACGTCACTTCCGGCAGGGTCACCATTTTGGAGGGACCAAAACCAGGTATTGGATGACCACAACCCATACCGAGGACCTCACCAGGACCCCATAGACAGTTCCCTGAAGCACCAGCACCGTCTGAAGGAGGCCACGAAGAAGAGGGAAGAGGAGAGAGAGTGGGAGAGACAACCCTGGCTCACACCCGAACACAATCAACAGGGTGGCTACGACTTCCGCTTCAACCATAAACCTGTCCTGAACACATCTGAGTTATATTCTAATGTAAGTTATGTTTTGTTTGATTGACTGGACGATTGGTTGATTGACTGACTTTAACAACTTGCCTTACTGATTTGCTTGATTAATTGATAGACAGAATGACTGACTGACTGACTGACTGACAATGCTATTTTTTCTCCACGTGAGGGATAACGTATCTCCAAATTGCTATTCACTCTTTGCGTTACCGGACATACGACCAAACCCGGACTAACACAGACCCCCCATAGTAACGCAGACTCAGACCAGACCCAACTTAAAGGGTGTCATCCTTGAAGCCCAACAGGTGAATGATGGTAATGAGGGTCACACCTGGATAAAAGGTAAGACCTCATAACAGGTAGAATAAACCCCCTTGATTGTGTCCCAGGTAACCTACAAGTCGGCCTCCTCACCTCCCTCCTTCTCCTTCACTACCCTCACCTACCCTGGCTAAAAACCCTCAACCTCCCGCTCAACCCCCTCTCTCCACAACAAATCCCCTCATTCTCACCTTCCCACAACAAATCCCCTTAACCTCCCCCCTTCACAGCAAATCCCCCTCAACACCCACTCCTTCCCGGGTAACCCCTCTCAACACCCCCTCCCTCCACTGCAAATCCCCCTCAACCTTTCCCCCTCCAAGGCAAATTCCCCACCTCCCTCCCCCCTTCCATCCCCCTGACCATCCCATTATAATTCTTTACCTTTCTGATTCATTTCTGACATTCTCAAAGACTCATGTGGAGGCTTAAGACCATATCCATCTAGCTGAACATAACAAAGGCACAAAAATGGCGTCGTAACTGCCTGAGACTCGACTATAACCCGGCACGTTCTTTGATACTCTATGATAAAGAATATAGTTTAGTGTCTTGAGTGTCTTGGGGGTCTTAGTCTTGAGGGGTCTTAGTGTCTTGGGGGGTCTTGAGTGTCTTGGGGGTCTTGAGTGTCTTGGGTTGAGTGTGTCTGTGTCTATGTTTTGTTTCAAGATCTAATAATATACGTCATTAATTAGTTGTGGTTTACATAATGAGATGTTGTTATTGTGGAGGAGGGAGGGGAGAGGAGGGAGGAGGGAAGGAAGAAGGGAAGAAGGAGGGAGTAGGGAGGAGAGGGAAGGGAGGAAAGAGAAGAAAGAAGAAAGGAGGAGGTATGGTAACGGTAGCTAAAGGGCGACAAGAAAAAACCTAACCTAACCTAACCTAACCAAAGCTAATCTAACCCTATCTTAACTTAACCTTCAGGAGCTGTACGCCGCCCGGGCTGAAGAGCTGATTAAGAGCCAGGCATCGAGGGGCACCGGCAACCCGCTCTTCCTGATGCTGTCGCTGCAGGCTGTTCACGGACCTGTCCAAGTGCCCCTCAAGTACAAGCGTCGACACAGAGCCATCAAGAACCTTCACAGACGAACCTTCCACGGTGAGTCTATCCCTCCATCATCCATCCGTCCGTCCGTCTGTCCGTCTATTTCTCTATCTATCTATCTATCTATCTATCTATCTATCTATCTATCTGTTTATCTATCTATCTATCTAGTCACCCATGTATGTATGTATGTATCTGACCACAGTATCATCACTACACTTACAGGTATGGTGAGCGCCCTGGACGAGGTGGTGAGTCGGGTGGTGAAACAGCTCAAGAAATCTCGTCTCTATGACAACACTATCATCGTCTTCACCACTGACGTAAGAGAGCATAAAGAGACGGAATATATTGTTGTGTGTGTGTGTGTGTGTGTGTGTGTGTGTGTGTGTGTGTGTGTGTGTGTGTGTGTGTGTGTGTGTAATAGACGTAAAGATAACTGAATTATAATAACTAAAATAACAGCAATGTTAACCAAATATTGACGTGACATTTCATTTTTACCTAACATCACCTACCCCTCCCTATCCTCCCTTACCCTTCCCTCACCTTCCCCTACCCTCCCCTACCTTCCCTTACCTTCCCCTACCCTCCCCTACCTTCCCTTACCCTTCTACCCTCCCCTACCTTTCCCTTACCTTCCCCCTACCCTCCTCCCCTTACCTTCCCCTTCCTCCCTACCTTTCCCTTACCTTCTCCTATCCTCCCTTACCCTTCCCTCACCTTCCCCTACCCTCCCCTACCTTCCCTTACCTTCCCCTTCCTCCCCTACCTTCCCTTACCTACAGAACGGAGGCAACATTAGATCAGGGGGTAACAACTTCCCCCTTCGAGGCAGTAAAGGGGGCGTTTTTGAAGGGGGAACTAGGGGTGTAGCCTTCATCCACTCCCCCCTTCTCCCACGGACCGGCTACAAGTACACTGGGTGAGTCATAATACGTACACAGGTTAACACGTACGTACACATGTGAGTTAAGTACAACTGCATTACTAAGACACTGTTCGTAATGATGATGATGATGATAGAACTAGAATTAATAGGAATAGGCAAACTAATTAAAAATGATAACTACAACAACAACATTAACAACAACAATAACAATAACAACAACTACAATACAATGTCACGAAAGAAAACAAAACATTCCCATCTCGTCACCATCTTGTTATTGATGGCAACAGCTGATGGAGGCGTGACGTCATCACCATGGGAGCCGTGACGTCACCAACAGGGGGGGGCAGTGACGTCACCACCTCGTGTAAACATGGCTGGGTGGTCTCTTAAAATGTCATCCTTTATTTACACACATGAACGTATCTGTTGTCTGTTGTGTCTGTCTACTTCCCTTAAGTATAAACATGTACTTATTAAATTCCTGTTTATAAAGTGAGAATATTTATAAGTGAAAGACTCGGTAAAGTAACCCATATCCTCCCCGTCTACTTATCTACTTAAGAATAAACGTAGTAGTAACGTCTTTTATAAGTACAAAAACAAGTGTAAGTATATGTTTATGTGTTGTCGATTTATTCACTTAGAATATACTTATAAACCCCTATCCATAAGTAAGAAGCAATTGTAAGTAGATTCTCTCTCTCTCTCTCTCTCTCTCTCTCTCTCTCAACCCCTCCTCCCCCCCGCAGGATGATGCACGTAGTTGACTGGTACAACACACTGCTTCACGCCGCCCATGGGACCCCTTCTACAGGAGACGAGAATAGAACTCCCCTACAGGATGATGAACCGCAGGAGGAGGACCTACCTACGTGGGCAAAATTTTCATCCTTTATGGGCCACATGGGCGTGGTAAACAGCACCATGGGAGGAGAGGAGGAAGATGAAAGCGGGAAAAACGATAGTGTGGACTTGTGGTCAGCCATCTTAGATAACAGGGAGTCACCTCGTTCGTCTTTTGTTTACAATGTGAGGAAGAGACCGCTAAGGGGCGCTATAAGGTGGGTACTGGATTAAGACTTTTCCTAAATCCCTAAATCCCTAATTATCTTACGATTTCGGGGATTTATTTAACTTACAATATCTTCAGAATTTAAATGATTATTCACCCCAAAAATTTTCGTATTTTGTTTTTAAAATTTATAGATATAATCCAGATTTTTTAACGCTCTATTGTAATTTAACTTAACATATCTTTAAATTTTGATATTATATTATTTTTTTTTGCCATTTATGGGTTATTTCATCTTAGTTTAAGATTTTAGAAGGAAAATTCTGATATATTTTTTTCATAACGTCCATAATGACTACCATGCCTTCAATAATCGCTACCATGATGCTTATGACCACTGCCATAAATACCATGAACTCTAATAATAATTACTACTACCATAACTACCATGAACTCTACCATTACCATGACCTGACCTTCTGACGGTGCTCCCGCAGACGTAAGAACTGGAAGCTGGTGGTGGGTGACGGTGGGCGGTACGATGGGTGGGTGCCGCCGTCAGATGTGGCCGGGGGAGTCAGTACTCGTTGTTGCTCTAGCTGGCACGCCCGCACGCCCGCACATAACGTCATGCTCTACAACCTCAAAGGTGAGTCGTATTTACCTGTAGAAACATCATTAATCCCTCAATTACCTGTAAAAAAACGCCCACCGCAAAAAAACGTTTCAATCACCCGTGAAAAAACGTAAAGAAGTTTAATTTACCTGTCGTAATACTAAATAACATCGAGTATATAACAACGTCTCTATAGTCATGTTTACGATCACATTCTATGACGTTGGTAATTTTAATAACGTTTTATTCTGCCAATTTAACAAAACATTCTAAAGACCCATTACTACCTGTGTGTATAACAAGGCCACTCACTCCTAACTCTTCTCTTCTCCACCCTTCACCCCATCAGATGACCCGCTAGAGACAACGAACGTGGCTTCTCTGAGGCCTGACGTGGCAGCTAACCTGCAAGCACAACTCCGCTCCTACGCCTTCCAGAGCCGTCACCCACACAGTCCTCAAGATGACCCCAGAGGACACCCCAACCTCCACGGGGGGTTCTTCTCCCCAGGGTGGTGTCAGCCCATCGTGTGAACCCCTGGGAGTGGACACGAAGCCGCCCTACGAACCCCTGGGGCTACATGGTTCAAAACACCTCCCTTAATGGTGTCATATTTATTGATTTCTTAACTGTTTATGGAGTCGAGGTTCCGTACATGTGTTTGTTTACTGTAATGTTGTGGGACGAGTTCAGATACACAGGTAAACAACAAAAACAACAACAACAACATCTTCATCATCAAAATAACACCTGGATACTCCTCATTATCTCAGGTGTACCTTAATGAACACACCTTAATCAATAACTAACCAGAAATACAACACCGTCACCTTACCTGAACCACAACACAACTCACCTTCATAACCACAACCTCGAATGTTTCCTTTATAACTCTACAAGGTTATAGGATACATCTTTGTACCCTTTTGGGCTTTCATCTTGAACTAAGGTTTCTCAGAGCCATTCATTCCGGCATAACATTCCTATTTCATATCGGAGTTTAAACGATCAGATTCTCAGAGGCTCTTACGTGAAAAAAAAAAAAATTATGGTAAAAAAAAAAGGTGAAATTTGATGATTTAATTGATTTTTGTATTTTTTTATATTTTATAATTTATGGTTTATTATATAGAACCAAATATAGGTTTAATTTTGCTTACTGTTTTATGCTTTGAGGGGGAGGAGGTAAAACGTGTGTGTGTGTGTGTGTGTATATCATCCTAATGAAACAAACAGTATTAGTGTTATACGACTCACTGTACATACATACATACATATATACACGTTATCTATGTATACCTCTACCACTACATTCACTCATCATACACTTAAACAGTCACAGAATTAGACAGATTGACGGACAAACAGACAGGCAGACAAACAAATAGGTGGACAGACACATGCACAGACAGACGAACAAGTTCACAAACATAAAGAAAAACACTCAAACAAACCAACGAAAAGACACACAAATAAACATACACAGACTCAAACATACAAACAAACACATAATCAGACACAAACACACAAACAAGCAAACAAACACACTCAACCACACATAAGCACTACCACAAAAACTCAAACAAAAACAAACACAGTCAAATAAGAAAACAACCTCAAACAAACACACAGACACACACAAATACAAACACAATTCAAATTCGTAATCTATATCTTCTGTGTATGAAAATTTATATCATATAAATAGTGAAGGTTTAGTGTATATAGATTCTTTTCTTTGAGTTTATTATATAATGTTTATGTTTACCTGAGTGCTAATTAGTCCTATTGTAAAGGTAAAAATAATAAAGTCTTTTAAATGTTTACTTTTATGAGTGCTTGTATTCATTCCTTTTAACGTATGTGTGTGTGTGTGTGTGTGTATGTGTGTGTGTGTGGTGTGTGTGTGTGTGTGTGTTTGTGGTTGTCATTCTCAAGGTGATTAATCAAGCCACAAATGACGCAACTATCCTTAACGAATTATCATACATACTAATTCATCTACCTGTTGCTAATTCATCTCAACATACAGTCAGTTGTCACAGGTAGACATGAGGCTCTGGACAAGACATGAGGTTAATTAAAATAAGAGAGTGAAGTGACATCGGGAAATATCTTGATATACTTGTAACAGCTGACTTTTTTCTCATTACCTGTTACGAAAGACATGTGGGGGGGTGAGGGGTGTATGGGGTTGTGGGAGGAGGGGTGTGTGTGTGTGGGTGGGGTGTGGAGGGAGGGAGGTGTGTGGGTGGGGTGTGGGAGGGAGGGAGGTGTGTGTGTGTGGGTGGGGTGTGGGAGGGAGGGAGGTGTGTGTGTGGGAAGGATATGTGTGTGTATGTGTGTGTTTGTATGTGTGTGTGTGTGTGTGTCGGCCTTGAGATATAAAGTGTTCTTTCCCACTACCTGTTGTCATGAGAGCCACCAGTCACCACACCCTCTCTCTCTACACTGTGTGGTGACAGTTTGACACAGGGTGGGGACTGTCCTAACGTGATTTTGAGGCCAGGTCCGTGTGGTGGGGCTGCCTGTGGTGGGGGCTGCCTGTGGTGGGGGCTGCCTGTGGTGGGGCTGATGCTTACTTGTTCAGAGAGGGAGATTTCATCATATCATTGGCTGGTGTGGGTGAGGGTAAGGACTCTAGGGAGGTGGGCGTCGAGGCTAACAGGTATGACCGGGATTACAGTTATGCTTCTCAGTGGGTTAGGTTAGGTCAGGTCAGGTCAGGTTAGGTTAGGTTAGGTTACGTTACGTTACGTTACGTTACGTTAGGTGAGATGTTTTCCACGCCCCCCCCTTTCCTTCACCCCTAACACACCTCGATAAAGAGTTTACCTTTTAAATAAGAACATAAGAACATAAGAAAATAAGGAGTCTGCAGTAGGCCGGTTGGCCTGTGCATGGCAGCTCCTGTCGAGAGTTACTACCACTCTCTATCATCCATGAATCTATCTAGCCTCCTTTTGAAACTTTCCAGAGTTCCCGCACTTACTACAAAGTTGCTAAGCTTGTTCCACTCGTCCACCACCTTATTTGTGAACCAGTTCCTTCCTATCTCCCTCCTAAACCTAAACTTATCCAACTTGAATCCGTTGCTCCGAGTCCTATCCTGCTCGGATATTATAAGAACTTTATCTATATCCCCTTTATTGATTCCTTTCACCCACTTAAATACTTCTATCATATCTCCCCGCACTCTTCGTCTTTCTAGGGAATGCAAGTTAAGTTTCTTTAACCTATCCTGATATGGAAGGTTTCTAAGTCCCGGAATCATCTTTGTCATTCTTCGCTGCACCGACTCTAGTGAATTTATATCCATTCTATAATAGGGGCACCAGAACTGAACCGCACAATCGAGGTGCGGCCTGACTAGCGCAAGATATAGTTGCAATAAGACCTCTGCACTCTTGTTACTTACACTTCTAGATATAAGACCCAATACTCTGTTTGCCTTATTTCGAACATTAACGCACTGTTTTCTAGGGCTTAGGTCGGGCTTCAAGTACCCTAGGTCTCTTTCACAAGTCGACTTCTCTAGGTTGATGTTGTTAAGGCTGTATACATTATCAGTAAACTTAATAAACCTAACGTAACCACCGTAATGTTAAAATAGGTTATCAGCAGGTGAAAGGGGGGAGGGTAGATAAGTCTGTAGGTGATTCCTCCTTTTCTTATCACGTCCCCCCCCCCCTCCCCTTAGCACTATCAGGGGTATTTAAGGGAGAGGAACAGGTGGTTGAGGTAGGGTATTGGTTCGTCTCTTGAAGGTGAGTCTGTCTGTCTGTCTGTCTATCTGTCTGTCTGTCTGTCTGTCTGTCTGTCTCCCTAAAACAGTAACACCTTAAAACTCTTCCCCAGATTACATGATGGTGACGCGTGTGATGGTGACGGGTGTGATGGTGACGGTGATGGTGATGGTGGTACAGGGGAGTCCATTCCCCTCTGACCACTGGGGAATGAACATGACTACGGTAGGTGATGGTGGGGAGAGGAAATGTGTTGGGGTGAGGGGGGATAGGGGAGTTAATTTTACTATGGTGGGGAGAGGAGGGGTGTAGGGTGAGGAAGATGGGGAGTTAATTTTATTATGGTGAGGAGAGGAGGCGTGTAGGGTGGTGGGGTTTGGGTGTTAATTTAATTATGGTGAGCTATAATGGGGAGAAGGGGAGAGGTGTATGGGGTGAGGAAGATGGGGAGTTAATTTTACAATGGTGGGGAGAGGAGGAGTATGGGGTGAGTAAGATGGGGAGAAGTCTTAAAAAAAACCACTACTTGGTATTTTTTTAACTTGATATAGAGAAAACAACCAAAAAAATACATATCTCTTTTCACTATTTTCTATTTCTTTTTTTCACTCTATATCTCCCCTCCCTCTCTCTCTTTAACCCCCTCTCTCTCTCTCTCTCTCACTCTCTCACTCTCTCTCCAGCCTGAGTTAATAGAAGCCAATGGTTACCCCGTCGAGATTCACCACCTCACTTCAGAAGACGGCTACATTCTGGAACTACATCGCATCCCACACGGTAGATCTGGACCCTCTGAGAACCGCCCCGTGGCTTACTTCGAGCATTGCCTCCTCTGCTCCTCCTCCGACTACCTCATGAATGAACCTGAGAAGGCCATAGGTGAGACAGAGAGACACAAAGACACATAGAGAGATAAACAGAAGGTGAGATACAGAGAGAAAGACATAGAGAGATGGAGAGATACAATTACTAGCCTTTAAAGACTATCTAACTCATCTATGACCTTCCTGATAGGGTATATGATGGCTGACGCTGGTTATGACGTGTGGCTTTCTAACATGAGAGGCAACACGTACTCAAGGAATCACACGACACTCAATCCAGAAGACGTCGAGTTTTGGAAATTTTCGTGAGTTACCCCTGAGACGTTTTCTTTGATATCTCGGGCGTTTATAAAATTATAACGTTAACTTTGATGTTCTGAGTTGCTAGATAGATAGATTGGTGATGATATCCAACAACCGAACAATGTAAAAACACAATGGTAAACAGTAAGTCAGTATTAACCTCCCACACACACATATATTTTGTATTGTCTTAAGGGTTTCATTTTTTTATTCTCAGGTGGGACGAGATGGCACGTTACGATGTCCCCGCTAGCATCGACTACGTGTTAGGTGAGACGGGAGCCGATGGAGTGTATTACGTCGGCTGGAGTATGGGAACGTCTGTATTTTGGGCGCTAATGAGTGATAAGCCTGAGTATAACGATAAGGTAAGGGTGAGGAGTGGGTGGGAGGGAGGGAGTGGGTGAGGGAGGGACAGGGTGGGGTGGGGAGTGAGGGAGGGACGGAGGGAGGGAGAGGGTGAAGGAGGGAGAGGGTGAGGTGGGGAGTGAGGGAGGGAGGGAGGGAGAAAACATATCTAGCCTATATCAAATAAAATGTCTTAGAATTATGTATTAGTACTATACACCACTCACCATAACCACCACCATAATCTCACACCATCATGGCACCATCCGCAGATTAAGGCAATGGCAGCTATGGCACCAGTGGCATATACAGAAAATACGAAGGGCATAATGAGGGAATTGGCACCATTTTCTCATGATATCGATGTAAGTATGGTACTTCACTATAATTTACCATGAGTCTCTATAACTATGGTGAGTCATTATAATCTCAGTATGTCTTCAAGGTCATAGTTACCCCTCCCATCTCTCCCATCTCTCCCACAGTTAATGACGTCCTTGTTGGGAGTGGGAGAGGTCCTTCCCAGCAATGAACTGATGGACTATATGGCTGAGCATTACTGCGCTGTGGAAGATCAATACGTTGAGGTCTGTTATAATTTCCTCTTCCTCCTGAGTGGTCCAGATCCCGATCAGATTCCTAAGGTGAGTGGGGTGAGTGGGATAGGAGGGGTGGGCTGGGGTGGGGTGGGGAGGGGAGGGGTGGTGTGGGGTGGTGTGGGGTCAGAGGGTGGTGTGGGGTGAGTGGGTGGGGTGAGTGAATGGGTGATGAGTTATAGAAGGTGGGTGGTGGGTTATAGAGGATGGATGGGATGGGGTGGGTGATTGAGAGGGTGGGTGGTGACCTACTCCCATCGTCTGCTACCCATTAACCTTCCTTCCTCGCCTCCTACAGGAATTCCTGCCGCTGATCGTGTCCCATATGCCTGCTGGTACCTCAGTCCACACCATCCTCCACTTTGAACAGCAGATCCCCGCAAGTAAACAAACGTGACCACTAAATCCCTGGACCCGAAACCTGCCCTAACTTGTCCTTAACTGTAGCTAGTCTAACGTACCCTTAACTTAACCTAACTTATTTTGATCTTCATCTGCTTGTATAACTTATTCTTAAAGTAAAATAATTAAGATCTAATTTAAACTAACCTAACTTAACCAATTTGTAACCTAACCTAACTTAACCAATTTGTAACCTAACCTAACTTAACCAATTTGTAACCTAACCTACATATTATAGTGTAAATAAACCCAACCAAAACAATAACACACCTGTAATAATCGATCACAAAGGTACTCTACGTCTTGTGTTCCTTTACAGAGAAGTTTCAAATGTACGACTTTGGTGCCATTGGTAACCTGGAGCACTATGATCAGGACACACCTCCCATCTACAACCTCAGCCGTGTTACTGCTCCCGTTGGCCTCTTCTGGGGGAACACAGATTGGCTAGCTGATCCCACGGTACTGTCTGTCTGTCTGTCTGTCTGTTGAGGTGTTTCTGTGGGGGTTTGATGAGTGTTTGAGGTGTGTGTGGGGTGTGTGTGGGGGGAGTGTTTGTGGGAGTGTGTGTGTGGGTGTGTGTGTGTGTGGTGTGTGTGGGTGTGTGTGTGTGTGTGTGTGGGGTGTGTGTGTGTCATTGCGTGTCTGCGTGTACGTATTTAACCTAACCAATCTTAACTGATTCTAATTTACTTCAACTTAATTTAACTTAACGTAATATAACTCAATCTAATCTAACCAAACTTAACTGAACCTCCTTTAACCTAATCAAACCTAACCTAACTTAACCTAACTCCACACAGGACGTAGCAAGGCTGGCATCTGAACTACCCAACGTGGCACTTAACTTCAACGTTAACAAGACGCAGTTTAACCACCTTGATTTTGGCTGGTAAGATTTTATGTCCATACACTCACCCTAAGAACCTAACCTAACCTAACCTAACCTAACCTAACCTAACCTAACCTAACCTAACCTAACCAAGTCTAAGTAAGCCTAATCTAACCTAACTTAGCCTAACCTAACTTAATCACTAATCTTATTTAACTCTCTCATTCTCCCTCACTCTCCCTCTCTCATTCTCCCTCACTCTCATTTCTCCCTCCTCTCCCCTCTCTCATCTCCTCCTCTACCTCTCATTCTCTCCTCCTCCTCCTCCATCTCCCTCCTCTCCCTCTCTCATCTCCCCTCACTCTCCCTCTCTCATTCTCCCTCACTCTCCCTCTCTCATTCTCCCTCACTCTCCCTCTCTCATTCTCCCTCACTCTCCCTCTCTCATTCTCCCTCACTCTCCCTCTCTCATTCTCCCTCACTTTCCCTCTCTATCAGGGGTATCGACGCAGACAAGTACGTTTACCAACACATCCTTGAGTTCTTCGCCGGCTACTGAAGAAGGCGTAGGAGGAGGGACGAGATATAGTGACTCCCGTATAGGCAGCGTGGTGAGGACCTGGCCAGACACAGAAGAGAAATGATGATAAATGAATAAAGACGAATAAAGATGAATAAGAAGATAGAATGAGATTAATTAACATAAATCATTAAATGTAAATAATTATACCAAGAATTATGAGTGAATGAAATAGTAAACTTGAATGAATAAATAAGAAATAGGGTATTAATAGTGGTGGTGTTAGTGCTAGTAATTGTGGTAACCGCTAGTAGTGTTGATGGTGGTAGTGTTAGTAGTTGTGGTAGGTGTTGCTATTGGTGATGGTAGTGGTAGGAGTGTTATTAGTAATGGTGGTAGGTGGTGCTAGCAGTACTGATGATAGTAATGTTTGTAGTTGTGGTAGATGCTAGTAGTAATGGTGGTGGTGGTGGAAGGGGTTCATTATCACGCACACACGCACACAACACACACACAACACACACACACACACACACACACACTTGGGAAGACACATTGCACAAGCGAGAACAAGAAACTGGTATAAGCGATTAATGTTTTTATGGTGTGCACGTGTAGGTAGGAGAGGGGTGGGGGGTAGGGAGGGAGTGAGGGAGGGAGAGAAGGTTACGGAGGGAGGTAGAAGCCAAGTGTGTGGGGGGGTGGGGGGGAGGAGGAGGGGTCGGGGTTCCTCAGGTAGACACTATGACGGGTTAGAGCGGCAGGTAATCCCCAGGTGTACTGGTATTATGAAATATTTAATCGTGACGTCAGTTTTAAAAGTTCATTGGAGTATTTTCGTCTTTTAATTTTGTTCTTTGTCTATAAGAGAACTTTTGTTATTGTTGTTATTTATTTGGTTATTTTTTTGCTGTTATTTAATCGTTTTTGGCCATTGTTATGTTGTTGTTATTATTTTGTTATTGTTGTTGTTATTTATTTGGTTATTTTTTGCTGTTATTTATATTATCATTGTGTCTATTGTTATTATTGGTGTTATTGTTGTTATTGGTGTTGTTTTTTTATTGTTGTTGTTATTGTTATTATTGTTGTTATTTGTTGTTGTTATTATTATTTTCCCGACTGAGTTAAGCAAGAAAGACAGTGTACATTAGACAGTAAATAACAGACATTAGACAGTAAATAACAGACATTAGACAGTAAATAACAGACATTAGACAGTAAATAACAGACATTAGACAGTAAATAACAGACATTAGACAGTAAATAACAGACATTAGACAGTAAATAACAGACATTAGACAGTAAATAACAGACATTAGACAGTAAATAACAGACATTAGACAATAAATAACAGACATTAGACAGTAAATAACAGACATTAGACAATAAATAACAGACATTAGACAGTAAATAACAGACATTAGACAGTAAATAACAGACATTAGACTGATAAATAAAAAGATAGACAGTAAAATAACAGACATTAGACAGTGAAATAACAGACATTAGACAGTAAATAAAAAGACATTAAGACAGTAAATAACAGACATTAGACAGTAAATAACAGACATTGAACCTTGATAAATAACAGACATTAACAATGTAAATAACAGACATTAGACAGTAAATAACAGACATTAGACAGTAAATAACAGACATTAGACAGTAAATAACAGACATTAGACGATAGACATTAGAAGTAAATAACAGACATTAGACAGTAAATAGACAGATATTAAATAACAGACATTAGACAGTAAATAACAGACATTGACAATACAAATAACAGACATTAGACAGTAAATAACAGACATTAGACAGTAAATAACAGACATTAGACAGTAAATAACAGACATTAGACAGTAAATAACAGACATTAGACAGTAAATAACAGACATTAGACAGTAAATAACAGACATTAGACAGTAAATAACAGACATTAGACAGTAAATAACAGACATTAGACAGTAAATAACAGAAATTAGACAGTAAATAACAGACATTAGACAGTAAATAACAGACATTAGACAGTAAATAACAGACATTAGACAGTAAATAACAGACATTAGACAGAAGAAACACACTTTTCATAGGGTAAATTAACCTCCCCTAAATTAACTTCAGGGAGAAAATTAATAAAACAAAAGATTAACAAATTATTTAACTAAGATGAAAAAAGTAAAGAAAAATTAGTTTGTCAGGTGTGTATGTATGTGTGTGTGTGTGTGTGTGTGTGTGTGTGTGTTATGGACGTGTGTTGGGGAGGGTGTGTGTGTGTGTGTGAGGGGGAGGGTGTGTGTGTGTGTGTGTGTGTGTTGACGTTGGTTTCTGAATAGCTAAAAGCCATAATTGAGAAGGAATAAATCTGCCAATTACATAACAGCACTAAATAACCTTACGACCACATATATTTTTTCTACAAGACAACGTGAAACCAGGAAGGGAAATCCATTAAAAAACCTGAGAATCTACCAAACAACCGTTCACCTCGTCTCTCAAACTGACTCTCTACTGGGCAAAAAACCACTCACCTCTTCAACTCTTAATAAGTGAGAAAGTTGATTTGCCACTCCGAGGATTTCCCACATCGACTCCTACGGCTTATTTGAATTTATACCGGGTAATACCTGGTACATTCTCCTAATTATCTGTTTTCTGCCTTCTGTCTGTCTGTTGGGTTATTTTATATGTTTGCTTGTCTGTCCTTCTGCCTGTCTGTCTGTCCTCTGCCTGTCTGTCTGTTCACTGTCTAGAGTCGCAACATTGCCATTGCGACAAGAGAGTCTTGGAACACTGTAGGAGGCGGGGGGTAATCATCCTTTTCGCATATTCCTATCCTCTCTCCTATCCTTTCTTTCTAACCATCTTCCCCTTGTTCCTATCCTCTTCCGCCTCCTCTCCTATCCACTCCTTCAGCAACGGAATTCCCATCGTAGAAACAGGTTTGGGAGGTGGACGGGGCGAGGTGTGTGTGTGTGAGTTCCTGTTAGGCGTTGCATCGTGGCAATCCCCAGCTTATTGCACAGACACGCCCCCTTTTCCCCTCTTGCAACATATTTATACCTTTTGTTGAGGTAAGGATGAGTGTAATAATAATAGTAATAATAATAATAATAATAATAATAATAATAATAATAATAATAATAATAATGATAATAATAATAATAATAATAATAATAATAATAATAATAATAATAATAATAATAATAATAATAATAATAATAATAATAATAATAATAATAAAAATCAATAGATACAAAAATAATTACATTAAATACAGACAGGTGTACAACAGGTGTTAATTAAGGTAGGGGGTGCGCGGGAAAATATTTGTTTACCTTCTTTGTTGAGGTCGGTTAGAGTACAAAGACCAACTTTATCAAGAAACGGAAATGACGTAATATAACCTTGCGTAGTATGATATTTTTGTCGTATTCTCCCTGAAATGGTGGTGTATTCTCCCTTCCATGTACTCCCTTTATGGATATGTGTGTCTCCCAATCTCCCTTTGTCTTCTGTGCCTCTTTGTGTGTGTGTGTGTGTGTGTGTGTGTGTGTAAGGGAAACATTCACCTGTAATATCCCTTAAAGAGAGTCACCAACTAATCACACACACACACACACACACACACACACACACACACACACACACACACACACAGCCACCATCATGTACCACCAACTTCACATTCACAATAACTTTCTTCAGTATTTCCCCAGAACTTTCCAAAACAACATCGTAAAATATTCCCCCCAACTTTCCCTAGTAACAGTTAATCTCCCTGATATATTATGGGTTTTTTCCCCCCAGGTTCATCGTCCTCTTCCCTGAACTTTCGTTACTCTTCCCCGCACCACTTACTCCCTCCAGCGTGTTTTTACCCCAGACAACGCTTGGGTTTGGTGGGGGAATTTCCCGGTAAAGTCATGAAATGATTTTTGTCTTCTGAGAATTATTTTGCATCGAATGACTCTTAGCGGTTAATACCTTGAAGATTTTGTTCTGGAGTTTAGTAATGATTACGTAACAAATTTTATGGAATTACCTGTGAACTTAGACACCCGGGCTTATTTCACCTGAGGATTATACACTCCTAACTCTATCTAAGGGGGGTTAGGTTAAGTTAGGTTAGGTTACGTTACGTTAGGTTAGATAATGATAGGTTGCCTTAATTTTCAGGTGATCCAATTTATATATTTTTTACGCATACAAGCCTTATTCTATTATGAAATGAGACTTTATTTACATAGTGGATTATTGATACACTACGCCTTTTCATCGATCGGGGGGTGGGGTGGGGTGGGGGGGGGCCTGTGTTGACACTGATAAATATGAGTAGCAAAGGACACCACCTTACAGCGCCCGACGGGTAGGTGTGGCGGGAAGACGAACTACACTAATAATATTGACCTTTGATGGGGGTTGCAAGTTGGTCTCCTTCGTTAACCTGATCCATATTTATATTTTATTGGGTGTTTATAACAAATGCAATTAATAAACAAATATATTTTTAAGAGACTTCTGTTTTGTTTACCGCCAAGATCAATCCCGTTCACCTGTTACTAATGAACTTATGACCTGCTTTACCTTCATCAGGCTCATTTGCTACCACCAGCGTTCGTAAACCAATGCACATCCGGCACAACAACCATACGCTTAACATGACCCATAATGCACTTGTAAAGGGGACAGTCAAAAATACGTCGAGATCTGGGAGCAAGACACATCACCCAGCAGCTACACACCCTGGACTACACACCCTGGACTACACACCCTGGACTACACACCCTGGACGGACGAGTTTAACAAGAAATAAAACAGCTTGAGCAAGAATTCCTACAGACTCCAGCAAGTAATGATAACAGCAAAGTTAGTTAGACCTCAAAAGTCAGCCAAACCCCAAGGCGGCCATCACTAACCTTGATCTATAGCACCAGGGAACACACAACCTCTCCTATAGCTGGTCTAACACACACACACACACACACACACACACACTACAGTACCTTATCTGTCGCCGGATCTGTTAGTACTTCCGGTAGTGGTAAGTCCTAGTTCCCTCTTGAGAGTTGTCCAGTGAACTGAAAAAAAAAAATTATGAACCTGTTTTAATCCCGTTTCTTATTGAAGCACTGAAGAACATACAAACATGAACAATAACAACTACAACAACAACAGCAATAACAACAACAACAACTACTACAACAGCACCTACAACAACAACCAGAAGAATATACAAACAACAACAAATACTGCTACAACAATAACAACAACCAAAAGAACAAACAAACAACAATAACAACAACCAAAAGAACAAACAAACAACAATAACAACAACCAAAAGAACAAACAAACAACAATAACAACAACCAAAAGAACAAACAAACAACAATAACAACAACCAAAAGAACAAACAAACAACAATAACAACAACCTGAAGAACACGCAAACAACAACAACAACCTCACATAACCCCACGAGTACAAACAACCATAGATAACAATTCAATCATAATTTTCTTTTACATAATCCAACAACACTTGTTATCTATAACCATCACAACACAATAAGACTCGTATAAAACAGATGGACTCACCAATGACGTAATCAAGTGCCTCATGTCAGGGGTTGGGTGAGAGGGTTAAGTGTGTTGTGAGGAGAAGGGGGAGGAAGAGACAGGCTGCTACTATCTCTCAAACCACATACATAGATACTGAGCCTCTTGGTAACTGTTAAGTGATTATTAACCTTCTTTCATCTGCCAAACGTATGAGTGTTTTTTTTTTTCTCATTTGATTTTTTTTTATTTTCTCATTTGACTTTTTTTTAAGTTCTCTTTTGACTTTTTATTTTCTCATTTGACTTTTTTATTTTCTCATTTGACTTTTTTTATTTTCTCTTGTGACTTTTTATTTATTTTCTCTTTTGACTTTTTATTTTCTCATTTGACTTTTTGTTTATTTTCTCTTTTAACTTTTTTATTTTTTCATTTGACTTTTTATTTATTTCTCATTTGACTTAGGTGATATTCATGGTGATCGTTTAACATACGATTTAATAAAGTAACGACACTTAATAGTTAATTTAAGTGGATGAGAATTAATTAGGTAAGTTGTTTTTATGTTTATTTTTCACTATATATTCAAAGGTGTTGTGTATAAGTTGTTTTTGTTTCATCTTTGGTGTGAACAGTAGGTAAGGAAGTTAGGCAATAAGATACTGGGTAGTAATCGTTAAGGGGTTTTATTTTATAATACATTTTATTATACAAAACACACATACAGAAATAATTATATAATAAGGAGGGGTTGTTGTACACCTCAAGTCTCAGGTGTAGGTGTTTGTAAGGCTCTAGCCGTGGGTCCTCTTGCTGCAGCAGTAGTACTTGCTGGTGATCTCGGTGTAACAGTAGTACCTGGGACAGTCGCCGGAGTTATAGGAAGGTCTGGTGTCGTAGAGCGTATAACCCGGCACGATGTTGGGGTAGTGGGCGGGGTCGTGGCTGGTTGTGGTTGACCCTCCACGAACATCTACTTTCAAAAGAATTCCAGAACCGTGGACATCAGTGCCATGGGAGGCTCCACCGTGGACATCAGTGCCATGAGAGGCTCCACCGAGGACATCAGTGCCATGAGAGGCTCCGTCAAGGACACCAGTACCATGGGAGGTTCCACCAAGGACACCAGTGCCATGGGAGCTTCCGTCAAAGACACCAGTGCCATGGAAGCTTCCGTCAAAGACACCAGTGCCATGGGAGACTCCACCAAGGACATCAGTGCCATGAGAGGCTCCGTTAAGAACACCAGTGCCATGGGAGGCTCCACCAAGGAGACCTGTGCCATGGGAGACACCACCATGAACAAGAGTGGCCACAGGTCTACGGCCACCATGTAGGCCACTGGTGGAATGACCATAAGGGCGGCGTCGACCACCGTAGGAGCCATGAGGACTGGCGGCCGCCAGGGAACTCAGCACCACCAGGAGCAACACCACACTGCCCTTCATCATCATGCTGTAACAAACACCACTTTTACACTTTCTGTATATTATAAAGATTTATCATTAGCTGACAAGATATAACGCAAGACTTACTACAACTTGTGGCGTCTCCTGCAGACGTAGACGTACCCTTCCTAAGGCACGTCTTGAGGGTCCAGATACAGTGATATAATATCATAGTTACTTACAGTATCTTCGTTCCGGTGAAACTAAGCTAACTTAAAATGTTACCAGACCATCGACACCAGATGACAGTCAACTAGGTGACCTGGGTCATGACCAGAGCCTCCCGCCCTCTGGTGGCCGAGGAGTAACGCTCATCAGGGATAATCGTACACCTACTCCAGGGTCTGTCTCCGTTACTTTACAAAGTTAGGCATTTAATAAACAATTTCAAGTAAATATTTAACTAAATTTTATAAACTTTTGTACTAAAGTTAGTTTATAAAGAGAGTTGTTCTGGATATATAACTCCTCACCTTGTTGTGTTGTGAGCCACAAGTGTTGTGAGTAGTAACAGAGCCAACCAGTGTTATATACCCCGCCCGCTGCTGCGTTACTTCAACAAAACATAATATTGTATTCCTGGAAATCCCTGCAGTTGCCAGCAACCGACCGCGACTACCGGCACTATCAAAGTTCACTATTTATATTAACACACACACACACATATATGTAATATATATATATATATATGTGATAACTGCATAACATGTTCTATACTGTGTATTATTCATCATCACTTTTGTATTTCTGTGAAGGGAGGGAGGGAGGGGTCGACACCTCTCTGGCTGGACGAGATATTTTCCAGGTATTTCGGGTGAGGAAACTCCACCTTACACAAGCGGCTGTAATAGACGTTTTTCTGGACATATTTACTGGTTCCTTATATCTTAACGTAGCCTAATGTACTGTAACTAGTTATAGTCTGGTAATATCCGGCTCTAGAGGTGTGTGTGTGTGTGTGTGTGTGTGTGTGTGTGTGTAACTATATAATCCACAGCAACTCTCTTAAGAACATAACGTTAGTACCAAGACAAATTTAGTTAAACATTTTCTGTGTGTCTGTACCACCTTATTCTCTGTGGAATACGGAATCACTGTAGTCTAATGACATAATACAGATGATTTATACACTAAAAGGCCTTATACGACTTTGCTCCAGCGCCTTAACTCGTCCCTCCATGCTCCGGGTCCGTCTCTGTTCGCCTATATACGCAAGAAACACGAGTATGATACTAAGAATATATAACTTATACAAATGGTGTAGATGATATACAGACTTTAACAAGACTTTGTGAACACAGACTCGCTGAGGTGTTGACTATGTGTTGTGTGGAGGAAGAATTATTATAAAGACTGACAAATATTTTAGATGTAAATGTTTGAGTATTTTAGAGACGTTTGCAATATCATATATGGGTCGAGGCTCCACCTTCCTCCTCTCATAAAACAAATTTACGGCCAAATACCTGGGCGTAATCACAGCTTGATATAGATGACGTAGATACTGTAAGTTATATAAATCATTGATCCTCTACTGATAATTGTAAACTAAACTAAATGCAAATAATAAAAGTAACAATGTTAAATATCAGTTTAGACTAACAAATTCAACAGTAATATTTTGCTTCAAAAATAAGCCGTATGGAACCCGATAGTCTCACCAAAAGTGCAAGCTTCCGCCATCTGTTAGCAAAATAATGAACTTAACGTTGGCGTCGCCAAGGAGAAGACAGTAAATGTAATTTAATGTTTTTTACCGATATACGTCATCTTTCACGAGTGATTTTACAATATACAGGTGTTGGCGGAGGTAATGAAGAGTTTACCTTCCCGGGGTCGTGTTTAGATACTGTACACTAAAATAAAAGACAACGGCAGGAGAAAATCTTAAACTTACGATAATTTTCCACCTTTAGTAGTCAAGTGAACCTAAATGACTTATTTGGTAAACATTTGCATATGAAATATTTGATATAGAAAAATGATACACTTATCTACATGGAGGTAGGATATATTACTTTAATAGGGTATTGATTAGAGAAGCAGGATATACCGTTGTTTATCAGGTCGGCAGGATACGTGATGCATTTGTGACTCGTGATATTTGGTATAGGTTAAGTAAGGACAATATTGCTAGACTATGTCACATTGTCTCATAAATGATCCAAGAGGCTGTTCTTACCGTGAGTCAGACGAGTATAGTGAACATTAACTAAATTCCATGTTATTTCTAAACTCAACTCCAAGGTGACCTGAAATTAAACTTACGTTTAATCTTACGGACTAATACCTAACTCAGTACCTGTACGGCTCTGAGCAAATCTGCCAAGGCCTTTCCTGCCATCACCACCACAACCACCGGCCCCGTCGCCTTCACCACCAACACACTCATACATTTTCTGTGTGTCTGTACCACCTTACTCTCTGAGGAATACAGAATCACTGTAGTCTAATGACATACTACAGATGATTTATACACTAATAAGACCTTATACGACTTTACTCCAGCACCTTAACTCGTCCCTCCATGCTCCGGGTCCGTCTCTGTTCGCCTATATACGCAAGAAACACGAGTATGATACTAAGAATATATAACTTATACAAATGGTGTAGATGATATACAGACTTTAACAAGACTTTGTGAACACAGACTCGCTGAGGTGTTGACTTTGTGTTGTGTGGAGGAAGAATAATTATAAAGACTGACAAATATTTTAGATGTAAATGTTTGAGTATTTTAGAGACGTTTGCAATATCATATATGAGTCGAGGCTCCACCTTCCTCCTCTCATAAAACAAATTTACGGCCAAATACCTGGGCGTAATCACAGCTTGATATAGATGACGTAGATACTGTAAGTTATATAAATCATTGATCCTCTACTGATAATTGTAAACTAAACTAAATGCAAATAATAAAAGTAACAATGTTAAATATCAGTTTAGACTAACAAATTCAACCGTAATATTTTGCTTCAAAAATAAGCCGTATGGAACCCGATAGTCTCACCAAAAGTGCAAGCTTCCGCCATCTGTTAGCAAAATAATGAACTAAACGTTGGCGTCGCCAATGAGAAGACAGTAAATGTAATTTAATGTTTTTTACCGATATACGTCATCTTTCACGAGTGATTATACAATATACAGGTGTTGGCGGAGGTAATGAAGAGTTTACCTTCCCGGGGTCGTGTTTAGATACTGTACACTAAAATAAAAGACAACGGCAGGAGAAAACCTTAAACTTACGATAATTTTCCACCTTTAGTAGTCAAGTGAACCTAAATGACTTATTTGGTAAACATTTGGATATGAAATATTTGATATAGAAAAATGATACACTTATCTACATGGAGGTAGGATATATTACTTTAATAGGGTATTGATTAGAGAAGCAGGATATACCGTTGTTTATCAGGTCGGCAGGATACGTGATGCATTTGTGACTCGTGATATTTGGTATAGGTTAAGTAAGGACAATATTGCTAGACTATGTCACATTGTCTCATTAATGATCCAAGAGGCTGTTCTTACCGTGAGTCAAACGAGTATAGTGAACATTAACTAAATTCCATGTTATTTCTAAACTCAACTCCAAGGTGACCTGAAATTAAACTTACGTGTAATCTTACGGACTAATACCTAACTCAGTACCTGTACGGCTCTGAGCAAATCTGCCAAGGCCTTTCCTACCACCACCCACCACAACCACCGCCCCCGCCGCCTCCACCACCAACACACTCATACATTTTCTGGGTGTCTGTACCACCTTACTCTCTGAGGAATACAGAATCACTGTAGTCTAATGACATACTACAGATGATTTATACACTAATAAGACCTTATACGACTTTGCTCCAGCACCTTAACTCGTCCCTCCATGCTCCGGGTCCGTCTCTGTTCGCCTATATACGCAAGAAACACGAGTATGATACTAAGAATATATAACTTATACAAATGGTGTAGATGATATACAGACTTTAACAAGACTTTGTGAACACAGACTCGCTGAGGTGTTGACTTTGTGTTGTGTGGAGGAAGAATAATTATAAAGACTGACAAATATTTTAGATGTAAATGTTTGAGTATTTTAGAGACGTTTGCAATATCATATATGAGTCGAGGCTCCACCTTCCTCCTCTCATAAAACAAATTTACGGCCAAATACCTGGGCGTAATCACAGCTTGATATAGATGACGTAGATACTGTAAGTTATATAAATCATTGATCCTCTACTGATAATTGTAAACTAAACTAAATGCAAATAATAAAAGTAACAATGTTAAATATCAGTTTAGACTAACAAATTCAACCGTAATATTTTGCTTCAAAAATAAGCCGTATGGAACCCGATAGTCTCACCAAAAGTGCAAGCTTCCGCCATCTGTTAGCAAAATAATGAACTAAACGTTGGCGTCGCCAATGAGAAGACAGTAAATGTAATTTAATGTTTTTTACCGATATACGTCATCTTTCACGAGTGATTATACAATATACAGGTGTTGGCGGAGGTAATGAAGAGTTTACCTTCCCGGGGTCGTGTTTAGATACTGTACACTAAAATAAAAGACAACGGCAGGAGAAAACCTTAAACTTACGATAATTTTCCACCTTTAGTAGTCAAGCGAACCTAAATGACTTATTTGGTAAACATTTGGATATGAAAAATTTGATATAGAAAAATGATACACTTATCTACATGGAGGTAGGATATATTACTTTAATAGGGTATTGATTAGAGAAGCAGGATATACCGTTGTTTATCAGGTCGGCAGGATACGTGATCCATTTGTGACTCGTGATATTTGGTATAGGTTAAGTAAGGACAATATTGCTAGACTATGTCACATTGTCTCATTAATGATCCAAGAGGCTGTTCTTACCGTGAGTCAAACGAGTATAGTGAACATTAACTAAATTCCATGTTATTTCTAAACTCAACTCCAAGGTGACCTGAAATTAAACTTACGTGTAATCTTACGGACAAATACCTAACTCAGTACCTGTACGGCTCTGAGCAAATCTGCCAAGGCCTTTCCTACCACCACCACCACCAGAAAACCACCGCCTCCGCCGCCTCCACCACCAACAAACTCATACATTTTCTGTGTGTCTGTACCACCTTACTCTCTGAGGAATACAGAATCACTGTAGTCTAATGACATACTACAGATGATTTATACACTAATAAGACCTTATACGACTTTACTCCAGCACCTTAACTCGTCCCTCCATGCTCCGGGTCCGTCTCGGTTCCCCTATATACGCAAGAAACACAAGTATGATACTAAGAATATATAACTTATACAAATGGTGTAGATGATATACAGACTTTAACAAGACTTTGTGAACACAGACTCACTGAGGTGTTGACTTTGTGTTGTGTGGAGGAAGAATAATTATAAAGACTGACAAATATTTTAGATGTAAATGTTTAAGTATTTTAGAGACGTTTGCAATATCATATATGAGTCGAGGCTCCACCTTCCTCTTCTCATAAAACAAATTTACGGCCAAATACCTGGGCGTAATCACAGCTTGATATAGATGACGTAGATACTGTAAGTTATATAAATCATTGATCCTCTACTGATAATTGTAAACTAAACTAAATGCAAATAATAAAAGTAACAATGTTAAATATCAGTTTAGACTAACAAATTCAACCGTAATATTTTGCTTCAAAAATAAGCCGTATGGAACCCGATAGTCTCACCAAAAGTGCAAGCTTATGCCATCTGTTAGCAAAATAATGAACTAAACGTTGACGTCGCCAATGAGAAGACAGCCTGCTAAGTCTTAGCCAATGAAAACAGTGTGTCATGGAGCGGGCTTGTCCAATGGCCTTTCGGGAATGACGAAACTAACCCGACTGCCTAACTACATGTGTTATTGCCCATTATCAGTAGTTCACGTGAACATAGTTCATCTCTCGTTCTTATACGAGTGAACAGTTCCAAAATGTTTCAGTAAATGTAATGAAAAGTGTTTTACCGATATACGTCATCTTTCACGAGTGATTATACAATATACAGGTGTTGGCGGAGGTAATGAAGGACAAATAAAGACAACGGCAGGAAAAACCTTAAACGATAATTTTCCACCTTTAGGCGATCAAATCGAACCTAAATGACTCTACATGGAGGTAGGATCGTTAGAGAAGCAGGATATACCGTTTGTTTATCAGGTCGGCAGGATACGTGATGCATTTGTGACTCGTGATATTTGGTATAGGTTAAGTAAGGACAATATGGCTGAACATGTCATTGTCATTAATGATCAGAGGCTAATTTCAACACTGTGAGTCAGACGAGTATGATGAACATTAAATAAATTCAGCTGTTATTTTTAACAACCTCAAGTGACCTGCAAATAAACTTACGTTAATCTTACAGACTAATACTAACTCAGTACCTGTACGGCTCTGAGCAAATCTGCCAAAGGCCTTTCCTACCACCACCACCACAGAAAACCACCGCCTCCGCCGCCTCCACCACCATACACTCATACATTTTTCTGTGTGTCTGCTGCCACTCTCTGAGGAATACAGAATCACTGTAGTCTAATGACATACTACAGATGATTTATATACACTAATAGATACTGTGTGGGCTTTAAGGTTAACTCGTCCCCCATGCTCTCCGGGTCGTCTATGTTGTTTTCAAAGCACAGAGTATGATACTAGAATATATAACTTATACAAATAATTGTAGATGATATACAGACTTTAACAAGACTTTGAACACAGACTCGCTGAGGTGACTTTGTGTTGTGGGGAGGAAGAATAATTATAAAAGACTGACCAAATATTTTAGATGTAAATGTTTGAGTATTTTAGATTGTTGCCTAATATCATATATAGTCGAGGCTCCACCTTCCTCCTCTCATAAAACAAATTTACGGCCAAATACCTGGGCGTAATCACGAAAACGATATGAATGACGGATACTGTGGATTATAAATCATTGATCCTCTACTGATAATTGTAAACTAAACTAAATGCAAATAAAAAAGTAGCAATGTTAAATATCAGTTTAGACTAGCAAATTCAGCGACAATCTTCAAAATAAGTCATGTAAAAGGAACCGTAGTCTTACCAAAAAGTTGAGAAGCAACCATCTGTTAGCAAAATATTGAACTAAACGTTGGCGTCATATGAAGAAGACAAGACAGACAGTGATTATACAATATACAGGTGTTGGCGGAGGTAATGAAGGTTTACCTTCCCGGGGTCGTGTTTAGATACTGCTTTTCGATGAGACTGAGATTTAAGGTTTCCCCTGCCGTTGTCTTTTTATTTTGGTACAATATCTAAGCTACGACTTGATACATTCTTTGACTGAATTCATTTTGTAACAGATGGCGGAAGCTTGCACTTTAGTGAGACTATCGGGTTCCATACGGCTTATTTTTTAAACAAAATATTACCTTGAATTTGTTAGTCTAAACTGATATTGCTGTTGCGATTGAACATGGTTACAATTATCAGGTGGGACAGACACCATAACTCATAGCACACATCTACAGGTATGACACCATAACACCTGACACATCTAATGTGGCACCATATTAATGACATCTGAGTCTAGGCACCGCAACTAATGACATATACAGTCATAACACCATAACTAATGACACATCTACAGTCATGACTCCAACAACTAATAACACATCTACAGGTATGACACCATAACACCTGACACATCTTTGGTGACCATAACTAATGACACATCTACAGTCATGACACCGCAACTAATGACACATCTATAGTCATGACACCATAATTGTCACTCCCATACCTGCCAGTTTAGACACCATAACTACAGTACCACTACCATACCTACACCATGCCTATCACTACCATACATTTGCTACAGTTCAACAATGACCCAGGAAGTATGCTCATCAGTCATCACCTTCCCTCCATGCTCATGCTCCAGGTCCGTCTCTGTTCGCGACGTCAAAGTTCAGTTCATTATTTTGCTAACAGATGGCGGAAGCTTGCACTTTTGGTGAGACTATCGGGTTTCATACGGCTTATTTTTTAAAGAAGCAAAAATATTGCAGTTGATTGTTATCTAAACTGATATTTAAGAATGTTACTTTTATTATTTGCATTTAGTTTAGTTTACAATTATCAGTAGAGGATCAATGATTTATATAACTTACAGTATCTACGTCATCTATATCAAGCTGTGATTACGCCCAGGTATTTGGCCGTAAATTTGTTTTTATAGAGAGGAGGAAGGTGGGCCTCGACTCATGCAATGTATAAACGTCTCCTAAAATACTCAAACATTTACATCTAAAAACCCGGAATGGAAAGACGGATTAAGGTGCTGGAGCAAAAGTCGTATAAATCTTCATATCAAGAACACAAATAAGTCGAATGGGGCTAAACTACTAAGGTGAGGTTTCTACAGTGGCACACGACTTTCCCAGGAAAAAAATTACATTTACTGTCTCGTGGCGACGCCAACGTTTGGATTCATTATTTTGCTAACAGATGGCGGAAGCTTGCACTTTTGGTGGACTCAGGTTCCATACGGCTTATTTTGAAGCAAAATATTACTGTTGAATTTGTTATTCTAAACTGATATTTAAATTGTTCCTTTGTCGTTGCATTTAGTTTAGATTACAATTATCAGTAGAGGATCAATGATTTATATAACTTACAGTATGTGCGTTATCTATATCAAGCTGTGATTACATGAGTATTTGGCCGTAAATTTGTTTCATGAGAGGAGGAAGGTGGAGCCTCGACTCATATATGATATTGCAAACGTCTCTAAAATACTCAAACATTTACATCTAAAATGGATAATTGTTTTCTTCCTCAACACAACGTCAACACCTCAGCGAGTCTGTGTTCACAAGAGTCTTGTTAAAGAATCTGTATATCATCTACACCATTTGTATAAGTTATACATTCTTAGTATCATACTCGTGTTTCTTACGTATATGAGCGAACCGACACGGACCCAGGCATGGAGGGACGAGTTAGGTGCTGGAGCAAGTCGTATAAGGGTCTTATTAGTGTATAAATCATCTCTAGTAGTATGTCATTAGACTACAGTGATTCTGTATTCCTCAGAGTAAGGTGGTACAGACGCAGAAATGTATGAGTGTGTTGGTGGTGGGGCAGGGGCGGTGGTTGTGGTGGTGAACGGTGGTGGTAGGAAAGGCCTTGGGGCTATGATTAGTCCATCGATAAGGTTTAGAAATACATAGATTTAGTTAATGTTCTTCTCTCGTCCTGACTCACAGTAGAACAGCCTCTTGGATCATTAATGAGACAATGTGACATGAATCTAGCCATACCTATACCAAGCCTTTGAGTCACAAATGGATCGCGTATCCTGCCGACCTGATAAACAACGGTATATACTGCTTCTCCTAATGGTATATATATTCAGATAATATATCCCTACCTCCATGTAGATAAGTGTATCATTTTTTATATGTATATGCATATCAAAATTTACCGATAAATTGAATTAGGTTCCTTCACTACTAAAGGTGGAAAATTATCGGTTGGTTTTCTCCTACCGTTGTCTTTTATTTTTAGTGTACAGTATCTAAACACGACCCCGGGAGTAAACTCGTCGTACCTCTGCCAACTTTTCATGCGGTAAAAAACATTAATTACATTACTGTCTTCTCATTAGCGACGCCAACGTTTAGTTCATTATTTTGCTAACAGATGGCGGAAGCTTGCATGGTGAGACTCTCAGGTTCATACGGCTTATTTTGAAGCAAATATTACTGTTGAATTTGTTATTCTAAGCGATATTTAAAATTGTTCCTTTTATCATTGCATTTAATTCGTTATAGTATCAGTAGAGGATCAATGATTTATATAACTTACAGTATCTACGTTATCTATATCAAGCTGTGATTACATGGTATTTGGCCATGATTGTTTCATGAGAGGAGGAAGGTGGAGCCTCGACTCATATATGATATTGCAAACGTCTCTAAAATACTCAAACATTTTACATCTAAAACAGTCTTTTATAATTATTCTTCCTCAAACACAACGTCAACACCTCAGCGAGTCTGTGTTCACAAAGTCTTGTTAAAAAGTCTGTATATCCTTCACCGACAGCATAGTTATATATTCTAGTATCATACTCGTGTTTCTTGCATATAGGCGAACAGAGACCGGACGGAGTTGGATGCTGGAGCAAAGGTCGTATAAGGTCTTATTAGTGTATAAATCATTTTGTAGTATCGTTTCTGGAATGCGATGGTACAATACCCAGAAAATATATGAGTGTATTTGGTGGTATTTGGAGGCTGACCGGAGGCGGTGGTTTTTCTGGTGGTGGTAATTGGTAGGAAGGCCTTGGCAGATTTGCTCAGAGCCCTACAGGTACTGAGTTAGGTATTCGTCAGGATGAACGGCGGAGTTTTAATTTCAAGTCACCTGTGAGTTGAGTTGAAATAACATCGGAATTTACGTTAATGTTCACTATACTCATTTGGCTCACGGTAAAATTAACCTCTTGGATCATTAATGAGACAATGTGACCTCGAATCTATGTGTGTCCTTACTTAACCTATAACAAATATCACCGTCTAAATGGATCACGTATACATATTCAATATTAACATTTCCATATAGCTACTCTAATCAATACCTACCTCCATGTAGATAAGTGTATTTTTCCATATCAATGTTTCCATATCCAAATGTTGCCAAAATAAGTCATTTAGGTTCGCTTCACTACTAAAAGGTGAAAAATTATCGTAAGTTTAAGAGTTTTCTTCTATCTTTTATTTTAGTGTGATATCTAACACGACCCCGGAATCAACTCTTCATCTCCTCCATGTTTTTATATATTATAATCACTCGTGAAGATGACGATATCGTAAAAAAACATTAAATTAAATTGCTTCTCATTAGCGACATAACATTTAGTTGATATTTGCACTAACAGTGTGACTTGCACTTTTGGTGAACTATCGGGTTCCATACGGCTTTATTTTTGATGTGAATGTTGGATCTAAACTGATGTTATTATTTGTATTTGGTTTGCAATTATCGGTAGAGATCAGTTTACTTTCACTAAATATCCATGATTACATATAAGGCATTTGACATAAATTTGTAATATGAGAGAGAAGGTGGAGCCTCGACTCACTGCAACTGATATTATGGCATACCTAAAATACTCAAACATTTAATCTAAATATTTGTCAGTCTTTATAATTCTTCCTCCCCATATTTAACGTCAACACCTCATGATCATCAATTACAAAATCATATTAATCTGTATATCATCTACCATTTATACGTGTTTCTTAGGTATATAGGGAACAAGACCGACCCGGAATTGGAAGGGCGAGAGCAGATCTGTATAAGGTCTTATTAGTGTCATCTCTAGTATGTCGTTACAGTTCTATTCTCAGAGAAATGAATGGTGTGTTGGTGGAAGTAGTTGTGGTGATGGTGGTGGTGGTGGGCAGATTTGCTCAAGGCCGTACAGGTACTGAGTTAAGTGTGTGGATAAATTTCAGTCCTTGGAGTTAGATAACATGATTTAGTTAATGTTCACTATACTCATCTGACTCACGATGAAACAACCTCTTGGGTTGACAATAAGACAATGTGCGAATCTATATATTGTCGCCGCCCTTCCTGCAAATATCACGGAGTACCGTCATCACGTATCCTGCCGACCTGATAAACAACGGTATATCCTGCTTCTCTAATCAATACCCTATTAAAGTAATATATCCTACCTCCATGTAGATAAGTGTATCATTTTTCTATATCAAATATTTCATATCCAAATGTTTACCAAATAAGTCATTTAGGTTCGCTTCACTACTAAAGGTGGAAAATTATCGTAAGTTTAAGGTTTTCTCCTGCCGTTGTCTTTTATTTTAGTGTACAGTATCTAAACACGACCCCGGGAAGGTAAACTCTTCATTACCTCCGCCAACACCTGTATATTGTATAATCACTCGTGAAAGATGACGTATATCGGTAAAAAACATTAAATTATATTTCCTGTCTTCTCATTGGCGACGCCAACGTTTAGTTCAATATTTTGCTAACAGATGGCGGAAGCTTCAACTTTTGGTAAGACTATCGGGTTCCATACGACTTATTTTTGAAGCAAAATATTACGGTTGAATTTGCTAGTCTAAACTGATATTTAACATTGTTACTTTTTTATTTGCATTTAGTTTAGTTTACAATTATCAGTAGAGGATCAATGATTTATATAACTTACAGTATCTACGTCATCTATATCAAGCTGTGATTACGCCCAGGTATTTGGCCGTAAATTTGTTTTATGAGAGGAGGAAGGTGGAGCCTCGACTCATATATGATATTGTAAACGTCTCTAAAATACTCAAACATTTACATCTAAAATATTTGTCAGTCTTTATAATTATTCTTCCTCCACACAACACAAAGTCAACACCTCAGCGAGTCTGTGTTCACAAAGTCTTGTTAAAGTCTGTATATCATCTACACCATTTGTATAAGTTATATATTCTTAGTATCATACTCGTGTTTCTTAGGTATATAGGCGAACCGAGACGGACCCGGAGCATGGGGGGACGAGTTAACCTGTAGCAAAGTCGTATAAGGTCTTATTAGTGTATAAATCATCTGTAGTATGTCATTAGACTACAGTGATTCTGTATTCCTCAGAGAGTAAGGTGGTACAGACACACAGAAAATGTATGAGTGTGTTGGTGGTGGAGGCGGCGGAGGCGGTGGTTTTCTGGTGGTGGTGGTGGTAGGAAAGGCCTTGGCAGATTTGCTCAGAGCCGTACAGGTACTGAGTTAGGTATTAGTCCGTAAGATTAAACGTAAGTTTATTTGCAGGTCACCTTGGAGTTGAGTTTAAAAATAACATGGAATTTATTTAATGTTCACTATACTCGTCTGACTCACAGTAAGAACAGCCTCTTGGATCATTAATGAGACAATGTGACATAGTCTAGCCATATTGTCCTTACTTAACCTATACCAAATATCACGAGTCACAAATGCATCACGTATCCAGCCGACCTGATAAACAACGGTATATCCTGCTTCTCTAATCAATACCCTATTAAATAATATATCCTACCTCCATGTAGATAAGTGTATCATTTTTCTATATCAAATTTTTCATATCCAAAAGTTTACCAAATAAGTCATTTAGGTTCACTTGACTACTAAAGGTGGAAAATTATCGTAAGTTTAAGGTTTTCTCCTGCCGTTGTCTTTTATTTTAGTGTACAGTATCTAAACGCGACCCCGCAAGGTAAACTCTTCATTACCTCCGCCAACACCTGTATATTGTATAATCACTCGTGAAAGATGACGTATATCGGTAAAACACTTTTCATTACATTTACTGTCTTCTCATTGGCGACAACGTTTAGTTCATTATTTTCTTAACAGATGGCGGAAGCTTACTTTGGGTGAGACTATCGGGTTCCCTTACGGCTTATTTTTAAGCAAATATTACAGTTGAATTTGTTAGTCTTAACTATTTAACATTACTTTTATTATTTGTATTTAGTTTAGTTTACAATTATCAGTAGAGAGTTAATGATTTATATAACTTACAGTATCTACGTCATCTATAT
>NW_024722158.1:7287326-7357226 GCF_018991925.1 Homarus americanus
AGTATATATAGTGACAGGAACTACCTACCTCTGTAGTCTCATTGCCACATTTTCCCAGACTACTTTTTTACCTCAACTTATAACTAACTTCAAACTACACAAATAAACATTCATGGCTGCAAAAGTAACATGAAAAACTATAAATCATAAAGTTTATAAATTATATAGATAAAAATAAACAAAATTACTCCCTAAAATCAAATACCTTACTGAAATTTGGAAGTTAGGATTCCCAGCCCATTTACCTTTTAGTTATAACATTGCCAGATTTCACCTGTTGGGTTTACCTGGAAGTTACGCCGGAAAGGAAATACCTGATCCAGCTGACACATTAACACCAAGGTCGGTGTTGTGGATGGGAGTTTATCAGGGGTAGAAAAGTTCACGTTGAGTATATAATGGGAAAAAACTGGTAGATGTTTAACAGTAAGGAAAAGATTGTTTGAAAGGTCAAGTGGGTTGATTTTCATGGTGAAGCTGAGAGTAAGGATTACTGGGGCCTATTAGATCTGGGTCCTGTTAGATCTGGGGCCTATTAGGTCTGGGGCCTATTAGGTCTGGGGCCTATTAGGTCTGGGGCCTAGTAGATCAGGGGCCTATTAGATCTGGGGCCTATTAGGTCTGGGGCCTAGTAGATCAGGGGCCTATTAGGTCTGGGGCATGTAGATCTGGGGCCTGTTAGATCTGGGGCATAGATCTGGGGCATATTAGATTTGGGGCATCTATTAGATCTGGGGCCTAGTAGATCTGGGTCATATTAGATCTGGGGCCTCTGGGACCCTCTATTAGATCTGGGCATATTAGATCTGGGGCCCTGAGTAGATCTGGGGCATATTAGATCTGGGCCTGTTAGATCTGAGGCCCTGCAGTATCTGGGGCATATTAGATCTGGGGCATATTAGATCTGGGCCTGTTAGATCTGGGGCCTAGTAGATCTGGGGCATAATTCTGGGAGATCTGGGGCCTAGCAGAATAGTAGATCTAGGGCATCTGGGGGCCTGTGTAGATCTGGGGCCTAGTAGATCTGGGGCATATTAGATCTGGGGCATATTAGATCTGGAGACAGATCTGAGGCCTAGTAGATCTGGGGCATATTAGATCTGGGGGCCTGTTAGATCTGGGGCCTAGTAGATCTGAAGCCTAGAGGGGCCTAGTAGATCTGAGGCCTAGTAGATCTGGGGCCTGTTAGATCTGAGGCCTAGTAGATCTGGGGCATATTAGATCTGGGGCATATTAGATCTGGGGCATATTAGATCTGGGGCCTGTTAGATCTGGGGCCCAGTAGATCAGGGGCCTATAGATCTGGGGCCTATTAGATCTGGGGCCTGTTAGATCTGGGGCCTATTAGGATCTGGGCCTATTAGCAGATCTGAGGCCCAGTAGATCTGGGGCATATTAGATCTGGGGCCAGGTCTGGGGCCTATTAGTCTGGGATTAGCCTATTAGGTCTGGGGCCTCCTGTGGGTCTGGGGCCTGTTGTGGGTCTGGGGCCTATTAGGTCTGGGGCCTATTAGGTCTGGGGCCTATTAGGTCTGGGGCCTAGTAGATCAGGGGCCTATTAGATCTGGGGCCTATTAGGTCTGGGGCCTAGTAGATCAGGGGCCTATTAGGTCTGGGGCCTATTATAATAGTTGATCTATTTATTGTTTGTTTACAATTATTTATATATCTAGGAATTATTTGTTTATCTTTGTTTACCCGCCATTATTGTTTACTTCTCTGTTTGTTTGTCTCCGTTGACGTTCAGAGTTAGCTTTCTGTTTGTTGCTATGGAAGGTTCGGCTTATTTCTGTTCCCACCTAACCCCACCCCACCCAACCCCACCCCACCCCACCCAGCCCCACCCCACCCCACCCAGCCCCACCCCACCCTACCCTATCAAGAAATAAAATCATGGTTGACAAACGTATCTAGTTAGCCCGAGGTCATATTTTTCTACCATGCTTTTTAGACCTTGTAAAAACCAGTTTTGCTTTGGTGTTCAGAGTACTGGGGATGGGGAGGGGGATGGGGAGGGGGGAAGGGTGAAGGGGGAGAGTGGAGTGGGAGGGTGGAGGGGAAGGGGAGTGGCGAGTTCTGGACCAGTGAGGGAGATGGTGGAAGTAATGAACTATTTTGAGAGGTGATGGGGGAAGGGGAGTGAGAATAGGGGAGAGGGTGAGGGGGAGAGTAGGAGATGGGGAAGGGGGAAGGATAGGAGAGGAGGTTGGGGAGAGAGAGGGATAGTACGGGAGAATTGAATTGAATTGAAACAGTTTATTTAGCCAGAAAAACACATACAGAGTGGATAATAAAAACAATATTAACATGGCTGAGCCAGTTGAGAACCTGAGCTCTCTTTGAGGCACCTGATATATACTATACATTTATCCCAAGGAAGTATTATGTAGCATTTAGCATCATCTGGAATAGTACAATAGCATGGTGGTAATAAAAACATCTCATAATGTTACCACGGTTATCACTTCAATATTTATTAATTTTTTTTATTTTTTATGGCAATTATGTTTATTGCAATGGTAATTTCTTATCTATTTACATGATAATTTCCGATAAAACGGTTTTGATGGTACAATAAAAGCAGGTACTGTAATTATAGTAGGTGTTACAAGAAATATTAATACTTAGACAATAGATATTTTTTTTTTAAGAGATGATTTAAAGGAAGGGAGCGTAGTCTTTGCTCGGATGGGTGGGGATAAGTTGTTCCACACCTTTACACCGTGATATTTTATGGAGGTCTGGGACTGAGAGGAGCGCATGGGAGGGGGGGGGGTGGTCTTAGTAGCTCTGGTGTGCCTTAAGTTGTATCTCTGATTATTCCAGAACTGGAAATAATTATTTTCAAGCAAGTGATTGATAGATTTGTAAACAAAGAGGGCACAGCATCAGGTGTTAATATCTTCGAATTTTAACATTTTCAATTTAGCAAATTTTTCGTTTGTGTGATCGGTTTTTTCAAGTAGGTCATTGTCTGTACAACTTTCTTTTGTGCAGTAACCAGAGATTGTGTTTTTGAAGAGCCAGAGGCCCCCCATAGTGTGTGACAGTGTATCAGGTGTGGGTAAACAAGATCATGATAGATTTCTTTCATTGTTGTGAGAGTGAGTGACTGTCGAGTGTGATACATGATACCCCACTGTTTATTGACTTTACTGTGAATGGCTTGTATGTGGTTTCTCCTGTAAAGTTTCTCATCAACAATAACTCCGAGGAATTTCATATTTTGTTCGTGTTTGAGGACTGTATTACCAAGGTACAGGGGGTCCAAGTCTGGGGGTAAGTTTTTCCTTCTGTGAAAGATCGTGTAGTGGGTTTTCTCAAGGTTTAAGATCAGTTTATTACGTATTACCCAGGTCCTTGGCTTTAGTCAATTCAGGGGAGGTGTGGAGACTAAGGGAGAAAAGAAGTGAGGGAGAAATGGGGTGGAGGGGGAGGCGGGAGGTCGGAGGAATCGCTGGTGGGAGGGGGTAGGAGGGACTGATGGAACGGGGTAGGAGAGGGCTGGTGGGGGAGGGACATGGTACATTGTAACCTTTTGGGAAGGGGATGAAGGGCGTAACCCACCACTCAGGTATGTGTCTCACCTGCAATGTTTTTGTGATCATTACAGGTGATGCAAAAACTTCTTTACGTAATTATTGACATTATTCGTGACATGGACACACACACACACACACACACAGACACACACACACACACACACACATACATACACACACACACATACACACACACACTCACACGCACACACACACACACACACACACACACACACACACACACACACACACACACACACAGAGTTAACTGGTTCGAACCCCTTACGCACCATTTCCTCCCCCCTCCCCTCCCCTCCCCACTCCCTCGACTCTGTTTGACCACACCCAGGGTTGTGTTGTGGTGGGCACTAAAACAGGTTTGGTAGGAGATAACCGCCCGTGTGTATGTTCGTACGTATGTGTGTGTGTGTGTGTGTGTGTGTGCGTTTGTGTGTGTGTGTGTGTGTGTGTCAAAGAGTGGCCATCACACAAAGAATCTTTCCATGGCAACATATTTCTTGCTTCGAACCGGATTCCTTGGCTGACTGTCTCACAAAACAAGTCAAACTAATCCGGTTTAAAATCAAAATACTTTACCGACCGTCTAATAACCACTTAGGACACTCGTATCACTTTACCGGACTCTTGAGATCAAATAAAAATTGTATCATAAATGTACAGAAATTTATCGATCACTCTGTACATTTCGCTCACCAAGTTCATATTTAATAATCCTTATCAAGACGTAAATATCTGGAATAGATTTAATTCATGTGGTATAATTTCCCTTGATCAGCAAGACATAAACAGGAGTGTGGGGGAAAAAACTAATTAAGGAAACACAGGTGAGATAAATAAAGGTGTTTTTACTAGTCATATAGACAACTGTGTGGCTAAAGACATATATACAAATACCCTGTTTGAGAGAGACAGAGAGAGAGACAGACATACAGGTACAGCAGACAGACAGATGCTAATGTTTATTGTTAATGAGGAAGACGGTGATGTTGTCTCCCAGGTGGTGAAAGATCTTCAGGCAGTCTTGAAGTTCGTCAGCCAATATTTGTACGTCTGGCACCTTCTTCGCCACCACCATCTGCAGGATGTGTGAAGGGTGAGGCATTAGTGGGTTTATATCCTTGGTTTACGTAGAGACAGACAGACAGACAGACAGACAGACAGACAACGAAAGAAAAAAATATGAGGTCCACTCACTCACCCACTCACTCACCCACTCAATCACCCACTCACCCACCCACTCACTCACTCACCCACTCACTCACCCACTCAATCACCCACTCACCCACCCACTCACTCACCCACCCACTCACTCACTCACTCACCCACTCACTTACTCACATGAAGCACCAATACCTACCTTCACTGGCCTGTCATAGTTAGTACATAGGTGATACAGTACACGGGCTGGATGAGTCGTGTGTGCTAGGACCAGGTCAACGTGAGGTCGACCCAATACGTGGAGTAGTGACGACAGACTCAGACACTGTTGGTTGTGTTTGTTCTGAAGGAGAGAGAAAGAAATTGTTACTAGGGATGTGACCAGGTAGGAGATTTAACAGGTAATTGACTCACCTGGTAGGAGATTTAATAGGTAATTGAATCACCTGGTAGGAGATTTAACAGGTAATTGAATCACCTGATAGGAGATTTAACAGGTAATTGAATCACCTGGTAGGAGATTTAACAGGTAATTGAATCACCTGATAGGAGATTTAATAGGTAATTGAATCACCTGGTAGGATATTTAACAGGTAATTGACTCACCTGGTAGGAGATTTAACAGGTAATTGAATCACCTGGTAGGATATTTAACAGGTAATTGACTCACCTGGTAGGAGATTTAACAGGTAATTGAATCACCAGGTAGGAGATATAACAGGTTGAATCACCAGGTAGAAGATTTAATAAGTAACTGAATCACCTGGTAGGAGATTTAACAGGTTGAATCACCAGGTAGGAGATTTAACGGGTATGACAAATGCTTGAAAGGATTCAACAGGTAACTAGACTCAGCAGGTATCTAAGTACTTAACAGGTATCCAGGTACTCAACAGGTAGAGGTAACTAAGGACTCAACAGGTAACTAGAGAGACTCACCAGGTAGAGGTAATTAGGTACTCAACAGGTAACTAGATCCTCACCAGGTAGGGGACGAAGGCGGTAAGACAGGCGTGGGAGTACCAGAGGTGTGGGAAGGGGGGTACTCCTGGCTGTTCCTCTGGCTGGGGATCGACCCATAGTCCCTGCCCGCCTATTGCCTCTACCAGTTCGGGGGACGCACCTGCCACCCCCACCACAAACCTCACCTCCCTTAACTGTGGAAAATGTGAAATGAATGGCTGAATAACAGGTAAAATGAAGAGATAATAGGTAATTAGAGTGAATAATAGGTTAATTGAATGAATGACATGTAAAATTAATGAGTAACTGGTGTGTGTGTGTGTGTGTGTGGGCGTTAATCCAAGTCTTTAATATAAAAAGTTTAACCTTGCATGAGATACGTTTATTGGGGTAAGCCACACATTTCCTGATTTACTAAGTCGGTGTTGTAATATCGAAGGCGTTTTTTTGTTCTCTTCCTGGTAATTCTAATTATGAAGGGTTGTGTGAACGTTAGTCTGTATACCACAAGAATTTTTTTTTTATTTATTAGACATACATTGTGAAATATATTTAAACGGAAAATTCATCTATATAACCCGGATATTTATAAGCTGAAATCGAACCAATCACAGGGGAGGAAATTTGTGACGCCATGTTGGAAAATCAAAATAGAAATATAAGTTAAAAGAAATCCTGTGAATATGGTTACGTCAGAGATCACTTGGGTCGACCACTTGATAGCTGGTTCATGACTCAGACTTGTAATACCGTGAAGGGAAGAAGCTTAATTATATTTTGTACACCAAGACGGCCAATAACAGAGACAGTTGCCTATATCTACGTCACCTTGCCCTTCGTCCCTCTCACCTCCCTCCCCCACGGCCCCTCTCATGGGTCACTTGGGTTTCCCCCCCTCTTTGTATCAATTATTTCTAGCCATCACCAGGGCCTGTTGTTAAGCCACTAACCATCTTCTGCCACCATTACCACCACTTCCACCACTATCACCAATATCACTACTACTAACTGCACCCTCTTCCACCACCAATACCACCACCTACACCCTCTTCCACCACCACCACCTTCCATACTCACCATTTCCACCATTACAATAAAACATTCCTCTCTCTCTCTCTCACCTGCGTCTTCGCCACCTTCAGTATCTCTTGGTCTTGTTCCGACAGGTTATGCTTCCTCTGGGTGGGTGGCGGCGGCGGTGGGGAAACCTGTGGAGCCCTCAGAAACTCCTCCCTCACCACCTTCAGGAGCTGAGGATCATCCCACTCCGGCGACCCTTTAAGCATCTCCTGAAAGCAATCATCATCTGCAAAGGATAAGGTGGGTCCTTATATCTCCTTCAGAATTCGCTATAGTCTAACCTAACCTAACCTAACCTAACCTAACCTAACCTATCCTAACCTAACCTAACCTAACCTAATAACCACAAAGACCTTACCTTCAGGGGTCCCACAGTCCTCCTCTGTAGTGTGTTGAAGTATATCAGTGAGGAACAAACACACCATTGTCACCACTATCACCAATGTCACCACCACTGCTACTGTTAGTGTCCCATTGGTCCACACCCCACCTTGCCTGGTGATGGAGAAGGGGTTAGAGAAGGGAATTTAAGGGGGAGGAGGGGTTTAGATGTGGGAATTTAAGGGGGAGGAGGGGGTTAGATGTGGGAATTTAAGGGGGAGGAGGGGGTTAGATGTGGGAATTTAAGGGGGAGGAGAGGTTTAGATGTGGGAATTTAAGGGGGAGGAGGGGTTTAGATGTGGGAATTTAAGGGGAAGGAGGGGTTTAGATGTGGGAATTTAAGGGGAAGGAGGGGGTTAGATTAAAGATCCATCAGGACTCACTGTTCAGATGTCCGTGAATAAAATATAAAACCAGTCGCCATTAATGTGAACACTATTGAAAAAACACAAAATAGACTGATTAACAGGACAAAACAGAAGGATAATTTTACCGACTGGGCACCTTAGTCTGCATAACTGTACTGACTGGTAACAGGAGGAAAGATTGTGTTAATATTCCTCGCTTCCTTACTCCAATGGCGACCTGCGTTACCATCTGTCAATTACAACAACATTTATTTATATCTTATTTCCCACATAATCAAAATAAATCATGTTGGTAGAGTTATATGTTTATTTTTTGAAAGTTAATCTGAAGTTTACATCAAGTGTCAACATAAGTGATCGCGGGATAAAACTAGTATTATTGTATCATAAAACTTACGCTAATAAATATCTATTTTTTTTTAGTTTAAGCGCAATAAATGGTCTAAAACGATAAATACAGATATTTATAAAACATTAAATACATACCAAGAACGATAATAGGTGTATATATAGATGACGTATTAAAGAAGGGAAAAAGGTGAAACGAGGAAGCAGGATGAGTCAACCACGTCATCTCATATACCCGCGGGCGCTGATGAGGTGGTGGCGGGAAAAACCTACCTTACCTGTCCAATTATTTGTCGGGATTTACTAACGTTCATACCGCAAATTACTCCCCCGTAAAAGATGATGAGAGACTTCAAAAGAACTGTTTCATTTCACAATCATCGTCGAAAATACTCAGTGGTAAACGAAAACAAAAAATAGCCCTGAAAATACCCAGAAATATATCGTATTTTGATGCCTTTTAAATGGCGGGAAAAAGTATCTTACAATTGTTTGAGATTTCCAGGAGTCAACAACGGAAAATCAGAGTGAATAATGGGGGGTTTTTTGTGTGTGTTGAGGAGAAAAAGTTGTAAACCTTGGAGAAGAGAAACGCAATGATTGGGATAAATTTTAATAAGATAAACTGGTGTATAGGATATGAGAAGAAAGAATAATATTAAATAAATGTTTGTTTATAACACTGTATTACTGCTTCAAGAAATAAGATATTATAGCTTATTTAATCCATTAATCTTCAATAAAACATTAAAATAAATACATCACTATGATTTTTAAGATAATTATATACAATATAGTAATAAGATAGCTGGAAATAAATAAATGAAAGGAATTTATTACAATGATTTAATACCAACACTAGAGAAGGATAAACACCTTCATATATACGGGTTACATAAACTTAATTTCTGGAGTTTAATCCCTTAACAAATATTAAGTTTAAGAAATACCCATTTAGTCATTATATTAAAGTTATTTATTATCACCATTGAAATATTTGACCAGAGAACTGATAATTAAAAACAAATGACTGTCAGATACATAACATAATACGGATATAAAAACCTACAAAAATTATACATATTTACTCCTCACAATAATAAGTAAAACCTACCAAACACACAAACACTACTTTTATTTAACAAGAAAAAACACACAAAAAGTAGAATACAATTATACTTTGACACACAGTAGAGAAAATAACAATATTGTGTGAATATTGTATTAGACAAACATGACGTCAACATAAGCAGGAACTATAAAGCTAAACAAGGGATTAGTTTATTGACATTACAAGGATTATCACCTCATACTTGAAGGTCACCAATCACGACCCCACACTTAAAGGTCACCAATCACGACCCCACACTTAAAGGTCACCAATCACGACCCCACACTTAAAGGTCACCAATCACGACCCCACACTAAAGGTCACCAATCACGACCCCACACTTGAAGGTCACTCAATCACGACCCCACACTTAAAGGTCACCAATCACGACCCTAATAATTGGGGTTAGTCACCAATCACACCCTATTACTCCTTAAAGGTCAATCACGACCCCACACTTAAAGGTCACACAGCTAAGCTATTTGACAAAGTTTAAATAAAGTAATAATTAATTTATATTACTTTACCTAATAATTAATTATCTCTAGAATATATTGTTAAGGTTATAGGGGAAAATATTATTACTGTCACACGTATATTATAGTGATTATAGAAAGTTAGGTTACAAGACGCTGCCGATAGAGAAATTATATATATATAAATTACGGGTTATAATGAACACATATCATTAGAATCCCATTATAGACACAGCAGATAATATAATTCATAGATAAAATAATAATGAACACACACACACACACACACACACACACACACACACACACACACACACACACACACACACACATACATACACACACACACACTTAAATAACCCACTAATTAACTTTATTTTCCTCTAAACTAACTCATTTAAACTACGTGATAAGTTAATAATTAAAGTTACAATAAGATTTTTACTCGTTTATATTCTATTAAGGAGAAAAAATCACTTATCTTTACGACTGTTGGAGGATAGACTTTGGTGGTGGTGGTGGTGGTAGTGATGTTAGATGCTGATGGTGGTAGTGGTGGTAGTAGTGGTAGTGGTGTTAGATGCTGATGGTGGTAGTGGTGGTAGTAGTAGTAGTGGTGTTAGATGCTGATGGTGGTAGTGGTGGTAGTAGTGGTAGTGGTGTTAGATGTTGATGGTAGGGATTCCAGGGATTGTGTATTCTGGACTAGCCTGAGCAGCTTCTGAGGCTACTTCCTCTGCTGCTATTTCTGGTGTTGTTTTAGCTGCTGTGGTTGTTTCTGTAGCTGTTATGACTGTTGTTTTAGCTGCTGTGATTGTTTGTGATGATGTTTTAGCTGCTTCTAATCCTGCTAAAGCTATCGTGGCTGTTGCAGAAGCTGTTGTGGCTGCTTGTGGTACTGCTTTAGCTGCTGTAGCTGTTCCTCCAGGCGTCTTAAACAGCAGCAGCTTCGTCTTGTTGTTTGGGTTGGAATATCGTCTTAATGCCTTCCTGGTCATCTCCATAAGGCAGGCAATGACCACACAGCCCAACACCACGATGGTTACCAGAATCAGGAGTACTATGTAGACCGTCCGGACAACTGTGTGAGAGAGAGAGAGAGAGAGAGAGAGAGAGAGAGAGAGAGAGAGAGAATTATTCCTTTAAATGTTGTTGATATAAGTGAATTAAAGTAACATTTCTATATACCAGTGCAATAGTGAGCTAGTTCTAACAGACCCCAAGATCTAATATAATCTAAACACATCATCAGGCCCGAGTTCTAAGGGGCCCCCCCCCAATAGAACCCCCCCCCCGAAGAGGTACTTACACTTCCTGTCCCCAGAGCTGGAACGGTAGACAGCCCTCTCTATACCGGAACTGACGGTAACTTTATTATAGAAGGCAGGACTGAGGGGATACTTCCGCTGGTCAACTGACCCAACACGTCATACACTTTTCTGCTGTATAGGTGACGTTTAGTACGACTGAGAGGCTGTGGGCATTTAAGGGAAGAAGGCATTATAGTTAGATATTTGGTAGTGTGTGTGTGTGTGTGTGTGTGTGTGTGTGTGTGTGTGTGTGTGTGTGTGTGTGTGTGAGTGTGTGGGTTATATATGTGTATAGATGTATTGAAAAAGGCCAAAAGAAGCTATAATTTTCGAAATTATATGAATTATGCATACCTGTTCTCTTACACACACACACACACACACACACACACACACACACACACACACACACTCACAGTAGGGGCCTGTGACTGGTGAAGATCCGTCGCCGAAGTCAATGTCCCAATAAAGGCCTGACCAATCTCCTGACGTCACCTGCAATACAACACAAGGCTCAGTACTCCTTCAGGCAGGTTATGAGTTGTGTTTAAGTTGTTCATAACTCTTGGGGTGTGTTTGGGGGGAGGGGGGTGGAGGATTGATTGTGGTTGTTGTGGTAGTTGTGGTAGTGGTTGTAGTAGTTCTCTCTCTCTCTCTCTCTCTCTCTCTCTCTCTCTCTCTCTCTCTCTCTCTCTCTCTCTCTCTCTCTCTCTCTTTCTCACTGTTGTCTCATCTTCATTTTAGTTATCTCCCACCACCACCACCCCCACCCCACCACCACCACCACCACCACCACCACCACCACCACCACCACCACCACCACCACCCCCCCCCACCACACCCCCCACCCCCACCACCACCACCACCACCACCACCACCACCCACCACCACCACCACACCCCCCACCACCACCCCCACCACCACCATAACTCACCTCCAAGGTAGCTATCACTTCCTCCCCCACCAACACCACCGTCGGCGTCACCGTCAAGGCCCCGGGCGCTATTCCAGTATCCCTGACGAAAAGTATAGATACACATTAGGAATTCAATACCACGTTGTTATAGTTATTGTGTTATGGAAGTATTGAATCAAATTACATTCAGTGTCTCTAAATAATAGTAGTAATAGTAGTAATAATAAATGGTGGCGAAGGTGTGGCTATTGAGAGGCTGGGCTACGTTAAAAAAAAAATAAATAAAAAAAAAATAAAATAGTAGTAATAATAATAGTAGTAGTAAATATAGTAATAGTAAAAATAATACCAACACAACCCTTTAGAATTATCGATCTTGTTTACATCCAGCACAACGATCAAGGTAGTATGTCCTTCCCCCTATCACGTACTGTACTTAATAAGCCAACACAGAGGACCTCGACACCCCACATCCCTCGGTCGTTATCATACATCTGGTAACCCATTTATAAATTTACTCTGTGCCGGATAAGATCTAGCAATTTGTGGCGCCATTGTCGATAAACAAATCAATTTTCTCAGTTTATATTTGTTATTTTTTTCCTCAAGGTCGTAATGTTAGTATCACTGGTAGTAGATATTAGCAGTAGTTTTGTTAGTAGTGATTATTAATACCTGTGTTTAGTATTTATTGTAATAGAGGTGATAGTATTAAATTCAGTCAAGATTTTGCTCGTTCCTATCGAGAGGACGACTCACCTAATGATGGGAGCAGCTGAGACATTTCCTCGGTTTCCGGTGTCTCTTGGTGGAGTGGTGGTACCTCTGTTGCGTGGTGGAGGAGCAGTGGTACCTCTGTTGCGTGGTGGAGGAGCAGTGGTACCTCTGTTGCGTGGTGGAGGAGCAGTGGTACCTCTGTTGCGTGGTGGAGGAGCAGTGGTACCTCTGTTGTGGCGGAGGAGCAATGGCCTCTGTTGCGTGGTGGAGGGCAGTCAAGTACCTCTGTTGCATGGTGGAGGGCAGTGACCACCTCTGTTGCGTGGTGGAGAACAGTGGTACCTCTGTTGCGTGGAGGGCAGTAGTACCTCTGTTGCGTGGTGGAGGAGCAGTGGTACTTTCCTGCGTGGTGGAGGAGCAGTGGTACCTCTGTTTGCGTGGTGGAGGAGCAGTGGTACTTTTCCTGCGTGGTGGAGGAGCAGTGAGGTACCTCTGTTGCGTGGTGGAGGCAGTGGTACCTCTGTTGCGTGGTGGAGAGCAGTGTAATTTACTTGCCTCTGTTGCGTGGTGGAGGAGCAGTGGTACCTCTGTTGCGTGGTGGAGGAGCAGTGGTACCTCTGTTGCGTGGTGGAGGAGCAGTGGTACCTCTGTTGCGTGGTGGAGGAGCAGTGGTACTTCCTTTGCGTCTGGCTGGATCAATGGTACTTGCTACACGTTTCAGTAAATCAGCAATGCTCGCTCGGTATGACGTTGCCCCCACACTGTCCCCCTGATCTTTCGTTGTGTTAGTGATGCCTGTAGGTCTCTTAGATGGATCAGTGTCACTTCTACCTTCTTTTGGTGACTCAGGAGTACTTCCACTTAGTTTGGGTGGTTCAGGAGTACTTCCACTTAGTTTGGGTGGACCATTGGTACTTCCACTTAATGTCAATGGGGCAAGAGTACTTCCATTATTTGTTTCTGCATTTCTTTTCTCTCTTTGATGACTTGTCTGATTACTATTCCTTCCCGTTGGTGGATCATCTACCCCACTACCCTCCTCTGACGGATCACTGGCTCTCTCTCTGTGCCACGGTGGATCATATAGTGGATTACTGGTGCCTCTTGGGATTATAGTAGTGAGGGGAAGGTGACTTGGTTCCCCCCCAGCCTCTACAGTCACCCATACCCACACTAGGCCTGAGAGAGTGGTGGTGTGGATACTGTTATTTAAACGGTGTTGATACCGAAGTGAAAATAACAATAATAACAACACTAACAATAATAACAACAATAATAATAATAACAATAATAATAACAACAACAATAACAGCAATAATAACAATAATAATAACAATCATAACATTAATAATAAATGAACGTTTTGTTTACACTGATTATAAATAAACAAATTAAATGTACACTCACCCAGTAGCAACACTCTTCGACCCCACATCTGTACAGCTCACACACCTGCATAATACAGAGCCACATATGAGATGAGGGAGCTAGGTCATCGTACTCAAGGGGTTGGGGTCATCGTACTCAAGGGGTTAGGTCATCGTACTCAAGGGTTAAGTCCTTTTCAAGAGGTTAATGCATCATACTCAAGAGGCTAAGTCATCATACTCAAAGGGTTAAGCCATCGTACTCAAGGGGTTAAGTTATCGTACTCAAAGGGTTAACTCATCGTACTCAAGGGATAATGACGAAGAATGGACCAAAGTTTATCCTCAATATTCTTCAACAATATTACCAGAAAAAGTCAAAATCTTAATACTTTCCCTGACTTCAAGATATATAACCAAATTTACTTACCAAAAGACAAAGTTGATTTCTTCGTTACTATTACTTTTCCTGTTAGTGAAAGTCTTGTTACTTTTACTTTCCTTCTTCTTCTTTATCTACTTTTACACAGACAGACAAGACGGGAGCTTTTAGATGACAGGAGACAGAAGACTAATTAACTTGTAGATGACAGGAGGTATTAGACAGGAGAGGTTGAGTAGGACGTTGACAGACAGCACGCAGACCTCACCCTCACCACCTGTCACACTGGCTGCAACCTGGAATGACAGTGAGGGTGATGGTGATCTTTTTCGTCTCGTTTGCGTGTTAGCTTGTCCCCTCCCCCTCTCTCTCTCTCTCTCCCTCATTTTTCTCCTTCCTCTTTGTACCTTTTTCTCGTTCCATATTTTCTCTCTCCCTGCCTCCCCCTCCACCTCCCCTTCTCTCCATCTTGTTCTTCTCTCACTCTTTATCTCAATCTCATCTTCCTTTCCCTCTCTTCCCCATCTTCCCCTTGCCTCTCCTTCCTCATCTGTATTGTAACATAAAAGGGTCACACTTCATCTCATTGGCGGGAAACTTTTGACGGCTTTTGAGGGGCAGATGATGTCTCTTCTGGGCACCCATACCCAGTTAGTTCACCTCTCCCCATCAACTGCTTCTTGTGCTTCCCTGTTGCTCTGTCGTAGAGTTATCTACTATTCCAGCACTAACCTATATAGCTGAGTATTGGGGTGTACATTATTTTCACCCTTATATATATATATTATTGTGTTGATTTACGTTTACTTATTATATTTAAAAATCACTTACATATTTTTCATATCCTATTACTTGTACCGTGTTGGGTAATGTTATGTCAACTTTGAGTGTGGTATCTACTTTTCATTTAAGTCCAGTAATGCTGTATAACTAAACCTCCAGTAAGAAGTCACTAGTAACGTATACAATACAGACAGATTGTCACTTGTTACGTAAATGAGCATGAGTTTTACAAGGTATTATAACTACAGGTACAGAAATTTGCCTTCTTGGTTGTTCAGTTTCCATAACCGTATTAACAATTTCTTATCTATTCTTTCTTCCCCTTCTCTTCACCCTCCTCCCCCTCCCCTTTCCTCCAGCCTCTCTCTATCATCTCTCTCTCTCCCTTCTCCTATTCCCTTATCTTCTCTCATCTCTCCCATCTACACAAATCTCTCATCGTCACTGGTATAATATTATTCTGGCCTCTTTACAATAATAGGGCCTATTATTCACACGTTGAGATCAAAAGATTTACCTGTGTTTTATTCAGGTCAGGATAATACGTAGGCTTGTACCTGTAGCTGTAACCTGAACCTGTAACCTGAACCTGTAACTGTAACCTGAACCTGTAGCTGTAACCTGAACCTGTAACTGTACCTGTAACTGCACTTGTATCTGTACTTGTGGGCTGCTGTTCTCCCTGTACTTGTATGGGCTTGTTCTGTTTATTTACCTGTTCCTGTATCAACACCTGTACCTGTATCAACACCTGTACCCGTGTGAAGACCTGTACCTGTATCAACACCTGTACCCGTATGAACACCTGTACCCGTATGAACACCTGTAACTTGTATCAACACCTGTACCCGTATGAACACCTGTACCTGTATCAACACCTGTACCTGTATCAACACCTGTACCTGTATCAACACCTGTAACTGTATTTTACCTGTTTAAATTGTCCTAATTTTTTACAGTGTTTTTGATGTCACGATGATAAGAGTTTATTAATCTGACCCAGTAAGGGGAGTGTGTTGATGACCCCAGGTGTGTGTTGATGACCCCAGGTGTGTGTTGATGACCCCAGGAGTGTGTTGATGACCCCAGGAGTGTGTTGATGACCCCAGGAGTGTGTTGATGACCCCAGGTGTGTGTGTAGATGACTTACCTGTGTTGATGACCTCAGGTGTGTGTTGATAACTTCACCTGTGTTGATGACCTCAGGTGAATGTTGATGACCCCAGGAGTGTGTTGATGACCCCAGGTGTGTGTGTAGATGACTTACCTGTGTTGTTGACCTCAGGTGTGTGTTGATGACCTCACTTGGATTACGCAGAATGACAAGACTAGTCCCAGGCATTAGGAACCTTGAGTACAGAGACAGGTTAAAGCATCTTAATTTGCACTCCCTCGAGAGACGTAGAGTGAGGGGCGATATGATAGAGGTGTATAAATGGAAGTCAGGGCTAAACAAAGGTGATATAACAAAGGTACTCAAACTATCAAACCATGAGCGAACTCGTATCAATGGTTTTAAATTAGACAAATTTAGATATAGTCGCGAGATCGGTAAACATTGGTTTGGAAATAGAGTAGTGAATGAGTGGAACAAGTTACCAAACATCATCGTTAACTCGAATACGCTGGATAGCTTCAAACATAAGTTGGATGGATATATGAGCGATAGGGGTTGGGTGTAAATGGGACTGCCCAGTATGGGCCAATAGGCCCGCTGCAGTTTCCTCCATTCTTTTGTTCTTATGTAGGTGTGTTGATGACCACAGGTGTGTGTTGATAACATCAGGTGTGTATTGATGACCTTACCTGTGTGCTGATGACCTCACCTGTGTATTGATGACCTTACCTGTGTGCTGATGACCTCAGATGTGTGTTGATGACCTTACCTGTGTATATATGAGTTTACCTGTGTTAATAACCACCTGTCTATCGATGATTTTGTATTTATTTTTAATGATAATCTCTATATTATTCATATCCCTTTCAATATTAAAATCGCACACCTCTATTCTGCAATGTAATAAATCCTACACTAATACAGGATATGTAATACAACAAATGCATTAATGTAGTACTGTTTTATTCATGGACAATTACATAAACACACAAATACTTTATCACATTAAATTACAGTTTGACAGGATTTCCCTTTCTAGTGTTTTAATGTGAATTCAATAGTAGTTTTTGTCTTTGAATTCCACTGTAATAGGGATGTAGCTTTATTTATTAATTCAGAGACAACAATACAGATACAGAAATAATTACAGTCAAAGTGATTATAAAATTAATTATATATACATAAACACTACTAATGATCAAAGTACAGGTGAAATACAGGTAAAGTTACAGGGATTTCAAGACACACACACACACACACACACACACACACACACATACACACACTCGTTACATGGTGATGCAAAACTTGAAGGAAAACAGAAAAGAGAACCGGAATTTTGAACATAATAGCGTGGTTAGGTTAGGTTAGGTTAGGGGTACAGTAAGTCTGATTAGGTTTAGTTAGGTTAGGTTGAATTCAGGTAAAATTTGGTTGGGTTAGGATAGGTTTAAGTTAAATCAGGTTTAGGTTAGGTTAAGTTTGGTTGGTGGTGATGGTGGCATACAGTACGCGTCACAGGTCAAAGGTTACGTATCAAATTGACACACACATATGACGATAGTGATGTCAGAGGTCAGCCATGAATTTGACCCTCATTTGGCTACATTGGTCACAGATATCAGGTCAAAGTTCAATCCTCTAGCGAGCGTTCATAATAGCGACCGTCGTGCCGTGAACCAGGCCTACCAACACTAAACAGATGACCAGAAGCAGGGCAGCCAACACCAACAGACCGATGTACAAGCCGTTCTTCTCTTTATTATCTTGCACGGCTGTAGGAGAGAGAGACAGAAAGACAGAGATTATTACGACGACCTGGAGAGATGGTAGAGACTTAAGGGTTAGTTTAATGTGTAAGAGAGATGCTGAGAGATCTTGGTTAGTTTCATGTCTTTGAGATATGTGGAGATATTGTAATTAGTTTTATATCATGGAGAGAGAGAGAGAGAGAGAGAGAGAGAGAGAGAGAGAGAGAGAGAGAGAGAGAGAGAGAGAGAGAGAGAGAGAGAGAGAGAGAGAGAGAGAGATAATAGCACCAAAAAGAATAATCATCTCAAACTAAGAGACCCTAACACGAATCAAGAGACTAAATGCTTCATGTTATCTCTATTTCTCTCGTTACTTCAACAACTAAGGTCTTTAAACGCGATAAAGTGAGTCATTTGTTTTATTTATAGAGACAATTGGTATTAAAAAAAGAGAGATAGACTTACAATCGTCGTCAGGGAACTTATAAAGGTCTGTGTCGAACCTGAACTTACACACGACTTCATGGTGGAAACAAACATCTTGGTAGTATTAACAATTATATTGGTTGAACTTACAATTGATTTCATTGAACTAACAATCGTCTTAACAGGATTTACAATCATCCTCATAGAACTTAAACACGTCTGCAGAGAACTTAAGAACTTATATTTATTTATAGAGAACTTAACCATCGTCTTAAGAGAACATACAAACGACTTCAATGAACTTAAGACCTTCCAATCATCCAAAGAGAACTTAAAAAACACCTTTAGAGAACACAAAAACGTTTTCACTGATCTTAGAAACGTTTTCACGGAATTAACACAGGTCTTCATTGCACTTATGATCGTGTTGACAGAACTAACAAACGTCAACATAGAACTAAAGAACTTACAGTCATCATGAGAGTCTGGACGTGGAGGTTTGGTAATATTGACGGTCCTTTTACGGGTTCGAGGAGTACCTAAACCCAACACCTTGGCTTCGATTGTATACGAACCCTTGGCGGAGTACCTATGGGATCGTTTCACTTTCTTCGAATCTGAAACACGAGTCAAGAAACAAATCAATACACGAAAAAAAAAGTAATTTGAAGAGAGAAATAGATTAATGAATGATGTAAATCGATGAACAAGAACATATAGATTATTAAAATAGATATTGGAGTTTATTTAGGTTATATATAGTTAATTTAGGTTATTATTTGATTTACACACACACGCACACGCACACGCACACACACACACACACACACACACACACACACACTCACCGTCAAGTACACCTCGCACTTTAGAAGATCCATCACCAAAGTCAATCCGGTACATAACCACGCCAGCATGTTCAGCGTTGTTGATCTGTAAACACAAGCTTGAGTGAATCGTAACCATGGGGTGTTACATAAAGCTTAAATAGCTATTACATAAGCTTAAATGGGTGTTACATAAATTGGATTAACCTTAAATTCAAGTAGATTAAGCTTGACTCATTTTTAAATCACCCTGACTTAAGAGCTTGATAATGATTCAAGTTTATATTCCACTGATTTAAACTTAACCTATACTGGCTCGAGGTGTGTGTGTGTGTGTGTGTGTGTGTGTGTGTTACCTTGATCTTCACAGAGACAGGTTCACCAATACGTCCTGGGTGTGGGTCAACTGTAACTTCCACCGTCGCTGCTTTCATCACCTCAGTCACACTCAAGGGTAGAAAAAAAAAGGAGACGAAATATAAACATACATACATACGGACAAATGAGAACCACCCCCCCCCATTTATTAACCCTCAACCCCCACCACTATCACCACTACCCACTAAGACTACCCACCACAACCACCATAATTACCACCACCACTCCCACCATCACCATCCACCCTTACCACCACCACTCACACCATCACCATCCACCCTTACCACCACCACTACCACCATCCTCCTTACCACCATAACCAGCACCACCACTACCACCATCACCACCATCGTAAATTGAAGTTTTTCCATAATTATCATCGACTTACCCTCATTTACGATAAAAAAACTCCAAACTACCATAAGAAGCTCTGAGAATCCACTAAATGACTTACTATTTATTTTGTATAATTAACTCTTCGTCATAGTACTCAAATGCCTCGTCAACGGGAAGGTCTGAAGCCACCACAGCCGTCACCAGCATCCACCAACACAACACTGGAACCCGGACGAATTTACATGTTAAATCACCATCATAAAACAGCCAAACTTTATAATATTTTCAAGTTTATTTACAACATAATTTTAAAATAATCTCAATACTTCCCATTCCATATTATCGTTTGTATTTTATTATTGTTTGCACCATTTTTTTTTTCGATTCATTATTATATAGTCTGTTTACATCTCCCATCCCTTTGTTTACACTTCTAGTTGTGGTTTATACTCGATATATTATTCTACAGGTGTTGGTGTCTGATGAGGTAAGAAGAGTTAATTAGTTCATCATTTACCTGTCACCAACATCGTCCCTCGTTGCCACACCTGTACACAGAGAGACGGAGAATGTTAGAACGTACACATCATTATAGAGTTTACTATCTGGGGTAAATATACTCAATTTCTGTCTTTAATGTATAGTATAAACACATTCTTGGTAACATTAAAGGTTATTAAGTGGCCAAGGAAATGCAGAGGGTTTTTGTTGCTAATCTATCCTTCTGTCTGACCTGACTGTCTGCCTGTCTGTCTCTCTCTTACCTGATGGCTGGACTTGCTCTCCTCCAGGGGCCACTGACGATGAGTGTGTGTGTATTGCTGAGAAATTCCTGTAGTAGCTACACACGTCACTCAAAGCCTTCTAATTTCCCAAAGATGATGAAGGTCTCTGGTTGTTGATGTAGAAGAAAAAGTAGACACTATGGATGACTGTAGGCGTTAATGTTGTTTCCCGGAGCCCAGTAGCGGTTATGAGGGGCTCCCATAGAGGTTTCAGTGGTAGGGTAAGGCGTATGGATGCTGAAGTAGTGAAGGCTTGAAGACTGTGCAGGTGAGGACTAAGGGTATTAGGCTGTACTGAGCGTGTGGTGGACAGTGTCATGTGTGAGAGGGTGGAGCTATGATGTGTTCAGGTCACTTATTATCATTCTTACATATCAGCTGATCATATACGTGTCCGGAAATGTGTGTGTGACGTAACACCCCCCCCTACCCCACCTCTCCCTCTCTCTCTCTCTCTCTCTCTCTCTCTCTCTCTCTCCTTTTCCGCGTTCTGCCTTTTCTCAAGTCCTTCCACAAAACATTCCAAAACCAGGGAAGGACTACAACACCTATCTCCCGTCTTCTATCCCATAACCTAACCTAAATCTAACCTAACCTAACCTAAGCCTAACCTACATACTTGTTTAAACAGTGATAACATCAAACTGAAGCTGTTACGTTTAGAAATTTAGTGTAATGTAGAACAGCTCTTAACCAGGTCGAGTGTTCTAGTTTGTTTACATTAAATCACAACACAATTTAAAGCTAGTGATCTTATCCACGTTGTTTAGGTGATGGATAAACTCTATATTGACTTAGGATGGATTAATGGATTATTATACGTGAATTAGGATCATTGAGGGTAACCTGAGACCATCTTGGCCATGTCAGAGGTGTTGGGCTGGCTCAGGGGCTAGGTTAGGCTGGGGTCTGGAGAGGTGCTAGGCTGGGCTGGGGTCTGGAGAGGTGCTAGGTTAGGCTGAGGTCTGGAGAGGTGCTAGGCTGGGCTGGGGTCTGCAGAGAAAGTAGGGCTGGGCTGGGGTCTGGAGAGGTGCTAGGGTTGGGGTCAAATTGGAGAGGTGCCAGGTTAGGCTGAGGTCTGGAGAGGTGCAAGGTTAGGCTGAGGTCTGCAGAGGTGCTAGGTTATTAGCTGGGTCTGGAGAGGTGCTAGGTTAGGCTGGGTCTGGAGAGGTGCTAGGTTAGGCTGAGGTCTGGAGAGGTGCTAGGTTAGGGTGAGGTCTGCAGAGGTGCTAGGTTAGGCTGAGGTCTGGAGAGGTGCTAGGTTAGGGTGAGGTCTGCAGAGGTGCTAGGTTAGGCTGGGGTCTGGAGAGGTGCTAGGTTAGGCTGAGGTCTGGAGAGGTGCTAGGTTAGGCTGAGGTCTGGAGAGGTGCTAGGTTAGGCTGAGGTCTGGAGAGGTGCTAGGCTGGAACTGAATTCTCGAAGATACGTAATTTATTTTTACTCATTGCTGTTAAGAAAAAATATAATAAATCACTTAAACATCAATACAAATATAAATTCCTAAATAACATCAAAACTACAGAAAGATCATTAATGTATCTACAAGGAGTCAGTTATATCTAGAGAGAAGAAAGAAAATAAGAAGATATTACAGAAAAATAAATAGATGGTGTAGGTAATAAACTAAACTGGCTGCATTGGAATGTTATAACACTAGTATCGTTCATCTGTGATGGTCTCGATTGATTGTTAACACGGGGGACTCCCTGGCATCAGCACCCCACTACCACCACCGGCGTCACCACCCTCAGCCACTCTTATTGGGGAGTTGAGAGACGCCGGGCGACTCCTCTTCACCACCACCACCACCAGGACCAAGGCGCCATTAACCCTCTGTGACGCTACTCAGTACAATACAACATGAGCCGTCTACAGGTACAGTGCTGTAGGTGTTAGGTTTAAAGTCACACTGTTTATATCAGAAGGAACAGTACGGTTAGTAATTTGGGTGTGTGATAAGGTACAGGGACAGGTGAAGGTAGATAATTACAGGTATAGGTACAAGTTAAGACACAGGTAAAGGTACAGGTGCAGCAGGGTCACGTACAGGTAATGGTGAAGGTAGATAATTACAGGTACAGGATAAGGTAGAGTTAGAGGTACACGTGAAGGTAGAGTTAGAGGTACAGGTGAAGGTAGATAAAAAGACAGAAGTAGACATTGAGATAGACACACAAATAGAGGTAAAAACACACTGAGGATTTTCACGGATTCACGAACCGAGAATTAGTCGCGGATTCTTACGGATTCATGTATAAATATTGCTCTCGTCACGTAATGAAATCTCAACACAACATCAACATACACACTAACTAACATTATCACAGGTTAATTACATAAGTTATTCATTTATATAATCCATCATTTATTCAGTTATTTAATTCTATACTTATTTATTCATTTCCTTTTTCGTTAATGTATTGGTCGGTTAGTTTAGTAAGTCGTTATAACAGCTTGTGTCTCTCCCTCAGGTTATGATTGGCGGGACCCTCCTGACGCTGGGTGAGTACCTGAGAGAGAAAGAGAGAGAGAGAGAGAGAGAGAGAGAGAGAGAGAGAGAGAGAGAGAGAGAGAGAGAGAGAGTATATTTCATACATCTGATAACATACTCATAACAACATCTGATAACATACTCATAACAGTATAACCTATTAACTGTTGTTTGCATTATATAACATGGTTGTGGTTATAGGCTTGTTATGCTGTGAGGCGAAGATGGTGGTTCTGGAGGCTCCACTATCCCACAACAACCACAACAACCACAACCAACACTTTTACCATGACAAGTAAGTCGTCAATCTGAAATCTGAACCAAATCCTCTGAAATCTTACCAGTATTCCTTAAAAGCTGATCCAACCGTCTAAAATCTGACCCAAACCCCTTAAATTCGCCCAATTCCTCTAAAATCTCAACCAACCCCTTAAAAATCTGGTCCAAATCCTCTGAAATCTGACCTAAACCCCTGAAATCTAACAAAATTCCTTTATATGCCCAAACCCCCTAAATTCTAACACAAAAAACCGCGAAATCTGACCCAAATCCCTTAAATCTGACCCAAATCCCTTAAATCTGACCTAACCCCCTAAAATCTGATCCAACCCCATTGAAATCTGACCCAAAACCCCTTGAAATATGACGAGAACCCTTAAAGTGTTTTTAGAGATCTAATTACCATTTTCTCTCGCCTGTGGAATAAATTTTCTTCCTCCCGTCTCTTCAGTACAGAGACCGTCAAAACAGAGATGGTTTTGTTGACAGGAAGTGACCGTCATTTGAACTTGGACGGAGAGCCAACAGAGACAGATGTTGACAGGGTAAGTCGGTGTGTGGGTGACGATAAGAGTAGGTGGGTGATGGGTGTGTGGGTGATGGTAGTGTGTGGGTGATGGTAGTGTGTGTGTGTGTAGAGAAAGTTTGATAGAGAGATAAAGAGAGAGAGAAAGACAGATAGAGACAGAGAAACTCATTAATTAGTAAGATTTATTTTACAGGTAAAGGACCCAAATTGGCAACACTTAATTAAGGAGGAAGCACCTATTTACCCAGGTGAGTTTCAGGTGAAGACTCGTTCACTATCTCTTTATATATTCAGTTATTCGTCTAATTTCTTTGCTATTTATTCATTCAAACGATTTATTATATTTTATTTACTTATTTGATTAGTTTTCTTACAATTATTCATTTATTTTCTTTATGTCTAATCTATTTTTTTTTCTCTCAATTATTCCATTTCATTTTGTTTACATATTATTATTTTTTTTAGGCTCGTTGTCGCTTGCAGGGGAGAAGAATTTTCGACGCAGGCGCAGTATTAAATCAATTCCCTCCCCGACTAATCCCACCCCCTCCCCTACGAATCCCACCTCCTCCCCAACCAAGTCCACCCCCTCCCCTACGAATCCCACCTCCTCCCCAACCAAGTCCACCCCCTCCCCTACGAATCCCACCTCCTCCCCAACCAAGTCCACCCTCCCCTACATGAATCCCACCTCCTCCTCAACTGTCCACCCTCCCCTACGAATCCCACCTCCTCCCCTACAACCAAGTCCACCCTCCCCTACGAATCCCACCTCCTCCCTACAACCAAGTCTGACCCCCTCCTACCAATCCCACCTCCTCCTCCTCCTCCTCCCTCCAATCTCACTTCTTCCCCTACCAATCTTCCCTCCTCTTTATCAACCAATCACCTGACAGAAAAAAACGAAGGGGTGACCAATGCCCGTTTGACGTCGAATCTGAGGACCCTTGACCTCAACCAAGACCAAACCTCGACCAAGACCCCAACACCAGGAAGCTACAACACGATGGTAAAAATGGTGAGTTAAATGAAGTCTAAATGTTGTTTTGACGTCAAATTGAACTTAATTTTATAATTTTGTGTTGTTTACGAGATCCGTGAATAATATTTTCTACCTTTTTTACATATTAGAGTCTTGTTTACAGTACTTCTACCTTAGTTTATATTGGCAAACTATTACTGACATATAGAAATTTAATCTCTCTCTCTCTCTCTCTCTCTCTTCTACAGTAGCGCGTCAAAACCGGCGTATGTTGACAGCGCTGGTGGCATTGGTAGCGGTGATAACCCTGGTAGTATTGATCATCATACCAGGCTGTGGAGAGCAACAGAGGACTTAGCTGACAAGAAAGGCAACAGCAGAGTCCTGTCCCATCCCAAATCCACAACCTTCACATGGAATCCAACCTACCCAAGCCACCAAAGCTACCAATTTCGTGCCCCAGAATGTGGTAGGGTATGGTAGAGTGTGGTAGGGAGTGGTAGAATGTGGTAGGGTGTGGTAGAATGTGGTAGGGTGATCCAACGGGGTGTTAGAATGATCTGGGTGTGGTAAGGTGTTTTAAGATGTGGTTAGTTGGATACAAGGTGTGGTGGGGTGATCCAGTTAAGGTGTTCCAGGGTGTGGTAGAGTGTAGTAGGGTGTGGTAGGGTGACCCAGGGTGTGGTAGGGTGATCCAGGGTGTGGTAGGGTGTTCCAGGGTGTGGTAGGGTGATCCAGGGTGTATTATGATGATCCAGGGTGTGGTAGGGTGTTCCAGGGTGTGGTAGAGTGATCCAGGGTGTGGTAGGGTGTTCCAGGGTGTGATCAGTGATGACGAACTGTACAATTATCCAAAGTTTGAATCCTTAACTAATCTGTGTGTGTGTGTGTGTGTGTGTGTGTGTGTGTGTGTAAATGTTTATATCATTGTTTACAAGAAAGACCCTGAACCATATATATACCCTCATTAACGTGTGTTTTGCACCTTGTAATTCCAACATTACGTTACTGTAAAACAAATAATTATAATGTAATTGAAGCCACGTATGTTTACAGCATATAAGTTACCTATTTTATGAAGAGATATCCATAGTTTTAATATAGTCATTGTGATCACCTGAAGATTAACAACCCTAACCTTAATCTAACCAAACCTAACCTAACCTTAATCTAACCTAACCTAACCTGACCTAACTTAACCTCATCCGTAGTGTTAGGATGAAATAAGCTGGGGTGGATATTCTTCAGGTGATCCTATCTTTATTTATTTAACGCATTTTATTTCAATAAGTATTGGTAATTATAAGTAACAATGCAATAAGTAACGATGCAATAAGTAACAATGCAATAAGTAACCATACAATAAGTAACGATGCAATAAGTAACAATGCAATAAGTAACAATCTAGGTTTAAGTTTGTTAAGTGTGACAAACAGACTCTTACTTTATTGCACTATGTTGATGTTAATTGATTGCCACGCTAATAAAAAAGTAACAAGTATTTGGTTTTATTCAATGCTTCTATATTTTTCTGGAGAGAGAGAGAGAGAGGGGGTGGGGCAGGGGTCTCTAGATGTAGTTGTGAGTTGTGATGTGTTGTAGTGGGTCTCAGGAAGCATTGGGAATATATCTTGAGGTCTTGTGGTGGAACACTGTGGCACAACAAACCTGGTTAGGGAGTTAAAGAAAACAATTAATTGCTCAAAGGGAAAGGTCAAATAAATACAAATGTTAAAAAGGAAAATCACGGATAAAATAATATGTACCCTAAATTATAACCCGTAAGACAAACTCGTGGATATACTGTAACATCATATAAAGTCATAAGTCAACTGTAAATATCACATACTAAAGAGATATAAGCCTCCAACCTGTACAGCCAATCCTGCCCCCCCCCCCCTCACCAGCTTTACACATGAGGATATTTCACCCTTTTCTGTGGTCGAACAGAAGTTGAGCTGCTGGCCATCAGATGGCAGGGAGGAGGTGGGTCTGAACGACACACTCACACTGTTTAACAATAAAGCAGGGAGTTGTACATTCTTAGTTAACGGGCTCACGAGCTTCACGCTTTACTCAGTCGAGTGTTTATGACTGGAGCTGGCAGATGCCCTCCGCACTAGGTGTCACATACAGGCGAAATCCTTTCTGCTTGCTGGGCCGTCAGGCCAGCTGCCAGCAAAAACGATCAATATGTTGGGATGAAAGTGGCCAGTGTGCCGCCGCCTTTAAGGTGAAGAAGCCACAAGTTCAGAAAACTACCAATGGCAAACTTTTTTGGAGTGAGAATTGTGAACTCTTGGAACCATCTACCAGAGTGTTGTGACGGCACCGACTGTGAGCTCATTCAAGACCAGACTTTACCAATATTGGAGCAAGTACAGATACATTCAGGAGCCATTGCATGCCCAGTGCTTGTCAACAGTGCGTAACAGAGACGTGACCGACCGCCCAAACAGTTAACACGCCAATCAGTGGCGAAGAGGATAAAGTCAATTTCAACAACAGTAAGTAAAAAAATACTCATTTATTAACATTACAGTACACCAGATACCAAATAAATATGCCAAGATTATTTAAAATAATATATTTTAGAACAAAAACGCAATACTAAACTTAAAATGAACTATTATCAAGAAATACTTATACAATACATTAGACTTCCATAATAGACTAGTGTCCCCAACAATGTTTTCATTTTCTCGGCTATCATAGAAAACGTACATGGATAACTATAATAAAATTAAACAAAATGAATTTTATATAGACCGTAATATCATCATTAATAAACAACGAAAAAATAACTTCTACTCGATATTCAAGTCACTATTTACTACGAAAATTAAATAACAATATTTAAATGAAATGAATGAATGTAAATCCCCAAATTAAATGTTTTAAATGTCTCCAATGAATGAATTTAAAAGGGTATAAATAACAATATTTAAATGAAATGAATGAATATAAATCCCCAAATTAAATGTTTTAAATGTCTCCAATGAATGAATTTAAAAGGCTACTTTTAAATACGTCTTTAAATAGGGTTTAATGGTGAAATTTAATGACCCAATTTATTATCAGCAGTCATTGTTTATTTACACTCGTTGTTTATGTGTTTCTTTATGCTGATTTGATTAGATTGTCGTACGTGTTAGTGAAGATATTTTGCCATACGAGTTATTGAAGATCTTTTGTAATACGTTTTAATGAAGGTATTTGTCTTAGGTGTCATTGAAGGTTTTTTGGCATAGGTGTTATTGAAGGTATTTCGACATATGTCTTAATGAAGGAATTTTGCTATAGGTGTTACTGAAGGAATTTTGCCATACGAGTTAGTGAAGTTATTTTATCATAGGTATCACTGAAGGAATTTTGTGTTAGATGTTATTGAAGGACTTTTGTCGTAAGTGTTAGTTAAGAAATTTTGCCATTCGAGTTAGTGAAATAATTTTGCCATAGGCATTACTGAAGGTATTTTATCATACATTTTAATGAAAGAATTTTATTATAGGCGTTACTGAAGGTATTTTGTCATAGGTGTTAATGAAGGAATTTTATTAGAGATGTTAGTGAAGGTATTTTATCATACGTTTTAATGAAAGAATTTTGTTAAGTGTTACTGAAAGTATTTTACCATACGAGTTAGTGAAGGTATTTTGCCATACGTTTTAGTGAAGGAATTTTGTTATAGGTGTAATTGAATGTATTTTGTTGTACTGTACGTGTTATTGAACTGAATTCGTGCACATGTTGAACCGTATTTGTGCACATGCTGAATTGAATTTGTGCACATGTTGAGGTGAAACTTTGTACGTGTTGAACCGAATCTGTGCACATGATTGAACTGAACTTGTGCATATATTGAAGAGAAGCTAAACACATATTTAAATAAATCTTTGCTCATGTTAAACTGAGCTTGTGCACATGTTCAATCAAATGGTGAACTGGCGCACATGTTCAGCCAAAATGGTGAACTGGCGCACAAGTTCAGCCAAAATGGTGAACTGGCGCACATTGTCAGCCAAAATGGTGAACTGGTGCACATGTTCAGTCAAAATGGTGAACTGGCGCACATGTTCAGTCAAAATGGTGAACTGGCGCACATGTTCAGTCAAAATGGTGAACTGGCGCACATGTTCAGTCAAAATGGTGAACTGGTGCAACTGTTCAGTCAAAATGGTGAACTGGTGCACACGTTCAGTCAAAATGGTGAACTGGTGCACATGTTCAGTCAAAATGGTGAACTGGCGCACATGTTCAGTCAAAATGGTGAACTGGCGCACGTTCAGTCAAATTGGTGAACTTGCACATGTTCAGTCAAAATGGTAAACTGGCGCACATGTTCAGTCAAAATGGTGAACTGGCGCACATGTTCAGTCAAAATGGTGAACTGGCGCACATGTTCAGTCAAAATGGTGAACTGGCGCACATGTTCAGTCAAAATGGTGAACTGGCGCACGTTCAGTCAAAATGGTGAACTGGTGCACATGTTCAGTCAAAATGGTGAACTGGTGCACATGTTCAGTCAAAATGGGGAACTGGCGCACATGTTCAGTCTAAATGGTGAACTGGTGCACATGTTCAGTCAAAATGGTGAACTGGCGATGTTCCGTCAAAATGGTGAACTGGAGTACATGTTCAGTCAAAATGGTGAACTGGAGCACATGTTCAGTCAAAATGGTGAACTGGTGCCCATGTTCAGTCAAAATGGTGAACTGGCGCACATGTTCAGCCAGAATGGTGAACTGGTGCCCATGTTCAGCCAAAATGGTGAACTGGTGCCCATGTTTAGTCAAAATGGTGAACTGGCGCACATGTTCAGTCTAAATGGTGAACTGGCGCACATGTTCAGCCAAAATGGTGAACTGGCGCACATGTTCAGTCAAAATGGTGAACTGGCGCACATGTTCAGTCAAAATGGTGAACTGGTGCCCATGTTCAGCCAAAATGGTGAACTGGTGCCCATGTTCAGTCAAAATGGTGAACTGGCGCCCATGTTCAGTCAAAATGGTGAACTGGTGCCCATGTTCAGTCAAAATGGTGAACTGGAGTACATGTTCAGTCAAAATGGTGAACTGGTGCACATGTTCAGTCAAAATGGTGAACTGGCGCACATGTTCCCCTAACCTGGCATCCTGCTGACGCTCAAAACCCATTTATATCTTTTTATCAAATTCCACCTGTTTACATCACGGCTGACGTCACTAATTAAGAGTAATACCTGTGTTATACGTGACTCATCAAAATATTTAATGACTTTGTGACATCATGTGTGTGTATATTTAGAGGGATGGATGGTGGTGGGGTGGGGGTGAGAGGGATGGAGAGGGTGGTGAGAGGGAAGGTGGATGGGGTGGGTGGTGTGGGTGGTGAGAGGGAGGGAGGGTAGTGTGGGTGGTGAGAGGGAGGGTGGGTGGTGTGGGTGGTGAGAGGGAGGGTGGGTGGAAGGTTTTTTTTTGTAGAGAAAGGAGGGGTGAAAGAAGAAAAGAGGTGGGGGAAGGAAGTTATAGTTCGGAAATTGCAGAAATTTAGGAGGAGGTAAGAGAGGGCGGGCTGACCGCCTAGCTAAGCTAATAGTGTGTTAGGGTTGTGTCATGGGTTAGTTATTGTCTGTCGGTACAGGCACTAGACATCCTACCCTGTCCCATAAAGGGAGTTTTGAGGGCCTTATTTCAAATTCGCCGACCCTACTGGCGGATGCTGGTCTAGGGAGGTTGTCTATTGCCTGGCCGTATAGAAAGGGGGTGGTAATGGACCTTTTAAGATTTGGTAACTTTTTGGGAACCATGTATGGTTGTTGTTATCTGGTGGGAGTCTTTGAAGGAGTTCTTGCTCTGATCGTTCTATCTTTTGCCAGACTCTGCTGGCCAGGGTGTGCAGCTGCTGGTTGATGGGTTTTATTCTCAGGTCTCTATGTACCTCGGCTGTGGTTCTGGTGGAAGGGTGGGAGGGAAGATGGTGTGGGTGGTAAGGTGAGAGGGAGGTAGGGTGGTGTGGGTGGGGGTGAGAGGGAGAGTGAGAGGTGTGGGGTGATGAGTGGGAGGAAGGGAGAAGGGGGTATACAGGCAGAGAAAAAAATTAACAGTATATCAATCATTTCCATAATTTTGTAATAAACAATTTAAAAAAACTGAACGTAACATTTCGATATTAAATTCCTTCGGTTTTTTTCCCAATTAAAAATAATATGAAAAAAATCGCCGATATTTTGGACTTTAGTTCGTAAATAAGAGGACATATTTTTTTTTTAATATCTTGAAGGGAAGAATAATTTGAATATTTCAGTGTTTGTATTAATATGATTGAATATATTATTTTTAAGTTAGTAGGTGGAGGTACAGGACACACAGACACACGCGCACACACACACACTCTCTCTCTCTCTCTCTCTCTCTCTCTCTCTCACCCAAAAAAGACCAAAACACAAACATCAGAGACACATGCTAGCCAACACACCCTGCCTTCCGTTCTGTCCTATTAAAACCTGTTTACTCAGAGCCACTACAAGTACACAGGAATAATAACAGAGGAGAGAGCTTTTACCGTTTGCGTCAGGACCTGTTGTTGACATTAGGACATAACTTTTTAGGGAGCTTTATTATTACACAGTTAGAGTTTGGTGAATGGTCGAACCAGAATTAATTTTCACTGGTGTTATCCCCTCTCCCCCACCCACCCGCCCACCCTACCTGCATACCATACCTCCCCTCCTCTTCTGAATCCCCCCCTATCTTGCCTCCTCTCACCTGTCCCCCTTCCCTCCTCTAACACCTCCTTACCTTAAATCTCACCTGATCCTTCCTACCTTTTACCTCCTCCCTCCCTCTGTTTCCCTCCTCTTACTTTGTCCTCACCTAACACACCACTTCACCCCCACCTCGCCCTTCACTTCATTCCCCTCTCTATGCTGAATAAAATTGGTGCACCTCGTATTGAAGGAGTTAAAGTGTTAGATAAAGGTGATATTGGGTAGTATTTGCATAGGATTATCGCATGTGGTGGGTTATCACTGTCTGCAGGCACACCTTTGCATTAAAAATATTACGAACATAACTTACCCTAATCTCAGTTCTCTTAACCTAACCTAACCAAACCTCTCAGGTCACGTTAAGATAATTTAATCATCAGCTGACATTAGCTTAGGGGGGCTAATCTTCAGGTGATACCAAAAAGACATAAAATTAGTCTGTTTGTCTGTTAGTCTGTCCGTGTGTGTGGGAAGGAATATCTGTAGATTCACGGTTTTTTAGTACGAATATTGGGGTCCTGTACTGAATCCGGATATGAAATTGGTTCGATATTTAGGATATTTGGAAGATTCGGTTATATGTCTATGAGCTTAAGTGCTAAAACGTGTTTAAGTATTTGTCTCTACTCTAGTGGGTGAAGGATGATCAAGTGAGAGAGAGAGAGAGAGAGATAGAGAGAGAGAGAGAGAGAGAGATTGAGAGAGATGAATGCATAATGTTGATTCAAGTAGATATAAACGGTGTGTGTGTGTGTGTGTGTGTGTGTGTGTGTGTGTGTGTGTGTGTGTGTGTGTGTGTGTGTGTGTGTGTGTGTGTGTGTGTGTGTGTGTGTGTGTGTGTGTGTGTGTGTGTGTGTGTGTGTGTGTGTGTGTGTGTGTGTGTGTGTGTGTGAAAGAGAGAGAAAGACAGACAGGTAGACAAACAAACACCTGAATACAAAATTAAAACACCCCTCTAAAAAAAAACAAGCCTAAAAACACACTCCGATAACCCCATCTCACAACATCAGGTGAGTTGGGAGCCGAATCAACACAGTAATTAAATCATTGCCTAAGAGGGTCACCTGGTCACGAGTCCTCTCAGGTAAGCAGGTAAGTAGGTTATCGGAGGCATCAGCTGCAGGTAGGAATATTCGTCAGAAGGTAGGGATATTCGTCAGCAGGTGGGGATATTCGTCAGTAGGTAGGGATATTCGTTAGTAGGTGGGGATATTCGTCAGTAGGTGGGGATATTCGTTAGTAGGTGGGGATATTCGTCAGTAGGTAGGGATATTCGTCAGCAGGTGGGGATATTCGTCAGCAGGTGGGGATATTCGTCAGCAGGTGGGAATATTCGTCAGCAGGTGGAATAACGTCAGCAGGTGGGGATATTCGTCAGCAGGGTGGGATATTCGTCAGCAGGTGGGGATATTCGTCAGCAGGTGATATTCGTCAGCAGGTGGGAATATCTGTCAGCAGGTAGGAATATTCGTCAGAAGGTAGGATATTCCGTCAGCAGGTGGGGATATTCGTCAGCAGGTAGATATTCGTCAGCAGGTGGAATATCTGCCAGCAGGTGGGGATATTCGTCAGTAGGTGGGATATTCGTCAGTAGGTAGGGATATTCTGCCTGTGCAGGTAGGGATATTCGTCAGTAGGTGGATATTCCTGGTTAGTAGGTGGGGACATTCGTCAGCAGGTGGGGATATTCGTCAGTAGGTGTGATATTCGTCAGTAGGTAGGAATATTCGTCGTTGGTAGGGATATCGTCAGCAGGTGGAATATTCGTCAGCAGGTGGATATTCGTCAGCAGGTGGGAATATTCGTCAGCAGGCAGGGAAATACCCTTGCCGTAGGTAGGGATATTCGTCAGCAGGTGGGGATATTCGTCAGCAGGTAGACATTCGTCAGCAGGTGTGGGAATATTCGTCAGCAGGATATTCGTCAGTAGGTAGGGATATTCGTCAGTAGGTGGGAATATTCGCCGCAGGTAGGGATATTCGTCAGCAGGTGGGGATATTCGTCAGCAGGTGGGGATATTCGTCAGCAGGAGGTAGGGGAATATTCGTCAGCAGGTAGGAATATTCGTCAGCAGGTGGGAATATTCGTCAGCAGGTGGGGATATTCGTCAGCAGGTGGGAATATTCGTCAGCAGGTGGGAATATTCGTCAGCAGGTGGGGATATTCGTCAGCAGGTGGGGATATTCGTCAGCAGGTGGGGATATTCGTCAGCAGGTGGGAATATTCGTCAGCAGGTGGGGACATTCGTCAGTAGGTAGGAATATTCGTCAGCAGGTGGGGATATTCGTCAGCAGGTGGGAATATTAATCACCGAGAGAGAATACTTATGTTGTGGCCACATGTTGGTGAAATTGTGGCCACATAAGCTGCCGATATTGTGGCCACAGCTACGAGTGAATTACTCGATAAAGCCACCTGTCAGTTGTCTCCAGGTAAAAAGGCAGGTAAATAGAGCTAATTACGGTGCACCAGTCGCGCTTACCTCTCACAACCACGACCAGGGTTCGATTCCTTCTTGGTGTAGATGAGAAGGTTATTTTTGTCTGTGACCTTATCAAGTATTGTTCATGTTCCCAACGTCCTACAGACAGACAGATAGACAGACAGACAGACAGACAGGTAGGTACAGATGTTGACAGAAGTATACAGGTGATGCCTTAACTTCCTAGGCAGGGACAGAGAAGTTATATACATTGAGATGTAATCAAAACATTGGATCGCTGAGGCAGAGTTAAAGACTTTAGTTAGAGCGTTTGAGATGAGTTCCCAAGGGGCGGCCGTGGCGAAGATGGTAATGGCTCGGACTACGACCCTTAAGTCCAAAGTTCGATACCCGGCTCAGACACGGTTGAAGGGATTATGGAAGGGTGGTGAGGGTAGTGGTGAGGGTGGTGGTGGTGAGGGTGGTGATGGTGAGGGTGGTGGTGGTGGTGGTGAGGGTGGTGGTGGTGGTGAGTGAGGATGGTGGTGAGGGGGTGGAGGATGGTGGTGGTGAGGTGGTGATGGTGGTGAGGGTGGTGGTGGTGGTGAGGGTGGTGGTGGTGGTGAGGATGGTGGTGGTGGTGAGGGTGGTGGTGGTGGTGGTGAGGGTGGTATAACTCTGAATATAACCTCACAAGACACACGTTCGATCCCAGGGATGAGGAGGGTAAGGGGGTTAAGGTGATTTACTAAGCCCAGGATTGACCCTTATATTTCCCCTTATACCCTCACACCTCGCCCCCTCATACCACCCCTTTCTGTTTTTCTCTATATATCTGACCTTAACCTAACCCACAGCCCTGAACAAACCCTGAGCCACCCCCGCCCCTAATCACAGTAGACCACGAGGCAATGGTGATTAGCTAGACAAATGACTACCTTCCCTGCGATAGGTGAATAAAAGACACACACACACACACACACACACACACACAGACAGACACGCGCACATTCGTTAATTACTTACCTGTGTCACCTGTCGTTGGGGGGGGAGGTGTTGTTGAAGGATAATGATTAGTTGAGGTTGATGTGTGGTTAATTGATTGTGTTTTTTTTTTGGTGGGGGGGATGTGTGTGTATGAAGAAAGTCCGTTATATGGAGGTTCTGTTAGCTGTGAAACCTCAATAAAACGGACTATAACCATGAGATCGAGGTCCGTTATAAATGGTATTGTGTTTTGTATAAGTTGATGTAAGATGCACAATAGTGACGTTTTATTTACATATATAGGAAAGATGATATTAGCATTGGTTAGATTAGGTTAATATCGTCTTTCAATATATGTATAAAAGACCCAATTATCTATATCTCCCTCGTATATATATGTAAGGACTTATATATATATCTATTATAGGAGATAAATTTTTGTATAATACTGTCAGGAATGTTAAATAAGTTATAGCCTCATATATCGGCATGTTGGGTGTGTTTCGTGATATATATTGTGTGTGTATGTCGTGCAGGTCATGTGTGAGTCACCAGGAGTTCACCAGGGGTCTTGGTCATGAGTCAGCTGGGAGTTACAAGTTGATAGTCATTGCCTTGAGTCAGCCATGAGTCGTCAGGAAATCACCATTAAGTCACTAGGATGTCACCAATTCATGTTCCTGTCTCACAAGTCACCAGTAAGTCGTAGTCTTTTGTCACCAGTAGTTAGTCATAACCTTGAGTCACCAGTGTACGTCTTTGGCCTTGAGTCACCAGTAAGTCACCAGGAGACGGTGATAGCAGGTCCTCAGTGAAATATACGAGTATACATGACATAAGATTAGACATCCCAGATTATTTCACCTGAAGATTCATCACCCCTACCCTACCCTAAACCTACCCTACCCAACCCTTCCCTACCCTACCCTACCCTACCCTACCCTACCCTTCCCTACCATACCCTACCCTACCCTACCCTACCCTACCCTACCCTACCCTACCCTACCATACCCTACCCTACCCTACCCTAATCTTCAGGTGAAATAAGCTGCTGGTGTCTAATCTTCAGGTGAATTTAAGCAACAGAGAGAGCTATCGTAGGGAGGACAGCTGTATGTGTTGATGGTGAGGGGCTACTGACATACAACGCCATCTAGGAGCGAGGCGGTGGTACTAGAGTGCCTCGTAGGGCCAGTTGGACTACGAGGTTCAGTCAGTCTCTCTCTGGTGGCCGAAGAGGGTGGAAGCAGCGTCGCCCTCTCCTCTAACTCGAGTTCCATCTCTGAAAAAGTGTTAAATAATTTCTTTAAGTACATAAAGCGGATTTTTATTTACTTGTGATTTATAAAAGTGAATTACTTTTTTATTCGTATTTTAAACTTAATGAGAAATTAACTATAGCGAAAATGGACTTATAAAATATATTGACTTTTTTTTGAACGAATATTTTCATCTACCACGAATAGAATTATCGACTTGTGATGTTAAATTTGTAAGTAGAACATTAACCATCATTAACCTATGGTGTTTGTTAGTTGTTTTGAATGAAATATGATGTTTTGATTGGTTGGTTTTAGTTCTGATCGTTTTCTCGTATCACCTGAAGATAAGTCACCCTAGTGTTAACCTAACCTAACCAACTCTAACCTAACCAAACCTACGAAGCGTTAGGTTAGGTTAGCGTTCGGTTAGATTCGTCATCAAGTTACTCTACTCTAACACCGAACTTGCTGCGATTTCATTTTAATGGGAAAGTTTTGAGACAACCTGAAGATTAACCACCCTAACGTTACCTTGGGGGGTCAGGTTAAGTTAATTTAGCCTTAGGGAGATTAATGTTCAAGGTAAGATAAGGTGAGGGGCCCTAATCTTCAGCTGATCCTATAATATTTCATGAAATTTATGAACGGCAGAAATTTGTGTCTTAGTTTTTAACCCAACTAGTTATATGTATGTATCCTTGTACCTTCACTTACGAGAAATATTCAACTTACGATACTTTGAGAATTCTTATATCTTCAGTAACAAGAAATATTTAACTTACGATACTTTGAGAATTCTTATATATTTAGTAACGAGAAATATCCAACTTACGATACTTTGAGAATTCTTATATCTTCAGTAACAAGAAATATCCAACTTACGATACTTTGAGAATTCTTATATCTTCAGTAACGAGAAATATCCAACTTACGATACTTTGAGAATATTGAATAACCCCAAATTGCCTAATATGAAGCTAGACTTAATATACAGTAATATTCTACTACATACTATATCCTGTATCAACTCTGTAGGACCTAAATGACACTCTCCACGCGGGTGTATATGATATATGATATATTTACCCTAATAATATAACATACCTATGACAGCTTGTTGATGTGAATACTTTAGCTAAAATATTTCCCCCGTAATATTTTGCTGGGTTGTAAGTCTGATTTATTGCTGTTAGATGAGAAATATAATATCATTGTGGGTCTAATAATGTATATATTGTATGATTTATTTTATTTATTTTTTCACGCGGTTTTGAATGGGATTATAATTTGTTATTTTAGGTTGGGTTTGGGTCGTATTGTGGCGTGAGTGAGTGTAGTATTGTCGCCTTATGGTGTATGGTTTAACCCTTTGAGGACGATGGGTTAACCCTTTGAGAAAAACGATTTATTTAACCCCTTGAGGACGATAATTTAACCCTTTGAGTAGGAAGATTTAACCCTCTGAGGACGATGATTAAACCCTCTGAAGACGATGATTTAACCCTTGAGGACAATGATTTAACCCCCCAGGACTTGAAGGGTTAAATTAACCTGTTTCAAAACGGTGATTTAACCCTCTGAAGACGATGATTTAACCATTTGGGAACAATGATTTAACCCCCCAGGACTCGAAGGGTTAAATTAATTTGTTTCAGAACTTGAGATTAATTTTGTTAGTGAAATTAACCTAAACTAACCACACAGCTCCTCTTAACTCGTGGTTGGTGAGTCTGAGGAGCTTAACTACGACGCATAGTACAGTTACATGTCCGGAAGCAGGCGTGGTTAGAGCTATACACACACACACACGTCTGAATGAATAAAAATCACCTCAATCCAGCCTACCAGTTGTGGTTTATGAGTCGGTATCATCGGGTATGTATATATGTATGTGTGTGTGTGTGTGCATGTATGTATGTATGTAAGTATAGGGGGAAGGGGAGGGGGCGCAGGCCGGCAGAGCAGCGGTGGTGGTAGTGGTAGGAAGAGGAAAAAGAGAGGACAGTGTGTCTTGGACGTGGGTGGGAGGAGGACGCACCTCACGCCAGTTCTATCTGCTGCTGTCTTCACTCTCGCCTTCTACCCAACACCCGGAGGAAGGGCGGGAGACTCCTGGTGGTGGGTGTCGATACTTATTCTTTTTTTCTCTCTCTCAACAAAAAAAATCCCTTTCCTGGCAATAAATCCTGGACGTATTTTGTTTTGTGCATTATACCATGAGGGAGTTGGATTCACCTGTGAGTGATTGCAAGCTGTATTATTCTGTAGCCTTCAGAGTGGGGGAAAAAATAGTGGGTGGTTTCGGGTACAGGATTACGTACGTTTAAAAGGATAAACATTAGCCATTGGAGGATCACGTACGTTTTAAAAGGATCAAACTCATTGGTTTACACAGGATCACGTACGTTTTAAAAGGATCAAAATAATGCCATGGAGAATCACGTACGTTTAAAAGGACCAAACTTATGATAATTCTAGCAGAGGTAATTCACTCGGTGTATATTTTCCCTCAATTCAATGATAGAAAATTGGACAGTATTGCAACTGGATTTTAATCAACTCAAATACCTTTCTCTTTTGTTCTGATTGATGGATGTTTTACCTGGGCGAGGGATATGTGTTTCGGAGTGCGGGTTTAAAGTAGATAATAACTAATGCTCTGACGTTTATTTCTGGTTAAGGATTAAATAATTAAGGGAATAAATGAATTAATAGAACCAGTTGAAGATTAAACCCCCCAGTTTATTTCACGTTTTGCTTAGCCATCCTAAGGCTAACCTAACCTAACCTAACCTAAGGCTAACCTAACCTAACCTAAGGCTAACCTAACCTAAACTAACCTATAAATATAATAATAATGGTTGCCCTTCGTATAACGAGGGAGGCCGGCCCAAGGACCACCTAAGCATGAATTTATTTAAGCCTTTAAGGTGTAGAAGCTGTCGCCAACACAACAACCACACCCTGAGTTAACGAGTTGCATGACCCAGTGTCGAAGAATAGTCCGAGAAGACCGGACAACTTGCCAACTGTACTGGCAAACCATTACCCCGGAACACGATCTATAAATCGATTAACATCCAGGTTCCCAATTATTGCTGGGTAGACAGAGGTAAATGGCGCAAAGAAACTTGCCCATAGTTTCACCCTGCCCGGGTCTAACTATAAATAGGAGGTAGTGAGACCCATAAATAGTAGATAGCATGTGTCAATTACGTGTGTCGCTATTGGTTATATTTTTATCATCAATATTATAATTTCCGCATCACTGGGAGTTCATCAGCCACCTATTTCACCTATTTCACAGTAAACACTCACGCTACCACGGGGGTTATGTTGTTAAAATGTTTGATATTGCAACATTTTCAACATTTTCAGCCTTGCAATATCTCTTTCTGCCGCTGTATCGTTCGTCCAAGTTTTAAAATGTTGGTATTTGCAACATTTTCGACCTTGCAATATCTCTCTTTTTAGCTGTATTGCTCGTCCTAGCTTTAAAATGTTCAATATTACAACATTTACAACATGCAACAATCTCTCTCTCTCTCTCTCTCTCTCTCTCTCTCTCTCTCTCTCTCTCTCTCTCTCTCTCTCTCGCCCTAGTTTTATAATACTCGATATTGCAACATTTTCAACATTTTCAACATGCAATATCCCCCATTCTGTATCATTTAAAAGTCCATAAGTATTAAACTGCTATTTCTCCTACATGATACATACGCATTACAGCTACAGCACATCACGTATACATAAAATACAGAGGGTATGTATTGTTTATCGGTACACAGAATTCCTCGCCACTGTAAAACCCTGTGGTGGTAGAGGTGGTGTGTGTGGGTGTTGCTGTGGTGGGTTGAAGTGTTGAGCTGTGGCGACGATGTGTTACTGTGGTTGGTAGCTGTGGTAGTTGCTGTGGTGGTGGTGGTGGTGGTGGACAGAGTAATATACAAACAGATAAAATCAGCACTACAATGATCATTACCAAAGCTAACCACTCCCCTATCCTACCCCTCTAACCAACCTATCCATCTTCCTGATCATCCATCTATCCTCTATCCTTCCCTATCAATCCTTATCCATCTCTGATCCTCCAATACTTTCCCCTTATCCCTATCCTCCCCATCCTTCCTTATCCATCTTCATTCACTCCACGTCCTTCTCCATCCCCTATCCATTCTCCCATCTTCATCCACACCCATATCCTTCCACCTGATTTACCTGTGCACTAATTACTTATGGCATTACGTGTGGGTCAGTATTTATTTACAGAAAGACAGACAGACTGACAGATAGACAGACTGACAGATAGACAGACAGACAACATTCAATCAAGCAATCAAATACCGTCCATATATCTGAGGTTATTGAACTGTTTATACCAATACTCTTAAGGTTTTACATCTCTCTGGGGGGGTCTGTTTTTAATTCCATTCATTCATCACAGTCTCTACCTTCCCCCTGGTCATTCTACCTTCAACTTTACCCATTAATATTTCTCTTGTTATTCCCTCATCACTAATTTTATGACCAAAGTATCTAACATTTATTTTTCTGTACATTTCTCTTGAACTTTTGACAAACCTTAGTTATTTCTTCATTTGTTTCCTATCAGTGTATCTTATTCTTAACAGTCGTGTATACCACAACATTTCAAAGGCCTTTCCCCTAATTGAAGTTAATATTTCTTTTCATTAAGTCTTTGAGAGTATTAATGTTCCCTTAATGTATTACAAATCTATCCTTGTGTCCCCTTTTAGAGTTGAGAAAGAATCAAATTAAAAAGGATTGGATGAATATATTGCACACGCATACTCAGGTAAATGTATGCAAATTAGTTCAGGTGAGGTGATATTACATGCATACTATACATATTTAACTATTATTATTTTTTTGCTGAATTAGGTTAGGTTAGAAGTATTTTATAATAGATTAGGTTAATTTGATTAGGTTAAGTAAAGTTAAATCTATCTGGATTAAGATAAATTTCCTTAGATTAGGTTAACTACAGTTACATTAAATCAACGTAGATCCGGAATAGATTAAATTAAGCTAAAAATCGATTGGAATTAGATCCAACTCAGATCAGGTCACGGTCAGGCTTACACACATCCACATATCAGGTCACGGTCAGACTTACACACGTCCACATATCAGGTCAAGGTCAGGTTTACACACATCCACATATCAGGTCAAGGTCAGGTTTACACACATCCACATATCAGGTCAAGGTCAGGTTTACACACATCCACATATCAGGTCAGATCAAGGTCAGACTTACACACGTCCACATATCAGGTCAAGGTCAGGTTTACACACATCCACATATCAGGTCATATCAAGGTCAGACTTACACACGTCCACATACTTGATCCGGGGATTACCGAGTCCCTTGTTCTCGATGACACGGAAAGGGGGAAGTGCATTTTATTTCCACACTAACAGCCGAGGGACTCAACCCAACACAAGAACTATGAATACCTTAACTAATAAAATTTTCAAGAAATACGGTTGGCCAATATTGCATGTTGATCAGTGCAATGTTGCGTTTGATCTGTGGATTCTACCTGCTATTGATGGGGGAGGGAATTGTGGTGGTGGTGAGAGAGAGAGAGAGAGAGAGAGAGAGAGAGAGAGAGAGAGAGAGAGAGAGAGAGAGAGAGAGTAAACAGGAGCTTATACCGTCCATAAATAGGTAAATACCAGTCAATTTACCGTGACGGACAGGAGGTGTGTGCAGGTGACAGGTAGTGACAGAATCGATGACGGTCGAGGCCTCTTTTGTGACGCTGTGGGTGTGACGGGTGGTGTGGTGTGGTGTTAGGGTGTGAGGGCTGGCGGTGTGGTGTTAGGGTGTGACGCTGGTGGTGTGGTGTTAGGGTGTGACGATGGTGGTGTGGTGTTAGGGTGTGACGATGGTGGTGTGGTGTTAGGGTGTGACGAGATGGTGGCGTGGTGTTAGGGTGTGGCGATGGTGGTGTGGTTGTTAGGGTGTGACGCTGGTGGTGTAACAGGCTGGAAGTGTGACGAGCTGGGGATGTGACTGTCTGAGAGTGTGACGCTAAGAAGTGACGGGCTTGGAAATGGCGTCACGCTAGGCACATGACAGGTTATGACAATAATATAACAGGAAACGATAAAAGTGTGACGGGATAGAACAGGAACGAAATCAAGAATTGACAGAGATACAACTGATTTGTGACGGGGACGAGACGGGTTGTGACGGCATATGACGGGTTTTCTTCGAGTCTTCACCGTCACACTTTATCTAATACCCCGAAGGCTCGGTGACCTGATTCAGGAGAAGGCTGGCTCTCTCTCTCTCTCTCTCTCTCTCTCTCTCTCTCTCTCTCACGGTAGTAGAACCTCGCACACGTCTCTTAGTACTTGTAGAACGTATACAGGACCCATTAATTACCTGTAGCACCACTTACAGGTCACATAGGCACCAGGAACAACATATATATACAACACAGTTTACAATAACAAAGGAGATTAATCACTAGATCTTCAGAGATTAAATAGAGGTCGTGTTAGTTAATTCAGGATTAATTTTGATTATCCGGATTAAGTGCCGCCAAAGATTAGTTAATTTGAGGAAATAATTAAAGTTAATGAGCCGAGGTGGACAAATTGCTCTGTCTTATTTACATAAGTGGTCAAGGTTAGGGTAGGTTAGGTTAGGTTAAAGTTAAATATATTAAGTTAATTTAACCTTTTTACAGTTAAGTGTCACTGGGTTAGGACTGGGTGCTAATGTTAGTGTGTGGAGGCAGTGAGTGTGTTAGAGTGTGGAGGGAAACATTAAGTGTGTTAGAGTGTGTGGTGGGAAACATTAAGTGTGTTAGAGTGTGTGGTGGGAAACATTAAGTGTGTTAGAGTGTGTGGAGGGAAACATTAAGTGTGTTAGAGTGTGTGGAGGGAGACAGTAAGTGTGTTAGAGTGTGTGGAGGGAGACAGTAAGTGTGTTAGAGTGTGTGGAAACATTAAGTGTGTTAGAGTGTGTGGTGGGAAACATTAAGTGTTAGAGTCTGTGGTGGGAGCAGTAAGTGTGTTAGAGTGTGGAGGGAAACATTAAGTGTGTTAGAGTGTGTGGTGGGAAACATTAAGTGTGTTAGAGTGTATGGAGGGAGACAGTGTGTGTTAGGGTGTGTGGAGGTCGAGTGCGGTGGACCAGGGGTGTGCAGCCTCACTAAAAGCTATTACAGCAGTTAAGAATAAAAGTGAACCAGAGACCAGACAGACAGAGACAGACAGACAGAGAGACAGATGGACAGGGGAGAGAGAGAGACAGACAGACAGGGGAGAGAGACAGACAGAGACAGACAGACAGGGGAGAGAGAGACAGACAGAGAGACAGACAGACAGGGGGAGAGAGACAGACAGAGAGACAGACAGACAGGGGGAGAGAGACAGACAGAGAGACAGACAGACAGGGAAGAGACAGACAGAAGACAGGCAGACAGAGGGAGAGAGAAATAAAACCAGACAGATAGATAGATAGATAGATAGATAGATAGATAGAAGCACATAATTCCAAACAAACAAACAAAATCTAAACAACAAACAAACAAAAAACAAAACACAACGAACACAACGAACACCACGAACACCACACACACACATAAACAAAACAAGGAAAATGTTATTACCTAACGTAGATGCTGTGTACAGGTGGGTAATTGGGGGCAGTTTTATTAATAACTCCGGAGCGATTAATTAGTGGAAATACCTGTAGGGAGGTACCGTAAAAACTTACCTGTTCCCTCCTGAGTGATTGTCCTAAATTCGTGAAAATATAGGACTTTTCTTTTTATTCAAACTTTGATGTATTTTTCATATGAGTTTAACTTTATGCTGTTTAGGATGATAATGGTATTATTATTATTGCTGTTGTTGTTATTATTATTATTATTATTATTATTATTATTAGTAGTAGTAGTAGTAGTAGTAGTAGTATAGCACCGCCAGGTCGACATGTTGCAGCAACTATTGCTGCAGGTTCCAGAAAATCTGACAAAAAAAGTAGCTATAGCGCAGGAGGTGGGCGCCTCGAACTGGTTAACTACGTTACCGATAAGGGCAAATGGTTTCAGCCTTAACAAACAAGAATTTACATATGCCATTGCTCTAAGGTACGGTTGGCCAGTAGATGGTTTGCCCTCCCAATGCGTGTGTGGCTATTCCTATGATGGCGATCACGCCATGGTTTGCAAGAAGGGGGGCTTCATATGCATGAGGCATGACGAGGTAAGGGATCTCACAGCAAATATGTTGAAGGAAACCTGCCGGGACGTCATGGTAGAACCGACCCTCCTTCCACTGGATGGCGAGATCCTCCAACACAGGACTTCAAACACATCTAACGAAGCCCGTGTGGACGTCAGTGCTCGAGGATTCTGGACGCGGGGACAGCGAGCCTTCTTCGACATCAGGATTTTTGATCCCATGGCCGTTTGTCACCGTAACCTAGCTCTCGATGCTGCACATAGGAGGAACGAGAACGACAAGAGAAGGGCATATGGGGAGAGAATTCAAATGTCGATCAAGGCAGCTTCACTCCGCTAGTGTTCACAACCTCTGGTGGGATGGGCCCAAGCGCAAGATGTTTCTACGCCAGACTCGCGGAGCTGATCTCCGAACAGAAGCAGCAGCCCAGAAGTTATGTTACAGCCTGGATGAGATGTCGACTGTCCTTCTCTCTCCTTCGGTCGGCTTTGCTCTGCCTCAGGGGAACGAGAGCTTCTGCCCCTACTCCGTCAACTGCTGCAGATATCGACTATGAGGCTACAGTCACCGAATGCCGCATCGATCTGCGGCTCAACTAATTTAACACAGATAGGATAGTTGCTTATGTATTAGGATAGTTAATATTAAGGTAAATAAATGGTGGCGAAGGTGTGGCTATTGGGGGAGGCTGGAGGCCACGTTAAAAAAGTAGTAGTAGTAATAATATTGTTGTTATTGTTGTTGTTGTCAATATACAAACTTTGGTTCCTCCCTTATTGGCCGTCCGAAAGTAATAGCAGCATAATACTTTTTTTGGTCTCCATATTAAAACCAAAATATAAAAAACAGTTTATCAATACAACTACACTTTAACATAATTCACCGTAATGACCCGGGCAGCCATTGGGTTAAAATAAATGACATTGTATCATATTAAAATTGTTAATCGTGGTGGACTTAATTCCCTTCCAGTTTAAATAAATTCCCTCGTAGTTCAGGTGTAATTAGCAGTAGTATGGCGGCAAGGTTGTGTAATATTACGGAATAATTAATCTTAGCGAGTGGATTAATATTCGTTCATTTGAGAGGTTGTAATTTTAGCCCCAAGGTGAAATTTTTAACCCCAAGGTGAAATTTTTAACCCCAAGGTGAAATTTTTAACCCCAAGGTGAAATTTTTAACCCCAAGGTGAAATTTTTAACCCCAAGGTGAAATTTTTAGCCCCAAGGTGAAATTTTTAGCCCCAAGGTGAAATTTTTAACCCCAAGGTGAAATTTTTAACCCCAAGGTAAAATTTTAGCCCCAAGGTGAAATTTTTAACCCCAAGGTGAAATTTTTAACCCCAAGGTAAAATTTTAGCCCCAAGGTGAAAATTTTAGCCCCAAGGTGAAATTTTAACCCCAAGGTAAAATTTTTAACCCCCAAGGTGAAATTTTAACCCCCAAGGTGAAATTTTTAACCCCAAGGTGAAATTTTTAACCCCAACGTGAAATTTTTAACCCCAAGGTGAAATTTTAACCCCAAGGTGAAATTTTAGCCCCAAGGTGAAAATTTTAGCCCCAAGGTGAAATTTTAGCCCCAAGGTGAAATTTTAACCCCAAGGTGAAATTTTTAACCCCAAGGTGAAATTTTTAACCCCTAAGGTGAAATTTTTAACCCCAAGGTGAAATTCTAGCCCCAAGGTGAAATTCTTCTGAAATCTAAGGTGAAATTTAGCCCCAAGGTGAAATTCTTTAACCCCAAGGTGAAATTTTTAGCCCCAAGGTGAAATTTTTAGGCCCCAAGGTGAAAATTTTAGCCCCAAGGTTTTAACCCCAAGGTAAAATTTTAGCCCCAAGGTGAAATTTTTAACCCCAAGGTGAAATTTTTAACCCCAAGGTAAAATTTTAGCCCCAAGGTGAAAATTTTAGCCCCAAGGTGAAATTTTAACCCCAAGGTAAAATTTTTAACCCCCAAGGTGAAATTTTAACCCCCAAGGTGAAATTTTTAACCCCAAGGTGAAATTTTTAACCCCAACGTGTACTGATTCTATCTGCTTTTCTTTAACTACTGTTGTTGTCTTAATTGGTCATTAGATCGTGTGTTATCGTCTGTCTTGGGTAATTAGCTTGTGTCGTGTGGATGTAATTGCCCAGTAAATGTAGATCCGACTTATGATAGGAGTGCGTGACTATTGCTTGAACGAAACTATATGAAATTGTGTAGTTATTATACCGAGTTAAGATCCAATATTAATACTAAGGGTTTTTTATTTCACTATTTATCACTTCGATTTTTTTTTTCGTTTTATTTTCTATTGTTTTGTCGTTCTATACATACATACATACATACATACATACATACATACATACATACATACATACATACATACATACATACATCCATACAGTATTCCGACACACGTACATACACAAGAAATACCGCTTATAAGTGTTTTTTCCCTCTCTCTCTCTCTCTCTCTTTCTCTCTCTCTCTCTCTCTCTCTCTCTCTCTCTCTCTCCTGAGGCTAATATAAGATAATAGTACTTAACAGTGTGGTGCAGACTTAGCAGAATTTACATAAAGATATACCACCACCACTATCACCACCACCACCACTACCACCACTACCACCACTACTACCACCACCACCACTATCACCACTACTATCACCACCACATCTTGACAGGAAAATTACCTTAGTATTATGTACCTAAATTTTTTCCTTATTTTCTTTTATCTCGGCCAGGGAGGAAGATAATAGTCCCACACGCTTTCTTTGTCTTCTCTCTTTTTGAATTTTTTCCTCGGCAGCAGAAGGAGGGAGATGAGGAGGGGGGAGGAGGCTACTTACTTTCTCTGCTCGGGTTTCAGCATCAGTAAGAGAAGCCCCTCCTACCCCTCTCTTGTTGTTCACGTTTTTAGATTACGAAAAAAAAAAGTGGGGGAGGGGGTAGAGGGGGGAAGGTGGGGAGGGTTCTTGATATAAAAGGGAGAGAAAGATTCTTTTTTTTTGTGTATTTTAGTTTTACAAAAGAGAAATAGTGAGGGGGATCGCTACAGACGTTTGAACTGGTGAGGTGAAGTTTCTCCCGAGTACTCTAGAGGTCTCTGGGGGCGTGCGTGACCTCGCCTACAGTCAGAAGGGCCGCCCAATAGGCTGCCTCAGAGGCCCCATCACCCAGACCAGTTGCCATAAAGGCTCAAAGCAATCCAGCTGTGATAGCCCCATCATGGATAACATCACAACAGCAATGCTTGAGGATAGCGCCGTCAGATAAAGAGATGGCCAAGGACCTCCTCCTCCTCCCCCCCCCGACCATTGCAGCTATTCCCCAGCAGGAGCTCCGCCTCGAGTCTCATGTCCTGGATATTAAGACTGCTCCTCGCCTCGCCTCCCAGGTCCATGTTGAGTATGATTAGTCGACAGGTGTGAGCTACGTGACTCACCTGTAAAGACTCTACCTGATGCTCCACTATGTACAACGCAACCCAGACAACGGCATCACCGCCCCCCGCCTCTCTACATCTCAGTACCAGGAAGAGAGAGAACCTCATCTCCTCACGACTACCTGAAGTGAGTCGACGAGGGTAAAGCGGAATTACAAACAGGTGTTATGGCACTGAACTTGTGTATTCTCTCTTGACCAACAATCCTCTCGTCGTCCCCCCTGTCAAAATAAATCCAGGTGACAGAGAAGGAACCAACGCTACCAATTTAAAGGGGAATTTAAACCTCTATATTATCCCGGTATGTTTAGAGACGTCACTGACCTAACCTAACCCAACCTGACCTAAGCTGACCTGACCTAACCTAACAAGGGAATGGTAACTGCATCCTCGACATATATTTTTAAAGCTTATTATTTCATCACTAATCAGCTTACTAGTCGTTCGGTCAGTCTGATTTTGCTACCTAGTTAAGCTTCAGTAGCCATCAATTCTCAACATATCAATCAAAACAACAAAACAAAACAACAAAACAAATGACAATAGAAAACAACACGTAAACAGAAATAAACAAACACCTTTTTATCTCTTGTTTACATATTGTTCAGTCTACAAACACCACCATCTTTACTCTTTCTCTCTCCTTGTTTACTCTCCTAGCTGTGGTAACGACCGGGGTGAGGTTAGGTTAGGTTAGGTTACAAAAGGATCTTAAGTTGGTGAGGTTATTAAGGTTTAAATCTATCTCTCAGGAGCTTCAACATCCCTATTTACCTTCCTGAGACGTGAGAGGGGTAGTGAGAGGGGTAGTGAGAGGGAGAGAGAGAGAGAGTTATCTTGAAAAGTGAGAGAAAGTGTATATCTTTTCTAGAGAGAGAGAGAGAGAGAGAGAGAGAGTTATCTTGAGGAAGAGCTGTATCTTAAAGGAGTGAAATTAAGTTTTTTAAAGAAAGAAAAATACCATAATGCCTTGAGAGCGAGTCTGTGTTATCATGAGAGAGAGAGAGAGAGGGGGGGGGGGGGGGGGGGGGGGGGGGGGGGGGGGGGAGAGAGGTGCCCACGGGTTGAAGATGTGACCACCACAACAAGAGTGTCATCAAGGGTAGTAAACTGTGAGAGGGGGGTCGTAAATACACTCATGAGAGGGAGAATAGGGAAGGGGAGAGGGGACCACGTTGGAAAGGAAGGGAGAAGGAGAAAATGCCAGCAGAGTGGGGAAGAAAGAGGGACAGGAGAGAAGTAAGGAAGGAAGAAGGAAGAGGTAGCGTTTAATATCCAATCCAGCTTTTTCTCTCTCTCTCTCTCTCTCTCTCTCTCTCTCTCTCTCTCTTCGTGTATCTCTAATTTCTTTCTTTGTTTTTCATCTCTCTCTCTCTCTCTCTCTCTCTCTCTCTCTCTCTCTCTCTCTCTCTCTCTCCATAAAATGTTTGATTCGTCATTTCCACATGAATACAGACAAGAGTTGATTTGTGTATTTAATTGATATACGCTGTGTTAGGTGCGAGGGAATAATAAATATATGGAGGTGTAGTCATAGTTTATGTGTGTGCGTGTGCGTGTGTGTTTGTGTGTGTGTGTGTGTGTGTGCGTGTTAAGACAGAGTAGAAAAAATGGAAAATATGAATTAATGTTGAAAATGGGAAGACACAGACAGACAGGCAGACAGATAGACAGACAGATAGACAGGCAGGCAGACAGACAGACAGACAGACAGACAGACAGACAGAGACAGGACAGACAGATAGACAGGCAGACAGATAGACAGGCAGACAGACAGACAGACAGGCAGACAGAGAGACAGACAGACAGACAGACGTGTGAAGAGTCCCAAGTGATAATGTGTTTCAATGTGAAAGTGAGAGAATATGATGGGAAAGATAAAAGCCATTACGACACCTCGACCCCTATCTCACATATTAAAGCTAGCTCACTTAGTGTTGTTGGAAAGTCGTATTTGCGTCAAGTCGTGAGAGTCGTTTCACTAATGTTGGTGACAGACGAGGTACTGAATCTCTCTCTCTCTCTCTCTCTCTCTCTGTTATTCTCTTTCTCTATTTTTCTTTCTCTCCCTCCAGTTCTTTGTCTTTCTCTTCCCTCTTTCTCACTCTATATACCTTCAATTACCCCTTTAACTCTCTCTCTCTCTCTCTCTCTCTCTTTTCTCTCTCTCTCTCTCTCTCTCTCTCACACCTTCACCAGGTAGACACAATACACTTTCTTTAAGATTAGAGAAGAGAAAGTTTGAGAGAAAGTGTGAAGTTCAAGGAGTATTTGAAATCGATAAAGGAAACCCCCTCTCGACAACCTTTTATAAGAGTTATCTAGTGATGCTGGTAGTTGTGGTGGGGATTTGGTAGTTGTGGTGGTGGTGATGCTGGTAATTGTTGTGGTGGTTGTAGTTGTTGTGGTGGTGGTGATGCTTTGGTTGTGGTGGTGGTAGTTGTTGTGGTGGTGGTGGTGATGCTGTGTTGGTGGCGGTGTGTGTGTAGTTGTTGGTGGTGGTAGTGTGGTGGTGGTTGGTGATGCTGGTGTTGGGTGGTGGTGGTGTTGTTGTGGGTGGTGGTGGTGTGTTGGATGGTGGTATGTGGTGGTTGTGGTGGGGGGTGGTGGTGGTGATGGGGTGTTGTGTGGTGGGTGGGGGTGGTGGTGGTGATGCTGTGGTTGTGGTGGTAGTGTTGTGGGGGGTGGTTTGGGTGGTGGGATGGTGGTAGTGTGGTGGTGGTGGTAGTTGTGGTGGTGGTGATGCTGGTAGTTGTGGTGGTGTTGATGTGGTAGTTGTGGTGGTGGTAGTTGTTGTGGTGGTGGTGGGTGTGTGGTGGAGTGGTGGTGGTGGTGTGCTGGTAGTTGTGGTGGGGGTGTGGTGGAGTTGTGGTGGTGTTGATTGGTATGTGGTGGTGGTAGTTGGTGTTGGTGGTGGTGGTGGTGGTGATGCTGTTGTTGTGGTGGTGGTGGTGGTAGTTGTTGTGGTGGTTGGTGATGTGGTAGTTGTGGTGGTGGTATGGTGATAGTGGTGGTGGTGTTAGTAGTGATGATGATGATGATAAGAGGAATCACACTATACCCCATCCTCCCTCCTTCCCTCTCATTCTTCCCATGTCCATTCCTTTACCCCACCTCCTCTCCTTCCTTTCCTCCTCCCTCTATTTCTCTTCCGTCTCTTCCTCCTCCTCCTCCCCTAACTATCTCCACCTCCTTCACCTCCTCCTCCACCACCTTCCCCTGCCTCCTTCCTCTCCACCTTCCTCTCCCCCTCCTTCCTCCTCCCCCCCCTATCTCTCCACCTTCACCTCCTCCTCCACCACCTTCCCCTGTATCCTTCCTCTCCCCTTCCTCCCCCCCTTTTTCCCTCCTTCCTCCCTCCCCCGTCTCTACAGCCAAAAGTGTGTTGTGAAATTGTAGAGAATATCATAACATTTACCTCTGTCTTGTCCTGTAAAATATTCCCGTTTCCCTCTGCTGTCTGTCTGTACGTCTGTCTGTGACCTTTCTTGCTGAGTCTGCTGTTCTTTGAGGGTTTTTCATGCTATATTTTTTCTCCTTGCTCTTCTTGCATTCAGTTCTCAAGAGGTTTAGGAACACAAACTTATTTCATCTGATTAAGTGTAATGCTCATCTAATTTCAGCTGATTTATGCTAGTTTAATCTAATCGAATCTAACCTAACTTAATCTAATCTAACGTAAGCTAATCTAACCTAACACACACACACACACACACACACACACACACACACACACTTAAGGTGGTCTTGACTCATATATCACCCATCGATTGTATGACCTTGTTTGGCAGTGTGTGTTGAGAGAGAGAGAGAGAGAGAGAGAGAGAGACGTGTCACCTGAGTCCTTGCTCCTCGCTTTTATCTTCAGTGTTTTTAATCTGAATTTCCTCGACAGGAAATTTGATGAAGAACCTCCTCTAGTTTCTGAACTGATCATCACTTCCACTGAGCTCTTATCATTTTTCACTAAGGCTTTCCTCAGCCTTTTCATTCAGGACTTTCTATAAACACTTTTTCACTTTTAGGGCAGGTGGAAGGTTAGTTAATGGTGTAAAATGATCCACACAGCCCACACATGATCCACACAGCCCTCATATGATCCACATAGCCCACACATGACTCACAGAGTCCTCATAATCCACATAGCCCACACATGATTCACATAGCCCGCATGATCCACACAGCCCTCACATGATCGACGCAGCCCTCATGATCCACACAGCCCTCACATGATCCATACAGCCCACACATGATCCACACAACCTACACATGATACACACAGCCCTCACATGATCCACACAGCCCTCACATGATCGACGCAGCCTCCACATGATCCACACAGCCCTCACATGATCCACACAACCCATACATGCAGTCACAAAGCCCACGCATGATCCACACAGCCCTCACATGATCCATATAGCCCAGACATGACTCACACAGCCCTCACATGATCCACACTGCCCTCACATGAGTCCACATAGCTCACACATGATTCACACTGCCCTCATATGATCACACAACTCATACATGATCCATGCAGCCTCACATGATCCACACAGCCTCCTGATCCACACAACTCACAGCTCATCCACATCCCTCACATGATCCAGGCCTCACACAGTCCACACAGCTCACAGCAGATCCACACAGCCTCTACATGATCCACACAAACTCAGGCTCATCCACACAGCCCTCACATGATCCACACATCCTCACGCAGTCCACGCCCACACACAGCTGCCCTCACATGATCGACGCAGCCCTCATGATCCACACAGCCCTCACATGATCCACACAACCCATACATGAGTCCACAAAGCCCACGCATGATCCCCAGCCCTCACATGATCCATATAGCCCAGACATGACTCACACAGCCTCACATGATCCACACTGCCTCACATGATCCACATAGCTCACACATGATTCACACTGCCCTCCTTATGATCCACACAACCCATACATGATCCATGCAGCCCTCACATGATCCACACAGCCTCTACATGATCCACACAACTCACAGCTCATCCACACATCCCTCACATGATCCACACAGCCCTCACATGATCCACACAGCTCACAGCAGATCCACACAGCCTCTACATGATCCACACAACTCACAGCTCATCCACACAGCCCTCACATGATCACACATCCCTCACATGGTCCACACAGCCCACACGAGTCCACACAGCCCTCACATGATGCGCACAGCTCACAGCAGATCCACACATCCCTCATGATCCACACAGCCCCTACATGATCCACACAACTCACAGCTCATCCACACAGCCCTCACATGACCCACACAGCCCACATGATCCACAGCCCTCACATGGTCTACACAGCCCACACAATGATCCCAGGCCCTCACATGGTCTACACAGCCCTCACATGATCTACACAGCCCTCACATTATCCACATAGCTCACACATTATTCACACAGCCCTCATATAATCCACACAGCCCTCACATGATCCACACAGCCCTCACATGATCCACACAGCCCTCACATGATCCACACAGCCTTCACATGATCCACATAGCTCACACATATTCACACAGCCTCACATGATCTACAGCCCTCATGATCTACACAGCCCTCACATGATCCTCACAGCCCTCACATGATCCACAGCCCTCACATGATCCACATAGCTCACACATTATTCATACCCACCTCATATGATCCACACAGCCCTCATATGATCCACCCATACGTGATCCATGGAGCCCTCACACAATCCACACAGCCCTCACATGATCCACATAGCTCACACATTATTCACACAGCCTCACAGTCCACACAGCCCTCACGCAGTCCACACACAGCCCTCACCAGTTCCACACAACCCATACGTAGTCCACACAACTCACAGCTCATCACACAGCCCACATGATCCACAGAGCCCACACATGATCCACACAGCCTTCACATGATCATAGCCCACACATGATCACACAGCCCTCACATGATCCACACAGCCTCATGATCCACACAGCCCTCACATGATCCACAACCCACATGATCTACACAGCCCTCCACAGTCCACATAGCTCACACATTATTCACACAGCCCTCACATGATCCCACACAGCCTCACACTGATCCACACAGCCCTCATGATCCACACAGCCCTCACATGATCCTCAGCCCACACACTGAGTCTACACAGCCACACACGATCCCACAGCCTTCACACGGTCCGCATAGCCCACACATGATCCACACAGCCCTCACATGATCCACACAGCCCTCACATGATCCCCATAGCTCACACATTCACACAGCCCTCACATGATCCACACAGCCCTCCATGATCCACAGCCCTCACATGATCCCCAGCCCTCACATGATCCACACAGCCCACACACCAGTCTACACAGCCCACATGATCCACACAGCCTTCACATGATCCACATAGCCACACATGATCCACACAGCCCTCACATGATCCACAGCCTCACACAGTCCACAGCCCTCACATGATCCCAGCCCTCACATGATCCACACCACACACACTGATCTACACAGCCACCTGACTCACACAGCCCTCTTGATCCACACAGCCCACAGTTGATCCACACAACCCACACATGATCCACACAGCCGTCATGATCCACACAGCCCACACGTGATCCATGCAGCCACAGCTGATCCACACAGCCCATACATGATCCCAGCCCACACATGATCCACACAGCCCACATGATCACAGCCCACCATGATCCACACAGCCCACAGCTGATCCAATAGCCATACACGATCCACACAGCCCATACATGATCCACACACACAGCCACACATGATCCACACAGCCCACACATGATCCACACAGCCGACAGCTGATCCACACAGCCCATACATGATCCACACAGCCCACAGCTGATCCACACAGCCACTCGCAGTCCACACAGCCCACAGCTGATCCACACAGCCCATACATGATCCACACAGCCCTCACGCAGTCACACAGCCTCACATGATCCACACAGCCCATACATGATCCACACAGCCTGCAGCCTATCCACACAGCCCTCTCATGATCCACACAGCCACAGTTGATCCACACAACCCACAGCTGATCCACACAACCCACAGCTGATCACCACAGCCCACAGCTGATCCACACAGCCCCACAGTCCACAGCCCACAGCTGATCCACAGCCCACAGCCCATCCACACAGCCCCTCATGATCCACACAGCCCATAGCTGATCCACACAGCCAACAGCTGATCCACACAGCCCACAGCTGATCCCACAACCCTCTCGCAGTCCACAGCCCATAGCTGATCCACAGCCACAGCTGATCCACACAGCCATGCATGATCCACAGCCTACAGTCCACACAGCCCACAGCTGATCACACAGCCACAGCTGATCCACACAGCCCACAGCTGATCCACACAGCCCACAGCTGATCCACACAGCCCACAGCTGATCCACACAGCCCTTATTATGATAAGTTGAAAAGATATGTCACCGCCAGCCACCACACGATGACGGAGTAAGGGTGAGAGTTTAGGGTTATTTTAATGGTATTTTCACCCTTAAGAGTTAATGGCAATAATTGAGAGTAAATAAGGATTAGAGTTCCGGTTATTTTAATGTGATTTTCACCCTTAGAAATAACAAATTGAAGGAAAGTGACATAAGGTCGATGATTCTTTATTATTTTTATCATATATTCGTCCTTATGAGCAGTATGGGTGAAAGTCAGGGGCATGTGTGTGGTACTCCTGTTCTTATGGTCAGTATGTCACTATCTCTCCCCGAGGACGCATCATAAGGTCGAAGATCCACAGTTATTTGGCACTATCTTCTCCTTTATGGCTTTAGTATCCGTATCAACCATCGTAAAGTCGAAAATCCTAGTTTTTTTAGCACTATCTTCTATATTATGGCCATACCATCTCTCTCTCCCATAAGGTCGAAAATGCCACGTTGTTTATCACTATCTTAGCCCTTATTGATTAGAAGAAAAATTTGGTGTTTTTGGGTCGAAAATCCTTTGTTGCATATTACTGTCTTCCCTTTTATGACCTTAACTTCAATATCTGGGGTCGCTAGGTCGAAAATCCCATCTTGTATAACACTATCTTCATCCTTAAGTTCATAGTATCTATCTGGCGTCATTGGGTCGAAAATCCCACATTATGTAACACTCTGTATCATTGTCTTCCTCCTGACGGTGTTCAGACTGGATCACTTGGGGCCAAAATTCAATGGTGTTTAGCACTATCTTTATTCTTATGTTCATAGTTTTACAATCAAGCAGTAAGGTCGAAATTTCGCCTCTGTGCAGCAATATCTTCACCCCGGGTCCAAAATATTACACATCACAGTTGTAGATCACAAATTGTTCCACACTATCTTCCCCCTGACGGCCATAGCATCAAAATCTGGCACCATTAAGCTGAAAATCCTGAACGGTACAACACTATCCTCACCCTTATAGTCACAACAACAAAACACAACATCATAGGAGCGAAATTCCTATATCGTCAAGCACTTTCTTCACCCTTACGGTCATAGCATCAATATATGACGTCACAGGGCGGAAAAATCTAGAGAGTAGCACTATCTTCTCCCTTATTATCATAGCAGCCAATATGACGGTCACAAGGCTGAAAATCCCCCGTGTTAGGGTGGGCAAGTCACCCTTATGTCCCGCCTCTCTGACTCCTGTAATCCACACTGGGAGAGGCTGGCAAGGCCTGAATAGGTATTGGATGTGATTGTGGATAGATGGATAAGGAGGATAGATGGGTGAGGGAGAGGGAGATGGATGAGGAGAGGATAGATGGGTGAGGGAGAGGGATAGATGGATGAGGGAGAGGGATAGATGGGTGAGGGAGAGAGGGATAGATGGATGAGGAGAGGGATAGATGGGTGAGGGGAGGATAGATGGATGAGGAGAGGGGATAGATGGATGAGGAGGATAGATGGGTGGGGGAGGGATAGATGGGTGTGGGATAGGATAGATGGGTGTGGGAGAGGGGATAAATGGGTGAGGGAGAGGGATAGATGGGTGAGGGAGAGGATAGATGGGTAGGGGAAGGGATAGATGGATGAGGGAGAGGGATAGATGGGTGAGGGAGAGGATAGATGGATGAGGGAGAGGGATAGATGAGGAGGGAGAGGGATAGATGGATGAGGAGGGATAGATGGATGAGGGAGAGGGATAGATGGATGAGGGAGAAGGATAGATGGATGAGGGAGAGGATAGATGGATGAGGGGAGGGATAGATGGGTGAGGGAGGGAGATGGGTGAGGGGAGAGATGGGTGAGGGAGGAGGATAGAAGGATAGGGAGGGTGGAGGAGATGGATGAGGGGAGAGGGATAGATGGATGGGGAGAGGGATAGATGGGTGAGGGAGAGGGATAGATGGGTGAGGGAGAGGGATAGGTGGGTGAGGGGAGAGGATAGATGGTGAGGGAGAGGATAGGTGGGTGAGGGAGAGGGATAGATGGATGAGGGGAGGGATAGGTGGGTGAGAGGATAGATGGATGAGGGAGAGGGATAGATGGGTGGGAGGATAGATGGGTGAGGGAGAGGGATAGATGGGTGAGGGAGGGTATAGATGGGTGAGGGAGAGGATAGATGGACGAGGGGGAGGGATGGATGGATGGGGAGGATTGATGGGTGATGGAGGGATAGATGGATAAGGGAGAGGGATGGGTGGGTGATGGAGAGGGGATAGATGGATAAGGGGAGGGGATAGATGGGATGGGGAGAGGGATGGTGGGTGATGGAGAGGATAGATGGATAAGGAGAGGATAGATGGATAAGGGAGAGGGATGGAGTGGATTGATGGAGAGGATAGATGGATGTGGGAGGGATAGATGGATAAGGGAGAGGGATAGATGGATATGGGGAGGTATAGATGGATAAGGAGGGATAGATGGGTGATGGAGAGGGATAGATGGATAAGGGAGGAGGATAGATGGATGGGGAGGGATAGATGGATAAGGGGAGGGATAGATGGATAGGGGAGGAGGATAGGTGGGTGAGGGAGATGGATAGATGGGTGGGGGGAGGAGGGATAGTTGGGTGAGGGAGGGATAGTTGGGTGAGGGAGAGGGATAGATGGTGATGGAGAGGGGATAGATGGGTGATGGAGGATAGATGGATGAGAGGGATAGATGGATGAGGGAGAGGGATAGATGGATAAGGAGGAGGATAGATGGATAAGGAGAGATAGATGGATGAGGAGAGGATAGGTGGGTGAGGGAGGGATAGATGGATGAGGGAGAGGGATAGATGGGTGATGGAGAGGATAGATGGGTGATGGAGGGATAGATGGGTGAGGGAGAAGGATAGATGGTATGCGGGAGAGGATAGATGGGGGAGGAGAGGGATAGAAGGATGAGGGAGAGGGGGTAGATGGATGAGGAAGAGGGTAGATGGGTGATGGAGGATAGATGGATGAGGAAGGATAGATGGGGAGGGATAGAAGGATAAGGGAGAGGGAGTTAGATGGATGAGGCGGGGTAGATGAATGAGGAGAGGGACAGATGGATGAGGTAAGAGGGGGATAGATGGGTGAGAGGGAGAGGGAGAGGGAGATGGGTGAGGTAGAGGGATAGATGGGTGATGAGGAATGAAGAATGTGGGAGAGGATAGATGGGTGAGGATAGATGGATAGGGAGGGATAGATGGATAAGGGAGGGATAGATGGATAAGGGAGGATAGATGGATGAGGGAGAGGATGGGTGGGTGAGGGGAGAGGGATAGATGGATGAGGGAGAGGGATAGATGGGTGAGGGGGAGAGGGATAGTTGGGTGAGGGAGAGGGATAGATGGATGATGGAGGGATAGATGGATAAGGGAGAGGGATGGTTGGGTGAGGGAGAGGGTTGGGTGATGGAGAGGATAGATGGGTGATGGAGGGGATAGATGGGTGTGAGGGAGAGGATAGATGGTATGCGGGAGAAGGATAGATGGGGGAGGGAGAGGATAGAAGGATAAGGAGAGGGTAGATGGATGAGGAAGAGGGGTAGATGGGTGATGGAGGGATAGATGGATGAGGGAGAAGGATAGATGGGAGAGGGATAGAAGGATAAAGGGAGGGGTAGATGGATGAGGGAGAGGGTAGATGAATGAGGAGAGGATGGGTGAGGTAGGGGATAGATGGGTGAGAGGGAGGACAGATGGGTGAGGTAGGGGATAGATGGGTGATGAGGGAATAGAAGAATGTGGGAGAGGATAGATGGGTGAGGGGAGAGGGATAGACGGATGAGAGGTTGAGGGATTGATGGATGAGGGAGAGGAGGAGGAGGATATTAGGTGGATGATAGAAGGAGGTTAGAGGAGAAGGATGGATGAAAAAGTTCTAAGAGAGTTATAGGAGGTGGATGAGGAGAGATGGATGAAGTAGAGGTGGATGAATGAAGGAGAAATGAATGAAGAGGAGATTGATGAGATGAGAAATGAATGAAGGAAAGACGAAAAAGAACGAAATGAATGAAGACGAATATAAAACGAAAATCAAATTGAATGAATTTGAGCCACAAGAAAGGAAGAATGAAATGAAAAAATGAGGAAAATGAAGGCAGGAATAAGACCTGCGCCACCTGTATATTACCTGCAGCCTGACTCTTTAACTCCGGTTTGGGTAAAAATAGACGCCATAACTTCAGGTAAGAGCTGGTAATTAGCGCTCCCAGGTGTCACAACCACCCCGCCCTTCCCCCTCTCTCTGCTCCTCCTCCTCCTCCTCCTTCGCCCCACCCCACCCTCGCCCCCACCCTCGCCCCCCACCCGCCCACCACCTGCCCCCACCACCTGATTTAAGTAATTAATGAAAAAATAAATAAATGGAAAAAAAAAGAAAAGGAGGGATGAAAGAAATGAATGAAAAAATAATGAATGAATGAATGAAAAGAAAGAAATGAAAAAAGAATGAAAGAAAGAATGAAAAGAAATGAATGAAAAGAAATAATGAATGAATGAATGAAAGAGAAATGAAAAAAAATGAATAAAAGAAAGAATGAAAAGAAATAATGAATGAATGAATGAAAGAAAAGAAAGAAATGAAAAAAATGAATGAAAGAAAAGAATGAAAAAGAAATGAATGGATGAAAGAATAGAGAAAGAAATGAATGAAAAAAATAATGAATGAATGAATGAAAAGAAAGAAATGAAAAAAAATGAATGAAAGAAAGAATGAAAAAAAATGAATGAAAGAAAGAATAGAAAAGAAATGAATGCAGGGCAGAAGGTGTGGTGGAGTGGGTGATCAGCGTCAGTAGGTGTCACATTGGCCGCCAACCACTACAATTCATCACCTCTCGAGAATTTTTAACCAATTTATCATTCTGTTTTTTTTTTGGATTGAAGGAAAAATATTATGTTTTTAATTGTTTTTTTTTTTGCTATTTTTTTGTGAAGGAAAATATTATTGTTAGGAAGGTTTTGTTTTTAATTGTTTTTATTTTTATGAGAAAAACATCTTATCATTGGGGATTTTTTATTTGTTTTTATTTTGAAGAAAAAATCTGTGATTTTTTAACTTAATTATTTTTGTTATTTTTGTGAAGAGTTATTATTATAGAATTTATTTATTTATTATTTATTTATTTATTTATTTATTTATTTTTTTTTTTTTTCTTATTTTTTATTTATTTATTTATTTATTTATTTATTTATTTATTGTTTTTCATCGTTTTTAATTTAGTTTTTGCTTGATTAATAATTATCAGGAGCACTAAGCTGGGAGTTAATCTTCCAGGTAAACTAAGCTGGGAGTTAATCTGCAGGTAGAACTAAGCTGGGAGTTATCTGCAGGTGGACTAAGCTGGGGTTGTCTGCAGGTGAACTAGCTGGGAGTTTCTTCAGGTGAACTAGCTGGCGAGTTAATCTGCAGGTGAACTAAGCTGGGGAGTTAATCTTCAGGTGAATTAGCTGGGAGTTAATCTTCGGTGAACTAACAGCTGGGGTTATCTTCAGGTGAACTAAGCTGGAGTTAATCTCAGGTGACTAGCTGGGGAGTTAATCTGCAGGTGAACTAAGCTGGGAGTTAATCTGCAGGTGAAATAAGCTGGGAGTTAATTTTCAGGTGAACTAAGCTGGGGAGTTAATCTTCAGGTGAACTAAGCTGGGGAGTTAATCTTCAGGTGAACTAAGCTGGGGAGTTAATCTTCAGGTGAACTAGCTGGGGGTTAATCTTCAGGTGAACTAAGCTGGGGAGTTAATCTGCAGGTGAATAAGCTGGGAGTTTATCTTCAGGTGAACTAAGCTGGGGAGTTTATCTTCAGGTGAACTAAGCTGGGGAGTTAATCTTCAGTTGAACTAAGCTGGGAGTTAATCTTCAGGTGAACTAAGCTGGGGAGTTAATCTTCAGGTGAACTAGGCTGGGGAGTTAATCTGCAGGTGAACTAAGCTGGGGAGTTAATCTTCAGGTGAACTAAGCTGGGGAGTTAATCTGCAGGTGAACTAAGCTGGGAGTTAATCTGCAGGTGAACTAAGCTGGGGGATTAATCTTCAGTTGAACTAAGCTGGGGTTAATCTTCAGGTGAACTAGGCTGGCGTGTTATCTTGCAGGTGAACTGGCTGGGGAGTTAATCTGCAGGTGAACTAAGCTGGGAGTTAATCTTCAGGTGAACTAAGCTGGGGAGTTAATCTTCAGGTGAACTAAGCTGGGAGTTAATCTTCAGGTGAACTAGCTGGGGAGTTAATCTTCAGGTGAACTAAGCTGGGAGTTAATCTTCAGGTGAACTAAGCTGGGGAGTTAATCTTCAGGTGAACTAAGCTGGGGAGTTAATCTTCAGGTAGACTAAGCTGGGAGTTTATCTTCAGGTGAACTAAGCTGGAGTGGTTATCTGAGTGAACTAGCTGGGAGTTAATCAGCAGGTGAACTAAGCTGGGAGTTAATCTTCAGGTGAACTAAGCTGGGGAGTTAATCTTCAGGTGAACTAAGCTGGAGGTTAATCTACAGGTGAACTAAGCTGGGGTTAATCTTCAGGCCACCAGCACTACTAAGGTTATCAATATCCATCTTGGCCTTAAATTAATGAAACCAGTGATGTTGAACGGTCACAGAAACGGACGGTCGGACGGACGGACGGATGGACAGACGGTCGGACGGAGACGGTCGAAAGGAGACGGACGAACGGACGAACGGACAGATCCGGACGGACGGACGGACGAACGTTGAACGGACGGTCGGACGGACGGACGGACGAACAGACAGACGGATGAGATAAAAATATACCTCCTCCATGATCGTTACATTTCACCCTCCTCGTTATGTAGTTGCTTAATTAGATCATTGCTACCGCCTCACATCATCTAAGAACCTTTAGGAGTCTCTGTTTATAACTTACCTTCAAACAGCCAATCAGATGAGCCTTCCTAATATTAGTTAAGAAGAAAATGTCGGGAAGAACTTTTGAGATTCTATCTTTGTATCATAACTCTCCTCCCCCACCTCTCCTCCCCTACCTCTCCTCCCTACCTCTCCTCCCCTACTCCTCCCCTACTATCCTCCTCTACCTCTCCTCCCCTACCTCTTCCCCTTGCCTCTCCCTCCCCCTATCTATCCTCCCCTACCTCTCCTCCACTACCTCTCCTCCCCTACCTCTCCTCCCTACTTCTCCTCCCTTACCTCTCCTCCCCTACCTCTCCTCCCCTACCTCTCCTCCCCTACCTCTTCCCCTTACCTCTCCTCCTCTACCCCTCCTCCCTCTACCTCTCCTCCCCTACCTCTCCTCCCCTACCTCTCCTCCCCCCTCCTCTCCCTCCCCTACCTCTCCTCCCCTCCTCTTCCCCCTACCTCTCCTGCCCTACCTCTTCCCCTACCTCTCCTTCCCTACCTATCCTCCCCTGCCTCTCCTCCCTACCTCTCCCTCCCCTACCTCTCCTCCCCCTCTCCTCCCCCTACCTCTCCTCCCCTCTCCTCCCCTACCTCCTCCTCCCCCTACTCTCCTCCCCACCTCTCCTCCCCCTACCTCCCTCCTCCCCCCTGCCTCTCCTCCCCTACCATCCTCTCCCCTCTCCTCCCCTGCCTCTCCTCCTTGCCTCTCCCCTACCTCTCTCCCCTCTCCTCCCCCACCTCTCCTCCCCTACACTCTCCTCCCCCTCCTCCTCCCTACCTCTCCTCCCCCCCTTCTCTCCCCTACCTCTCCCCTACCTCTCCCCCTACCTCTCCTCCCCACCTCTCCTCCCCTACCTCTCCTCCCCCTACCTCTCCTCCCCTACCTCTCCTCCCCTACCTATCCTCTCCCTACTCTCCTCCCCTACCTCTCCTTCCCCTACCTTCCTCCCCCTACTCTCCTCCCCTACCTCTCCTCCCCTGCCTCTCCTCCCCCTACCTCTCCCCTACCTCCTCCTCCCCTACCTCTCCTCTCCCCCTACCTCTCCTCCCTTGCCTCTCCTCCCCTACCTCTCCTCCCCCTACCTCTCCTCCCCTACCTCTCCTCCCCTCCTCTCCTCCCCTACCAATCCTCCCCTACCTCTCCTCCCCTACCTCTCCTCCCCTACCTCTCCTCCCTTACTTCTCCCCCTACCTCTCCTCCCCTACCTCTCCTCCCTTACCTCTCCTCCCCCCTCCCCTCTCCTCCCTTACTTCTCTCCCCTACCTCTCCTCCTCTCTCCTCCCTCTCCTCCTCCCTCCCCTACCTCTCCTCCCCTACCTCTCCTTCCCCTCCCTCTCTCCCCTCCCCCTCCCCTCCTTCCCCCTACCTCTCCTCCCCCTACCTCTCCTCCCCTACCTCTCCTTCCCACCTCTCCTTCCCTTTTCTCCTCCCCCTACCCCTCCTTCCTCTCCTCCCCTACCTCTCCTCCTTACTTCTCTCCCTAACTCTCCTCCCCTACCTCTCCTCCCCTACCTCTCCTCCCCTACCTCTCCTCCCCTACCTCTCCTCCCCCCCTCTCCTCCCCTTACTTCTCCTCACCTGCCTCTCCTCCCCACCTCTCCTCCCCCTGCTTCTCCTCCCCTACCTCTCCTCCCCTACCTCTCCTCCCTACCTCTCCTCCCTTACTTCTCCCCTACCTCTCCTCCCCCTACCTCTCCTCCCCCTCCTCCCTCCCCTCCTCTCCCTCCCCTACCTCTCCTCCCCCTACCTCTCCTCCTTCCTCTCCTCACCCTACCTCTCCTCCCCCACCTCTCTCCCTCCCCTACCTCTCCTCCCCCTACCTCTCCCCTCCCCTACCTCTCCTCCCCTTACCTCTCCCCTCCCCTACCTCTCCTCCCCTACCTCTCCCTCCTCCCCCACCTCTCCCTCCCCCTTACCTCTCCTCCCCCACCTCTCCCTCCCCTACCTCTCCCTTCCTCTCCTCCTTCTCTCCTCCCCTCCTCTCCTCCCCTACCTCTCCTCCCCTACCTCTCCTCCTTACCTCTCCTCCCCCTACCTCTCCTCCCCTCCTCTCCTCCTCTACCTCTCCTTCCCTACCTCTCCTCCCTACCTCTCCTTCTCCTGCTTCTCCTCCCCCCTACCTCTTCCCCCTGCCTCTCCTTCCCCTCACCCTCTCCTCCCCTTCCTCTCCTCCCCTACACCTCTCCTTCCCCTACCTCTCCTCCCCTACCTCTCCTCCCCCCACCTCTCCTCCCCCTACCTCTTCCCCCCTACCTCTCTTTCCCCTACCTCTCCTCCCCTTCCTCTCCTCCCCTCTCCCTACCTTTCCTCCCCTACCTCTCCTTCCCCTACCTCTCCTTCCCCCCCCTCTCCTCCCCCTCCCTCTCCTCCCCTACCTCTCCTCCCCTACCTCTCCCCTACCTCTCCTCCCCTCCCCCTCCCCTCTCCTCCCCCACCTCTCCTCCCCTACCTCCCCTCCCCCACCTCTCCTCCCCCTACCTCTCCCTTCTCCCTACCTCTCCTTCTCCCTACCTCTCTCCCCTACCTCTCCTCCCCACCTCTCCCTTACCTCTCCTCCCCTACCTCTCCTCCCCTACCTCTCCTCCCCTACCTCTCCTTCCCCTACCTCTCCCCTCCTCTCCTCTACCTCTCCTTCCCTACCCTCTCCTCCCCCTCCTCCTCCTCCCCTACCTCTCTCCTCCCCTGCCTCTCCTCCCCTCCTCCTCCCTCCCCCTACCTCTCCTCCCCCTACCTCTCCTCCCCCCTACCTCTCTCTCCCCTACCTCTCTCTCCCCACTCCTCCCTTACTTCTCTCCCCTACCTCTCCTCCCCTACCTCTCCCTCCCCTACCTCTCCTCCCCTACCTCTCCTCCCCTACCTCTCCTCCCCTACCTCTCCTCCCTTGCTTCTCTCCCCTACCTCTCCTCCCCCTACCTCTCCTCCCCTACCTCTCCCCCTACCTCTCCTCCCCCCTACCTCTCCTCCCCCTACCTCTCCTCCCCTCCTCCTCCCTTACCTCCTCCTCCCCCACCTCTCCTCCCCTTCCTCTCCCTTCCCCACCTCTCCTCCCCCTACCTCTCCTCCCCCACCCCTCTCCTCCCTCCCTCCTCCCCTACCTCTCCTCCCCTACCTCTCCTCCCCCTACCTCTCCCTCCCCTCCTCTTCTCCCCCTACCCCTCTCCTTCCCTACCTCTCCTCCCCCTCTCCTTCTCCTACTTCTCCCTCCTCCTCTTCCCCCTCTCCTTCCCCTACCTCTCCTCCCCTTCCTCTCCTCCCCTCCTCTCCTCCCTCTCCTCCCCTACCTCTCCTCCCCTACCTCTTCCCCCTACCTCTCCTTCCCCCTACCTCTCCTCCCCTACCTCTCCTCCCCTCCTCTCCTCCCTACCTCCTCCTCCCCTACCTCTCCTCCCTATCTCTCCTCCCCTGCCTCTCCTCCCTCCTCTCCTCCCCTACCTCTTCCCCCCTACCTCTCCTGCCTACCTCTTCCCTACCTCTCCTTCCCTACCTATCCTCCCCCCTACCTCTCCTCCTCCTACCTTTCCTCCCCTGCCTCTCCTCCCCTCTCCTCCCCCTACCTCTCCTCCCCCTGCCTCTCCCCTACCTCTCCTCCTACCTCTCCTCCCCATACCTCTCCTCCCCTACCTCTCTCCTCCTACCTCTCCTCCCCACCTTCCTCTCCCCTCTCCTCCCCTCCTCCCTTACCTCTCCTCCTGCCTCTCCTCCCCTACCTCCTCCTCCCCTCTCTCTCCCCTGCCTCTCCCTCCCCTTCCTCTCCTCCCTCTCCCTCTCCTCCCCTTCTCTCCTCTCCTACCTCTCCCTCCTGCCTCTCCCTCCTGCTCCCCCCCTCTCCTCCCTACCTCTCCTGCTCCTCTCTCCTGCCCCCTCTCCTCCCTGCCATCCTCTCCCTACCTCTCCTCCCCCTACCTCTCCTTCCTCTGCCCTCCTCCCCTACCCCTCTCCTCCCCTACCTCTCCTCCCCTACCTCTCCTCCCCCTACCTCTCCTCCCCTGCCTCTCTCCTCCCCTGCCTCTCCTCCCCCCCTCTCCTCCCTACCTCTCCTCCCCTACCTCCTCCCCTCCCCTGCCTCTCCTCCCCCTCCTCTCCCCTGCCTCTCCTCCCCTTCCCTCCTCTCCCCTCCTCTCCTCCCCCTCCCCTCTCCTCCCCCTGCCTCTCCTCCCCTTGCTTCTCTCCTGCTCCTCCTCCCTCCCCCTCCTCTCCTCCCCTTGCCTCTCCTCTCCTCCTCTCCTCCCTTCTTCTCTCCTACCTCCTCCTCCCCTGCCCCTCTCCTCCCCTACCTCTCTCCCCTACCTCTCCTCCCCTTACCTCTCCTTCCCTCCTCCCTCTCCCCTCCTTGCCTCACCTCTCCCCCTCCCCCTACCTCTCCCCTCCCCCTCTCCCTCCTGCCTCTCTCTCCTTCCTCCTCCCCTGCCTCTCACTCCCTTGCCTATCCCTCTCCTACCTCTCTCTCCCTCTCCTCCCTGCCTCTCCCTTCCTGCTTCTCCCTCCCCCCTTCCCTCTCCCCTCTCCCTCCTGCCTCTCCCTCCCCTGCCTCTCCCTCCCCCTACCTCTCCCCTCCCCCACCTCTCCCTCCTGCCTCTCCCTCCCCTGCCTCTCCCTCCCTGCCTCTCCCTCCCCTGCCTCTCCCTCCCCTGCCTCCCTCCTGCTGCTCTCCTCCCCTTGCCTATCCCTCTCCCCTCTCCCTCCTCTCTCCCTCCTGCCTCTCCCTCCTGCCTCCTCCTTGCCTGTCCTGTACCTCTCCCTCCCTATCTCCCCTCCCTGCCTCTCCCCCTGCCTCCTCCTATCTCCCTCCTTGCCCTGTCCATCTCACCTCTCCTCCTGCCTCTCCCTCCCCTGCCTCTCCTCCTGCCTCTCCCTCCCCTATCTCCTCCCCTCTCCTCCTGCCTCTTCCTCCTGCCTCTCCCTCCCCTACTCTCCTCCCTACTCTCCTCCCTACCTCTCTCTCCCCTGCCTCTCCTCCCTGCCTCCTCCTCCCCTACTCTCCCTCCCCTCCCTCCCTGCCTCCTCCCTGCCTCTCCCTCCCCTGCCTATCCCTCTCCTCTCTCCCTCCCCTCCTGCCTCCCTCCCTACTCCCTCCCCTGCCTCTCCCCTCCCCCTCTCCCTCCCCTGCCTCTCCCCTCCCCTCTCTCCCCTGTCTCCCTCCCTTGCCTATCCCTCTCCTGCCTCTCCCCTCCCCTCCCCTCTCCCTCCCCTGTCTCCTCCCCCACCTCCTCCCCTCCTCCTGCCTGCTCACCCTGCCTCTCCTCCTCTCCTCCTCTTCATCTGCCTATCCCTCCTACCTCTCCCTCCTGCCTCCCTCCTGCCTCTCCTCCTGCCTCTCCCTCTGCCTCTCCTCCTGCCTCTCCCTCCCCTGCTTCTCCTCCCTACTCTCCCTCCCACCTCTCCCTCCCCTGCCTCTCCCTCCCCTCTCCCTCCCCTCTCTCTCCCCACCTCTCCCTCCCCTTCCTCTCCCCTCCCCTGCCTCCTCCTTTGCCTCTCCCCTCCTCTCCTCCCCTTGCCTATCCCTCTCCTACCTCTCCCTCCCTACCTCTCCCTCCCCTGCCTCCCTCCCCTGCCTCTCCCTCCCCCCTCCCTTGCCTATCCCTCTCCCTCCTCCCCCTCCTCCCCTGCCTCCTTCCCTGCCTCTCCCTCTCCTGCCTCCCTCCCCTGTCTCTCCCTTCCCTCTCTCCCCTGCTCTCCTCCCCTCTCCCTCCTCCCTTGCCTGTCCCATCTCTTTAAATATACTTGTCCTCAGTGGCCCATATGATGAAGTAATGTCTCTCACCTGCTCTGCTTCCTGAAACGTCACAATGCTTGTCTTTGTGTGTCCTTTACTTGTGTCTTTGTGTCCTTCTTATGTCCTTAGTGTGTCCTTTATCAGTATCCTCAGCCCTTTATCCCAGTATCCTTGTGTCTTAGTACTTCTATCACAACACCATTTATACATGTCTCCTGGCCTTCTCCCTCTGTTTACCTTCCTTCTAAAACACACTGCATCCTCTGCCTTATTTTCTTCATGTCATTACAATAAGCCTTGTAAGCAACCGTGTGTATATTTAAAAGTAACTCATGCCTCCTTGAACTTTCCCGTATGTGTGTGTGTGTGTGTGTGTTTGTGTGTGTGTGTGTGTGTGTGTGTGTGTGTGTGTGTGTGTGTGTGTGTGTACATGTGTATGTGTACACATGTGTACATGTATGTATGTGTGTATGTGTATGTGTGTGTGTGTATGTGTGTATGTGTGTGTGTATGTGTGTATGTGTGTGTATATGTGTGTATATGTGTGTGTGTGTGTGTATGTATGTGTGTGTGTATGTGTGTGTGTGTGTGTGTGTATGTGTGTGTGCCTCTTATTTATAGCTGCAAATATACAAGTATGTCACCCATCCTTAATTCTTCACTTATCATTCTATTTCTCATGTATTTTCTTTAACGTCCCAATATAAACTTTCTCATTCTCCCCCATGAAACCGCATGCTCCACTTTGCTCACTGAGGCGCCTCACAAACATGTGACAGTAAATCATTAGCACACGACACAGAAACATAAAAACCTTGTGTCATGTGTATTAGCCGTGTATATATCTTGTTTATTAATTCTTAAAACATCTTATTTATACATACATTTGTTCTTCATTTCCTACATGTGTGTGTTTCCTTTACATGTCTTCTCCCTCCCATGTGTTAGGCCTCTTGTGTGTATTTCCCCTCTGTGTGTGCCTCACATGTGTATGTATACAATGTGTGTTTCACATTAGTATGTGTTCTCACCGTAGTACTGAAACACTCGTAGTATGTATTCTCACCATTAGTTATTTATGAGACCTCACGTAGTGTAATTCTCACAAATAGTATTATGCAAACTTTCACATGTGTGTGTTCTCTGATATTATTGCAAAACACAACGTAGTATGTATTCCCTCTTTAAATAGTATTATAACCTCTGTATATGTGTATAGCTTCACATGTGTATGTGTATATACTCACATGTGTCTTTCCTTACATATAGTATAAAGCCTCACATGTATATGTTCTCTATGTGTAGTATATGTTCTTCTCACCATGTGTATACCTCATGTGTCCTTTCTGTGTATATGTGTGTGTTTCTCATGTGATGCTTTACACTCCTTTGGTTATTTGGGCTCACGAGCCTTGTCACTGAGTACCTGGGGCCTCACTGTGTGGTAACAGAGTACATTTCTTGGGCCAAGAGGTATTTCCTCCTTTATTTCTACTATTCACCTCTATTTGCTAGGTTTCATTCACTTTCCTTATGTCTTCTTGTTTATTATTCAGTAAAGCATATTGCTGCTGGTGACCTGCTCAAGTACATCCCTATTCCCTTCAGCCCATGTGTGTGTGTGTGTGTGTGTATGTGTGTGTGTGTGTGTGTAGAAGTATGTGTGTAAGTAAAATGTGTGTGTGTGGTAAGTATGTGTGTGTGTGTGTGTGTGTGTGTGTGTGTGTGTGTGTGTTTGACGTCAGGAGAGCCTGCACCTGCACCTGCCCATTGCTTGTCCTCCATCGCTTGGCAAAAAAACAGTCATCTCACGCCTGGCATTTTGCTTCTTTCTTCTCACTTAACACTGCAAGTCATTTTACCTTTACTCCTTACCTGCCGTGACATTGGTGTCATGTTTCCCCTCATAATATTTCTCTTTTAAGGCTGGGCAAATCTCTTGTGAGACAATGCGTGGCTTCTAG